>NC_143553.1:69684642-70002857 GCF_054136105.1 Typopeltis vanoorti | reverse complement strand
TCCCGTCCAATAACCAATACCATGGCACAGAACCCAGCATACTCTGCAGTTGGTCATAATTTCCTGCTTTGTATTTCAGCATATAAAATTTTTTGACTGAAATATACATAAACTTAGTCACTTCCCAAAGTCAGTATCATGTGATCACTGTCACGAACCAAATGCAGAATATTTATGTCTGTAACTGAAACTTTCTCTGACACTATAATCAGATCTAGCACTCTGACCTCAAGTTCATTCTGTAATGTACTATGAAACTTTTTCTCAGGGAAGAAACACAATTAGATATAGAGATAAAAATCAACAATTTTACGAGTGCTAAATCCACTGACCATTCACCATGTCTATATATTTGCCAGCCTGGTTGACTGAGTAGTCAATGTGCCCACTCTCCAACCAACAGGCTGGAGGTTCAAATCCCACTGTGAGCATATAGATGTTTGTGATTGTTGTCAGGTGGGAACTGAATTTCATCAGCTGGTATGAGACCACCACCAGTAATTGGGGGCCTGAAGTGGCTTGAAAGAGATCCATGTTTGGTTTCTAGAGCAGGGTTTCTGGACAGTGAAAGAATAAATTAAACAACACAAAAAAATATATAAAATTGATAAAAATAAAAGAAAAAAAAACTCCTTATCCCACCCACACTACATAATGTACAATAGGGATTAGCAAATAACCCCTTTGTGGGTGGGAGCAAAAAAAATCTACAAGACTTATTTTTAATGGTATTAACAACACCAAACTATTTTATAAAAAAAAAATGTTTTATTAGCTTACTTACATTTCGATGAATTACAAATCAGTATCATCAGAGCACAACACAGCATGTATATGCGACAGTGATTAAGTGAAACAATACAATTGTACCGGATAAAAGATCTGAAGTCCTATTTTGGTGCCCTCTAATGTTGTAAAATAAAAATAAAAAAATTACAGCTATGTGGAGTTGCTCTTAAGATAAGTCTCCCAAATCACTTACTCACTGTCGCATATAAATGCTGTGTTGTGCTCTGATGATGCTGATTTGAAATTCAGCAAAATATAAGCAAGTTAATAAAAAATATCTTTTTATAAAATAGTTTGTTTGGTATTTATAATACCATTAAAAAATAAGTCATGAATAACCGTGAACACCTAAGTTTATCTGTTAGGATAATAAATACAGGTAACCCTCGTATAACGTGGTTGTTAGGTTCCATAGAAAGGGCACGTTATACAAGACTTAGATCACATAGAAAAAGTAAGGTTAGGTTCCGAAATCGTTTTTTTTTTTAATTATATAAACAACGACATATCCAACAAAAACAATATTTTTATTTAATTCAGGTAATTCATGTAAGTTAAGAAAAACTATGAGACAAATACATAGTATAAAATTACAAATTGCACAAATGTTTTAGACACAACAAAATAAAGTGCATATTTTAATCATCATCACCGTCTTCAGAAATAACATTTCATAGATGTTCTTTAAGTGGCCGCAGGTTGTCACCACTTGAAATCTCTTGGACATCATTTGTATAATTCTCATTGCATACTTCGGCTGGTTTAGTCATCAAGAAGTCAGTAATAAGACCTTGTTTACCACTAGGCTGCAATTTTTTTATTAAGTTCATGATATGGCACTAAACAAATATCCAATTGTCTCATGAATTTTCCCGAGCGCTCCATTGAGGGATCATTATTCGTAAAATAACTTCCTACTTTCTTGCCAAGTCCAATTCTTCTGCTAATTTCTTTAAATTGAATTCTTTAATGAATTCATCAGAATCTTCAGGAGAACTTTCCCCGCCATCTATTAAATGTACCAGTTCCTTCTCATTTAAATCTGTTTCTCCATCAATCAATTCCCCAATTTCGTTTTCAACCATATCTCAAAAGCCCTCTCCACCAAAAATGTGTGCAACATTTATTATACGACGTAGCTCGGCATGGCATTCACTGGAGGTACGAAATTTTGTTCCAGAACAGCTTCAGGCCATATATTTTTCCAGCATGCGTTCAGTGTAGAGGTTTGTAATTCCTTAATGGACAGAGAAATAATTTTTACACAATTCAATTTCGAAAGCTCTTTCTACGCTTGAGGCAGTGTCATATTTGGATTAGATTCCATTTTTCCCAAAATTAATTGAAATGTTCGCCGAATATAATATGACTTTAATGTTGATATTATTCCTTGGTCAAGTGGTTAAATAAGTGAAGTAGTATTAGGTGGCAAAAAAGTTATTTTAATATTCAGATGGCTTAAATTTGTTGGGTGGCCTGGTGCATTATCTAAAATTAGTAGAATTTTGAAGTCCATATTCTTTTTCTTTGTGTAACTTTCTACATCGGGTGCAAAACACTTGAAAAACCAATTTTCAAACATGCTAGCTGTAATCCATGCCTTTTTGTTGGCCTGCCAATAAACAGGTAGGGTGGACTTGTTGAGCCCTTTCATCGCACGAGGATTTGCAGATCAGTTAATAAACATTGGTCTTGCCATGTAATCACCTGATGCATTACTACAAAACAGTAGAGTAATTCTATCTTTGGAAACTTTGAATCCAGGAGCTGATCTTTCATTTTTTGCAATATAGGTGCGTTTTGGCATTTTTTTCCAATATAACCCAGATTCATCCGCATTGAACACCTGGTCTGCACTGTAACCACCTTCTTTAATGATTTTTAAAAGTTCTGCTGGTATTTCCGTGCAGCTTCAACATCTGCTGATGCTGCTCTCTGGATTTTATGATTATACAAAGAAAACCACTTTTTAAAGTTTTCGAACCAACCCTTACTGGCATAAAATCCATGCTGAGAGATTTCTTCTGAAGAATCTTGATCAAGTTCTTTTAAATGTTTATAAACTTTGAGAGTTTTTTTGCTTAATAAGGTGTCCATCCAAAGGAATTTTCTTTTGAGTGCAATCTTCTATCCAAATCATTAGATTTCTCCATTTTTTTTCATTAGAATATCGCGAACACGAGCAATGCGCTTTGTACTTACCGTTGACCCAGCAATAACACTTTCTCGGATTTTATGTTCATTTTGTTTGATTGTTCGAATTGTTGATTCAGTTAAATTTAGAGTCCTTGCAACAACTCCTTGTTTTTCTCCAATTTTCAACCGATCCGAGATTTTAATTTTTTCTTTGAGAGAAATGAATTTCCTCTTCAATCTTGGTTTTTCCCCTCTCGTTGCAGTTTTAGTGGCCATTACAATAAAAATAAACTTTTACATTAAAAAATGTATCACATATGTATGTAACTCACCAGAAAATAAACTGCTCAGCTTGAGAATAACACACTTATGATTTTAAATGTGCTTTACTGGCAGAAAATGAAGACAATTTTCAACAATAAACACTTTATACAGTAAACCCTAGATGGCAAACCTATGGCACTCGTGCCAGAGGTGGCATGTCTGAGAATTTTGCTGGCATGTCAACGATTTACAGGTGATGTCCTTTTATATGCTTATAAATTATTCAAGTTTTTTTTTTTAATTGCTACAATACGTACAAACTGAATTTTTACACAAGACAGCAGCTATAAAGACGTGCATACGATTGGTGCGGTATTAACAAAAGATTGCGTGCCCCAAAGACAAAAGCAACTGACAAGTGTTGAGTTGAAATGCTAATTCTCTTCAATCGAATTCCATAACATCATTCACTATTAGTTTTAACACATTCACAACAGGGTGTCATTTATTGTTCCGATGGAACTTCTCATTACTGACTGGCTTAACTCGCACAAACATTTCAACCCTTGGTTGAATTTTATGGCTTTTTGGCAGGCAAACTCACACATTCATTATATGGCATGTTTCAATTCTTGGTAGTCTTTTTTTTTAAGTTAGCCTTTATGATCTGTCATAATGACATCGAGAATTTCAAATGCAATAAAACAAACACTTATTTCATAATTGAAAAATTGGACAATAGTTTTTAGTTAGATACTTGTTTCGGTGCAACATATGGTTTTGCTCAAGTCTATACAGCATAGTTTCTGCAAGAGGGGACATGCAATTTATTAGTTAGCGCTGTTTTTATTCCATCTGTCTCTAATTGCACTATTTGTTGAAAATGACACAGACTGCAAAAGCCTCTGTACAGTACCTTATTCAGTGATACAATAAAACTGAATTCGATACTTATAACTATTTGCACGATATGGGCAGACACAAATTTAATGAAGATAAAATTTGATTTTTAAGTCCCGCAGTGAAAAATATGAAAAAATAAATAAAGGGTTACTAGAAATTGTAGACTGCGCTATATCGAAACTGCATTGAACAAGGGACACTACAATTTGTAGACCGTGTTATACGAGGGTTACCTGTATACTAAAAATTCACCTATTAATTTCCAAAAACTCAATAAATCAGAAAAAAAGTAACGAATTTTACAGGAGGAGCTCCCTACTCTAATACTCTTCATTGCGGTCTTTTTCTTGCCATTCTGGTATCCATCACCAGTTTTACTAGCCTTATCTCTGCCATTCTGTTTACGTTACTATACCACCTTAGATTGCCTCTGCTCATACCTCCTTAAATGTTAACAATATCAAGTTACTTTCAGATATCTTAATTTTTTATAATATGATTCCATCTACTCATCCCCTATATTTTTCTCAGGATTCTCATAGCTTTGATCTGAGAGAACTGAACTGAATTTGAACTGAAAGAGTTGATCAAACTCACAGATTCATAACTTAAAATCAGTAAAATATCTTGTAGACCTAAACTAGGTCTACATGACATTTTTAAGCTATATAAATTTATAAATTTATATATAAATTTATATATAAATATATAAATTTTAAGCTATATATAAATTAAATGGATATTAAATCCAACATAATTCCAGAGCCGAATACAGAAACTATAAAAGTTTCGTATTTGAAAGTTGACCAGAGAGCTTGTGGGAATACATTTGCTGCCATATTACGAGTTGCCCTAGCCAAACCTAATAGCAAGCATGCACGACGAAGCACCCGTATATTCGCCTACTATTGGTCCATTTTGGTAAGGTTTCACTGGTCTGACAGCTGTTTCAAACTCATTGGTTTTTGTCAGAGACCAGGCAAAAACTCTCAGTACTAAGGAACTCGAAGCATTAGAGAGATGTATTTTCCATAAGCGAGCTCGCAGTCAGTAAAAAGTATTTGCTAAATAAAGAGTCAAAAGGCTTTCAATTCGGTGATGCAAAATTATACAAGTTAAGTGGATATTAAATCCAATAATTTCAGAGCTGAATACAGAACTTGTGGGAATACATTCGTCACCATACTATGAGTTGCACTAGCCGAAAGAAGTTTTTTGCATTGGTAAGGGTGACTTTGCCAAAAATAATAGACATCAATGAGACCTGTAGAAGGATATGATCACTGGGATAAAATGTATTATTATGTGACACCTGCAGGGAGTCCAAAGACTCATCAAGGGAGGGCATCTACTCTACAACTCTCCATTTCCACCACTCCACCAACCTTCATCATCTACACCACCACTAGTATTTTCACAATCGCAAACATCCATGCCCACAGCAGGATTTGAACCTGCTGCCTTTTGGCTGGAGAGCGGATACACTCACCACTCAACCAACCAGGCCAGCCGAATAATTAATGCCAGCACCCTCCCAAGTACTAACTGGGCTCAGATTTGCTTAACTTCAGTGATCAGACAAGAACTAGTGCTTTCAAACGGATCTGGCCATTGACAATGTAAAGATATTATTTTCAGGAGAGAGCAGAGATAACAGTAAACAGGACTGCCATGAATGGAAGCTTGGTAGGAAGACAGCAGCAGGGTATGGGAGGAAGTGTATTTAACTTATATATATAATCAACCACACACATCTAAATACAAAAGAGGTCACAAAACCTATAACACAACATTGCTGCTTGTCGACAAATGGTTAATGTGTTTCTTGAAGAACTGGAGTCTTATTCATTGCAGAAAATGATGTTGGAGTGGCTGTTAGATAAAATAAAGGAAAAGAATGAGAAGATAAATAAATTTGAAGCTTAACTGTTCAGGGTAATTGACCAGCAGCTACCCATGTTCTTACATGATTAGAGGAAAGTGGATGATTGGTGGTAGCCACCCAATCACTATCAGTTATGTCCATTGACAAATAGGATGGCCTCCATAATTTCTACTTTTTTTTGCTTTTCTAACCCAAATATCTGCTCCAACAGGGTAATTGAAATAGTCCAAACCCAGATTCCCAACAGTCAAAGGAAATTCAGTATGTTGCAAGTGGCTTGAAATCTAACTGTAGTCTATACTGAGTAGTATAGACAGCTGCAAAAAGACCTTCAACAAATCCAAGCCGAGAAAACTTGCTACACCACTGATGCAACTTCTCCCTATCCATGTTTATTAAATCTCTCTCACAGCTGCAAAGATGGAACTGACCTCCTGGCATCATTCTTTTCCTCTAACTCCTGCACTAATAATCAACACGTATCATGTCTTTGCCAAACAAGCATAGATGCCAAAAAGTCTTCTGATGCTGTTGTTATTCACCCCATTTTTCTTGAAACGTGCTTCAAACTAGTACCCATCCTGTATTGTCTCTACGTTTCACACTTATCTGGCATCAATCCCACAGCATGGAAACAAGTCTAATATATTCAACCTATTCCAAAGAAAGGATACAAAGGGGTTGCCATCAAACTATCGCTACACTGCATTCGCATCAGGTCTTTTGAAAAATAATGGAGAAAGTTGTCTCCAAGAAACTCCATCTCAAAGCCCACCAGTTAATTGGTAATACGAATTCCACTACAGATCTCCTTGCAACATCACCCACCAAGAGACACAGGCTATGGAAACGTTTGGAGAAACCCATGTGGTTGCACTGGACATTTCCAAAGTATTTGAACGAATCTGACACAAAGGTAATCTTGCCAGATTATCATTTTATGGCTCCCTTTCTTCAGATTTCCCTCATCACTCTGTACTTTCACCCATTTATGAGATTCCATATCATAAATGATCTCTTATCCTATCCACAGTTTTGCTGGTGACAGTACAGTAGGCCCCCTGTATCCACGGGGTTTGGTTCCATCGTCTTCCGCAGATACCTGAAACCGCGGATAGTAGCAAACCCTATATATACTATGTTTTTTCCTATACATAAATACCTATGACAAAGTTTAATTTATAAATTACGCATAATAAGAGATTAACAACAATAACTAATAATAAAACAGAACAATTATAACAACATACTGTAATAAAGTTATCTGAATGTGAATGGAATCTTAACAACCTTAGATGTGTGTAGCTTTCTCCCCCTTTGCAATGAGTTGCCCTGGTGTCGGACAATCTCTGCGATCAGCTGAACTGTCTATTACTAAAAGAAAGAGCCATACGGCTTCATTTCAGCGATGTCAAATTACATAAGCAAATTGGATATTAGATCCAACATTATTTCAAAGCTGAATGTTTATAGAGATTATGAAAGTTTCGTAAGTTGACCTTTCGTATGTTAATATCTTCAGACCAGGGTTGACAGTGAATACTGGGGTCCTACTGTACTTCCATTCCTCTTTTTGACAAACCTTGCAGTGTGCTATCCCAAGCTACAAGATCTTCCATAATCAGCACCTTAAACCTCAATATAAATCCCAAATCTGCCCTGCTTCAGAATAGTATTCTCATATAGGATGGTACACCAAAAACCTCTTTAAAAATGTTTACTATCCTGAAGAGGGCTGCCTGGTAAATGCAGACATTCCATTTCTGCCTTATGACTTCTGTTTCACAAGTTATCGTGAGTGCTGTTCTGCTGAGCAGGTCCACTCTCCCTTAAACCTATAAACACATGGGTAATATGTGTGTGTGTACAATAAAGTGCTAATCACTTTACAGTCCACTTTACAGGATTAAAAAAATATTAAAGTAATAAAAAAAAAATGGCCAAGTAGTCATTTTTTAATTGTAAAAAAGCCTAGTTCCTGGTGTAATCTAGTTAATACACCCCCAAATTTTAGCCTTTGGCTTTCTTCAGAGAACAATTCTGAATGGAACATGTATTTTGGGAAAGCTCAATGGCCCGATGATGTAATTTATGCATTTAATGGGTTTAATTTTAAGCTTGTATTCTTTCACATGACCTCTAATTACTCATCTGATGTGGATTAATATCACAATTATATATTATCAACATGCATGAACACAAACACACAGCTAATATAAACCAGACAGAATTGAGGCCCATTATCCTTATAAATGATATGACTACATTCTGGAAATCACAGAAGTATTTGCATCCACCCAAACAAAGCCCACTACACATAAAAATCTATGTTCCAGATACTTTGGGCTCACTTCAGTTTGAATAGTGTCCACTTTGTATTCCAAATTATAAAAAATATTTGGTCCCTGTTATATTGAATCTTTCATCCACTCAGTGTGGAAGGAAGATATAGTTCTCAAATCCTTCAGCAGCACCATCAAACCTGCTATTTTTTTTTTTGGTTTTGATAACTCTTCAATTTCATAAAACTCAGTATCCCTCCCAGACCATTTACAGTATTGTTTTATACATAGATTAAATTGCACTAGACACAGAGCAATGTGTTCCACTTGTCTATCCAATCCAATTTATAGTTTAAGCACTAATTGACCATGTGGTAGTCAACGAAATACTCTTACAAAATCCCAAATAACCTTAACATACTGGAGAACAATTCCAATTCACTTGTAATGGTATTATTATATAAATATATAATTTTCATAAACATCTCCATTGCAAACTAAAACTACTTTGGTTACATTCAAGCAGAACTTAACTCTTAAAAACACAAGAATGCATATGACAGGGGTGGGTGTTAAAGAACAACGAAGCATGGCTGGAGCACTGTCAGTAGTAATACCAACAACGTTGTTCTAGTTCAATCCATGTATCTCAACATACACAGATATAAGTTCCAGGACATCGTTTGTTATGGTAGTTGTTTCAAAAGGATTACAGAAAAAACTTTTTTCATTCTGCTCTTTAAGAGATTCTTTAACTTCTTGAAGTCTTTATTTTTTCATGCTTTTGTTACTCAAATCCATACGAAAATGTTAGTAATACTGCTGTTTTTCTTCTTTTGTTGTTTGAAATCTTGAAGGATCAATAATTCTGAACTTAATTTTACTTGGTTAGTTTTTTAATAATAATAGTAAATAAATTACAACAGATATCTTTGAAGGATCAATAATTCTGAATTTTACTTGGTTAGTTTTTTTTAATAATAATAGTAAATAAATTACAAAAGATATCTAACACAATCTATGAGGCAGCTACAGTAACAGTGATTGTTTCTATATCAATTATTACTTTGCATTATGTTTACTAGGAGATAATTGTGCATTATTCATAATTCTGCATAAATTACATGTACACAGTTGAAAAATGATTTAAGATATATTACCTACAAATATTTTGATTCACATAATGTGAATCATCAATATAATACAGTTTGAAATTTAAAAAAAATGAAATGAGAATGGAATCTCTCCTTATGTGCAGTCACAAGACAGCCAGGTAAAAATTAATACTATTAGGATCAAATGAAGTGTGCATGCATGTAATGAAAACTTATATAATTAAACACTATAATTCTTAATAATAATTTCTCAGATTTTTGTCATGGAGAGTGCATCATTACGGTTGAGATTTGAATGCTGCAAGAGGATTTTAAAACTTTCTTTAAAGAGATACTCATATTTATGAAAACATCTATGCAGTAATTTGACATCATGCCAAAGGATCCTGTTGCTAGTATTAGTTATCCAGTGTTCTGCTAGACTCAATTTATTCTGTTTCTTAGAAATAATGTAGAATGGATGTGCAGAAAGGCATATAGAAACAGATCAGCCTGTTTACCCAAGTTAGAATAACTTGCAGTTGCATGGGACTGGATAGACTCCGGGTAGCAGTAGAAGCAGAATTTTATCTTTTGGAAATGGTATCATAGAGCTAACTGGATTAATAGGTTTGAAAGTTGTGGAAATATTAACCTAGAGAATGAGAAATGCACTCTGAAATGCCTTGAACATATGGAATGGCAATTTTGTGCAAGTATTCTCTTCTAATAAAGGATGAGAAAAAATGGTTAATAAGCTTCTCAATTGTTTTGTGATTGTAACCATTGAGAATGGCTATTTCTTTTTGAAGTGGATCAGACAAAGGGCAGATAATATGAACTCTTGAAAGAAGTCGTTTAATTTTTTTTTATTTTCAAACTGCATTACACTGATGTTGATCTATGATATGTGAAGCAAATTATTTGTAGTTAATCTATCTTAATTAAATAATTTTTCAACTAGTAATTGCATTATTTTAATTAAATAAAATTAGAAATCACTTCATGCTAATAGTAAATATGAAATTATACCATATATCTATAATAATTAGTATTAACTACTCTTGTAAAAATCAAAATTTTTATATTGTTTCAATCAGTTTACAATATAACCCTAAAAAAATACACATTATATATTTCTGACATTTTCACAAGTGTAATTAATGAAAATTTTTAGTGTTCTAGATTAGTTTGTACAAAAGACCTCAAGTCCTCTCATTTCTGTCACCTGACATAACTGACAAGTGAATTCTACAATGATAACTGCACAATAACAAGTTGCATGCTATGTATGTATGATTTCCTCTACTTCGTATGGGATCATATCTCACACTATGTTCTTATGTATGAAAATGCTGTTTATCAAATTTCTTTCCTCAGTGACTGCTACAAAAATCCTTTCTTATACCAAAAGTTGCCTTTTCATTACTTCATTTGTGTGCAGTTCCATTGATATGGATGATAAAAATTGTAATCCTAGTGTTTAGGCTTATATGCTGATTCTCCAGCATCATGTTGTTTAAGGAATTTAACAATGTATTTGTTAATAAATAAAATATTTACTTATTTCCTATATTTCACGAAAGTCAAATTTGCATCATCAGGGATTAATACACTTGTATTAGACACATTCATGCACACTTCAGACTCAATGTAAAAGCCTCAACACTAGGATTATAATCATCCATGGAGATATAGTCACATGCAAGGCCCACAAATTTGTTAAGTTAAAATTGAAACTAGTGAGAGAACTCAACATGCTAGCCCTTCCTTAAATGATGTAGGGATAATAAAGTCATCCCCAATTGTGTTAAATTAAAACACCGGTTCCATTCCAACAAGGCACTCCATATTTATAAGCACACTAGTTTCACCCTCCTATGAGAGAAAATTGGCACTTTCCATGACACTGAAATGCAAACCTTTGGACAATCCTTGCACATCTTGAACACATCGGCTGCCAAGAAATTTACAAAAATAAAAAGTCGGCATATCAAAAAGTTCAAAAATTTAACAAAAAAATCACCAATGCCTCCAAGACAACCCAAAAACAACATGATTAATCTATTCGCCACTGTCCTCTGAGCAGATGTCATCAATGCACTCAGCTGTGGCCAAAACTTTGCCATCACATGCAGACACATATCAGCTAAAGATTTCATGATCCAGATTGAGTGTGAAATCTACAACCTTCCCAGCAGTGAAGCCAACAATATTAGGCTTGATGTAACTAATGTGCTAGCACAGGCAAAACCTCCTGAAAGCAACCTACCTAACAGAGAATATAAAGCCCTTCTATATTTAAGAAATAACAAAAAAATAATAATCCTGAAAGTGGACAATGGCAATGCTACTGTCATTTTAAACCATATGGATTATTTTTAAAAAAAATAACCACCCTTCTTAAAGACCGATCCACCTACTAAATTATGACCCCATCGACACAGATTACAACCATCCATAGACTACTAAAAAAATCCTACTTCCTAGCTGCCAGACATAATAAACTAAAACCCTACAATTCCAGACCTCCCCCCCGTATTTATGAACTTCCAAAAATCCATAAGAAGGATGTACCTCTGTACCCAATTTTAGATGTTACAGACTCGCCCACCAACAAACTATGTATAAACGTTTAAGGTAAACCAAAATTCTTTTCCTGTACTATTGGCAATATGTTGTCACTATCAGAAACTCAGCCCATTTTAAGTCCAGTATAGAAGACCTCACACTCTGCCATTCTGACTTAATGGTCAGACAACCAAATAGATCCCTAACCTTCACAGTCCTACAGAAAACCCACATGCACAGGTAGATACATCCATCAACAGTCCCATCACCCCTTCCCCCCAACAATTTGGAACTATAAAAACCTTAGTCTGCCAGGTAAAATTATGCACTCAGCATAGAACTCACCCACATTTAAAAAAAAAAAAAAACCTTTTTTTGGCCAATAGCTACACCTCCCACCAAATACGAAGCATTTTAACATCATGTACCCACACCGTCGTCCCTGCCCCAAACATAGATTACAGCAAATCTATCACCATCCCTTGTATCCATGGCATCTCAGAAAAGGTGGCCAAGATATTAAAAAAAAAAAAGCACAATCTTGAGACCACCTATACACCACACAAAAAGCTAGCAGTCCTGATCTGCTCCCCAAAGACCAGATACATCATCTGTATATCAGAGCACCAGGTTTACATCCGTTTCCACCACTATGGCTGCACAGGATCCAGTGGAAAAAAGCCACCTTACTCCACCAAAGCAAATTCAAGTTTAAGAAGCTTTTCCTTGAATCAGCTGCAGCTCTTACCAACTATCCCAACATAAATACACATGGTTGTATCAGACTCCCCCAAATATGGGAAACCTTCATCCGCAGACAATCAGTCAGCCCAATGACTAAGAACACCCAAATGAAGCCAATAGGTGGAATAAGACCAAGTCTTCCTCTATCTCTCCTGTTTTTTCATCTTTCTTACCGAAGTGTGCCTGCATGCACGTCTGATACAAGCATATTAATCCCTGATGATGCTGATTTGACTTTTGGGAAATATAGGAAATAATTAAATAATTTTACATTAATTTCCTTGAACAAGATATGATGAAGATAGAAATTAAATTATTTTAGTTATTTCCTATATTTTGCCCATGTCACATAAGCATCATTGGGGGAAACAATACACACGTAAAGATGTGTTTGAGACAAGCAATGAAACAAAGCAAGGCCTAAAGTCTTAAACTCTGCCAACTAGTGGATGTGATTGAACCTTCTCTGCTGATGGTCTGAGTGTTTCCCAAATGTGAGGCAGTTTTTATGCATCCAGATTTTTCAAGGTACAATGGTTATTCAAGACAGAATCTTTCATATTCAGTTCTGTGAAGCAGTTTGAACAGTAATTCTATCAATGACTCAGAATGGCAAAGCACAGTCTAAGAAGTGCTGATAAAAATTTATGCATTCAAAGAAACTACATGCTTCTGCAGATTCTTTGTGTACCAGTTTTTTCAATCACTTCCATATTGACTGGATGGTGCTAGCCCTTGTTGTTATCCACGTCCCAAATTGATTAACTTTTTTTTAGTGGTTTAACCTTTAATCCGAATCTTAGTTTAAAGCAATTCTTCAGATACTGAAGATGTTTATTAGAAGACCAGGAAATAATCAAAATGTTGTCTACATAGACAAAACCTGCATAGGCTGTAGACCAGATAATATCACTGATGGCATCTGCATCCACTTGACTCCTCCAAGTCTGGAAGGCTGTCCTCTGAAGATATCTCATAACTATAATGCAGATTGAGAGATGAATAAACTGCACCCCACAAAGTTAGTCAATCACTTCCAGTATCCTTGAGAAAAGTCATTCTTTAGAATTTTTTAAAATTATTATTATGAGCGAATAATAATTAATAAAAGAAAAAGAAGCCTGTGTATATGCAATATGAATCTCTCATAGTTGTGGGGGGGGGGGGGGGAGCCAAACTGGGAAAGAACATGGTGCGTGCTTATATGGAGGATCCCAGAATGCAGCAGGGATCCTCCATAAGACCAAATGCAGACTGATACCAATCCCCAATAATTTGTTTTGCTTTTACCTGATAAATGGTCAAAATAAGTCACCAAGAGTTACAGTAGATTGAGAGAAATCTATCAGAGAAATCTCCCATATTTATAAATACAGTTCTTTGCAATTGCATCTTAATGCAGCTTGTCTGCACGGTTAGCCTAGTAGCTTTGCAACCATATGCCTGGGGAAGGAGTGTCCTGGGTTTGATTCTTGTTGCCGATGTGAGGAGCTTAAGGATCTTCCTCAGCCATAGCCAAGTTAACCGGTCTTGGGCGTGGACAGCAGGATTTTTTCCCCAAGTTTATCTGGGGTTTTTCATCCCGCAAACAGGCCCCATGAACACACGGATCTACAGCCATAAATACTTAACCCCCCATGAGGAGGGCTCAACTCACCCCAATAGGGACGGGGGGAGAAAAGGGAGGAAACTCCATATGAATAAATAAAATAAATGCAGTTTGTAGTAAGAAGAGATATAATTAACTCTATTTTTAACCACATAATTCTTTTTCTACTCAGGTCGAACTCCATCTCAGGTGCTCCACTTTATATTTCTAACTGACGAGGTGTTTAGATCAAAACTTATGTTTAACTTTCCAATTTTCATCTTCCCATATGGCAATGTTATCTGCTAATTGAGAATATGAATAGCAAATGAGAGAGTTTTCACCTACATATAGAATCCTACACCATTATAATCTCAATGCCACTTTTAAACCGCTAATAAAATTAAAAAACATATTCAACTCCTTGAAGGATCCTCTCCTCCTAGTGGCACATCCTGGAGGAGAGGATCCTTCGAGTTTATTGCATCTACTGCACCTGTAACTTACGTTATATTGGTGAAACTGGACGTACAATTCCTATACGTTAAAAAAAAAAAAAAAAAAAAAAAAAAAAAAAAAAAAGACATTAAATATAACAATTTGGGTGAAGCAGGCCTCTCAGATCATGCTCTCAACCCCCTACACCAAACTGATTGGAAAAGTACCTGCTCTTTACATTATACAAAAGCCTGGTATGAAAGAGAATTTAAAGAAGCCTGTGAAATTCTGATTAACCACCCTAATCTTAACAATAATAGTAGCATAAAAATACCAAGAATTTGGTATTTTTATGCTACTATTATTGTTAAGATTACTGTGAATTAAAATTACTGTGAAAAATGGCACATATTCAGGCTGCTTAGTATCTAGCATACTTTAGGACTTAAAGCAATTTTCAGTTTTTATTGGAAACTGTTCCATACCAATTAGTTGAAATTTATATGTATAATCAGTTTTTTTATTTTATTTTATTTTATTTTATTTTATTTATATATATATATATATATATATATATATATATATATATACATACACACACACGTAGGCTGTTCAATAAGTAATAAGACTATATTTATACAGAAAACAGATTACCTTTAATCGTCATCATTTACATGGTATTTTTCGAAGTGACTACTGTGATGATGCATTTGTCCCAACGTTGCATCCACTTCTTAAACACATGTGAGAGTTCTTTCAAACCCGCCTCCGCAGCTTTTACACATGCTTTGTTGCTTTCGAAATGGCGGCCTCTTAGTGGTTTCTTGAGCTGAGGAAACAGCCAGAAATCGCATGGTGCGAGATCAGGACTGTATGAAGAGTGTGGTAGGATATCTGTGTTGTTCTTCTGCAAAATGTCCACTACACAACCAGCAATATGTGGCTATGCATTATCGTGGTGCAATAAGAAGCCATTCTTCAGAAATGGACGCTTCCTTTTGACGTGCTTGATGATAATTGCTGCTGTGTTGATCATTGTCTCTGTGATGGATGTTGAAGGTCTTCCCTCACGTTCAAGATCTTCCACATTTTGCTTTCCTTCCTTAAAAGGTTTATGCCAGCGAAAAACACTTGCCCTCGACATTGCTTCATCGTAGAAGACATTGCTTCGCGTATCATGTTAAAAGTGTCTAATGCCGATTTTTGCAAACGCACAAATTAAATCGCATAACGCTGTTCCAAGGATGCTTCCATTTCGAAGACTGGTCATACCTCATAGGCGCGCCAATGAGCACTTGCGTTTAGTCACGTGACATTCTGGCACATCAGCCCGTATACACCACTATCAACCTCTTTTGTTAATACATACAGTAACATTTCTTTATTCTACAGAAATTAATATTGTGATGAGTGGTTTTGCCACAGTGAAATTAGTCTTATTACTTATTGGACAGCCCATGTATATATATGGGGTGCTTAAGGGTCAAAGTGGTATAACTGAGAAGAGACCAGCAGGACTTTAGGAAAACAGTAGCTTCCACGCTTCGTTTCTCATTTGCTGTTATGTAGTACTTGCGTGCACGTGTCTTTATCTTAAGTTGCCATGAAGATGGCAACGTGACGCCGAAATATCGGAAAGTATATATTAAAGTTCATTTAATTTATATTTCTATTAAGTATTAATTATTATGTTTAACCAGCATATAAGCCTTTCTACAAGAATCAAGCAATACTTAGTCGTTATGAGTGGTAAGTCAGCAGTTAGAATTGAAGGAAGTACCGTGTAGATTGTAGGTTTAATGTTAAATCTAGTATGAGACAAGGATGTACATTATTCCCTCTGTTATTATCTATATGGATCACATTATGAAGGAAAGTGGTATTAAACATCATATCAAAACTGGAGATGTTAATGTCAGCTCTTTGCTATGCGGACGATATTATACTTCTAAATAAATCTGCTACAAGTCTGCAAAATTCCCTGACTAAATTGAATAACTGTTGTAATAGATATGGTATGAAGGTCAACAATAAAAAGACAAAGACAATGAAAATAGGCAGAATTGTTGAAAATGTCAACTGTTAAAAAACGTTTAATTTTCTTGACCAAAAAGCTCTGGAAAGACTTTTAATGGGATTATATTGATCAAGTGCATATAATAAACAACTATGTTATACCAACTAGTTTCACCAACTAAGGCTGTTGGCATCTTCAGGGTACATAACTGATGTAAGGCACTAAAAAGTAGAACTGTTACAAACTATAATCAACCGATTCCAATTATATTAAATTAAACAAAGAACAGAGCACGTACAATACATGCATAGAGCGTGCATGATATCACTTGTTATTTAGGAACATTCTGTAGTTGGCACTGTAATTCAGTTCTGGTGAGTTGAAGGATCTGATAAGGGTCTTCCAGATCACGGGCAAGATTAGTCCTTGGTTCCTGTTAAGGTTTTGTATACAGCGGGCAACTGTTGTGGCCTCCTTAAAAATTCGGGAGCGGAAGTCCTCCTCCATGTAAGGAATTGTGCTTCTATCCCACTCTATGGTATGGTTCGTTCTTGAGAAATGAAAAGCTAACCCCGATTTTTCTTCTGTTATTATTGACGTCACCTATGTGTTCTTTTTGCCTAATTTCAAGGCTCCTTGAAGTTTGGCTGATGTAATTCAAGCTGCACGAGCAGGGTATGTTATAAACTCCAGCATATTTGGAGATAGGAAGGCTATCTTTTGGAGATCTTAAGAATTGTCCAATTGTTTCTGTGGGTTTAAAGGCCACTCTTATTTTATGTGGTCTAAGGAGTCTAGCAATCTTATTGGAAACTGTCCCTAAGTATGGAATGACGATGGTAGAAACATAACATATATCATCTTGTTGTCTTTGTCGGGATTCAGAGAAAAGTATCTTGTGGACAAGTCGTCGAGGAAATCCATTCATGGTTAGTGGATATCAGGGATAGTTCTTCCTGGAGGTCTTGTTGATCTGTTGTAAGGAGAGAGGCACGGTTCTTCAACATGTGTACAATACTAAGTTTCTGAGAAATGTGGTGGCAGGAAGTGAAATGTAAATAACATCCTGTATTGGTCCAATGTCAACTGTGTTGTGAATGGAGAACCTGTGGAACAAGTAAAATATTTCAGCTACTTAGGCACACTTTTTAGTGATGATGGTAAATTAAATATGGAAATAGACAACATAATCAACAAAGCGGGTATGGTAGGAAGTCAATTGAATAAATTCATATGGAATAAGAGAGAAATTAGAAATGAAAAAGATTAAAGCCATGAACAGATGGCATTAATGACAATATATTAAAAATGAGGATATTAGGAAAGAACTTGACATTGTCAGCATCCAGGAATGTATTAGCAGAGCTAATCTCAGGTGGTATGGTCACTTGACATACCACCTGACAGACAGAATGTGCGAGGAAATATTAGCAAAACATGTTCTCTGCTGGGTTGGCAGGAAAACGACCCAGAGGAAGACCAAGATATAGGTGGATTGATACGGTACTGAGTGCCTTAGACGATAGAAATATAAGATCTGATAATGTTGGAGTCTTGACAAGTAATAGACTGATTTGGAGGAAAATTATAAATAGGAAGTTAGTAATGATGTAAATTTTTCATGTAGTAACTATTATATCCTGTACACCCCCTTGAGGATACATGGCAGGAATTTGATAATGATGATATATATATATACAGGGTGTTCGGGATAAATTTGACATATTTATAATTAATTATATTTTTCCGTAAGTTACATGTATTAACACACACTTCTCTTCATTTAAAAGTTTGGACCCTTCTTCATTCATATACAAGATGTCAGAAAGGATGGATAGCTGGAACCCACCTAAATCATGGAAGAGAATAACTTGTATCATGATGATTCGTGCCCGCCATCAAAATAAGGATATTACGACTGCTGCCCAATGCTCCCTGAATACAGTAAAAACAATCAGGCATGAACTAGAGACTTGCAATGGTGACTACGAGGATGTAGCAAGAAGAAAGATCCCTAGCAGACGATCTGATTGCGTTCGTACAGCAGAATTCCTCGCAAATCTGCAGGAACAGGTGTTGAAGAACCCTGGCATTGGAATTCGGGCTTTGTTCGTGGAGTTGCTAACTGTAGTCAAGCCCTGGATAACAAGGGTAGCCAATGGTAGGCCGTATGTATGGCAGCAGGATTCGGCCCCTTGCCACACCTCTGGGAAAAGTCAAAAATGGTTGTCTGAAAATTTCTACGACTTCACCATTCCAAATGTTTGGCCTCCAAACTCCCCAGACCTTAACCCCATGGATTATTTTGTATGGGGCGCAGTTGAAAAAGACACCAATCGCACTTCCAGTAATACAAAAGCCCAGTTAATGGATAAAATTAAAACAGTTTTTGCGGCCCTTCCCAGGGAGACTGTAGCATCAGCTTGTTCGAGGTTCCGAAGCAGAATTGAAGCTGTGATCGATGCTAATGGTGGTTATTTTGAGTAAATCTTGTTGATAGTATTGTAATTAACTCTGCCTGTAATGTTTTTTTGTCAATTCATTAAATTTAATAGATACAAAGAAGATTTTCTTTTTCCTTACGAAACTGTCAAATTTATCCCGAACACCCTGTGTATATATATATATAAACATGTTGCTCTCCAGCCCAATTTAATTTTGTAACCTAGCAGATAATAATAGGACTCCAGCTTTAATGTAATCAAGTTTTTTTTTTTTCACCAGAGGTCAGGCCAATAATTGTAACGGTTGGTCAGTAACTTTAGCAAACCATGTAGATTGTAGTTCAGCTTGTTCCTCTGCATATGTGTGTGTATACTCCAGATGATGACCTTGATATGAAGGTCGAAACATGCAGTGTTCATTTTGGTTTATATTAAACTAAAGTTTTGCACTAGCACAGTAGTTGTCTCCACAATTTTCCATAACGTATTCTGATCTCCGTGTAAGCATGAAAGAAAGGATTGAATGACTTCACTATACTCAACATCATGCAGTAATCCTAGCATTGTCAACAATGCAAATAACATGCCTATTTTTAAAAACAGAATGGACAGCTTCCCCTCTTTATTGCCAGCATGTTAAGGTGCATACTGCTTGAACATTATCTTGTGCAGGGACTACACACACACACACACACACAAAATAAAGACATTTGCACGGGATAAAATACAGGGGGTTTCAAAAGGGTGTATACAACTTTTCAGGAGAACAGAGACTAACTCGCAAGACATACAAAAGCTGAGCAAGTGTCATAATGTAGTGAAACACATCAATTTTGGTCACGTAACTTTATTACCAAATGACAACACTAGATGGTGTAATACGTCACACCATTTGAAAATGGCAACTTTCGATGGTGCAGGGTGAGCACATTGTGTGTTTTGGTTTGAGAAAATGAAGTCTGCAACCCAAGTTCAGAGGAATTTCTGCACACAATACGGCAAAGAACCTCCTAGTAGACACACGATCTACACGTGGCACAAGAATTTTCTGGAAACAGGCTGTTCTGTGTGTCATCCAAGGTCAATGAGAAAGTTGCATGCTGCCAATGCTGTTGTGGAGGAAGTTCGGGAAAGTTTCCAGAGAAGCCCTGGAAAGTCAACCAGATGGGCATCTCATCCAATTGGAATTTCACATGCAACTGTGTGGCATGGTTTACAACAGCATCTACATTTAAGGCCATACAAATTTACTCTCGTAAAACATTTAAAGAAAGATGAAAGATATGCCAGGATTTCTGTATGGAAAAGGTTAGTAGGATAGAACAAAATGAAGACTTTAGGACACTATCGTTTTCAGTGACAAATGCACTTTTTACATAAGTGAGCAAGTAACACAACTGCAGAATTTGTTGAAGCAAAAATCCACATGCCATTGTAGAACATGTTTGTAGCACCCCAAAGGCTAACATTTTTTGCACCATAAGTGTATTGACCCTTCCTTTTTTTTAGTCTACCATCACTGGTGGTGGTGTATATCTCGACATGCTACAAGGGTACCTAATACCACAATTAAGTGATGATGACCACAACTTTCTACAGAGTGATCAGGTGAACATTTAGAAATGTTAAAATATCTAAATGAGTAGATGGCAAGGTGTTCACAGTTTACAGCTGTGTACACCTTGCAGTCTCCTCAATGATTAACCTATAAACAAAAAACGTACTTAATTCCCTTATGACAGAGATGTTGAAATGTGTAATAACTGGTCTTCTGCCTGAATATGTTATACTTAAAATTACCATTTTGTTGCAGTATTGACCATTTTCTTTATTTAGGGCATGTGGCTTTCAAAGCTTCGAGACACAATGGATAGGTGGAAACGAACCCTGCAGAATACAGTCTTTCGTAATCAGAGGACTTCAACAGCCAAATAATGGAGGGAAGACCTCAAATACCATTTGGACCAAACTATACCATTGTGCCATAAGTGCCAAACCAAACCCTAAGACACCCTTGGTTATACAACTGCTAGTAAGAGAGAACGTGAGAAATTCTGTCATGCTTTCGTCTGTATGCAGAACAAGCTTCCATTTCTCCAGCCTGATAAAGAAATAGGAAGAGATAAAGAGTATAAAAGAATATTGGGTGTATAAAAGCATAAACTACTAATAGCTTAAAATGGAGCCTTACTGCTGACAATCCGTCATCACAGACTAACTTGCATCTCAAGTCCAGTAAGACAAATGAATTTTATCTGTCTACATGTGCATTGCATCTTGAAATTTTCTGTGAGTATTCCACAAAATCATTACTCTTACAGCTATGTACAAATATTCTACCATTTGTTCATGTCATAACTGTTTATTCCTATTCCTGTGCATCAGACTACCAATCTTCAGTAACAGTATAAAGAATACACTGGTAAAGGTGTAACCAAATATTTTCGCATGTTGAATTACAGGAGAAAAAAAAATATTCTTAGTAAGGTGACCGGGATTAGCAGAGTAATCACATTGTTGAGAAGCAATGACATAGTAATGATTTAAAAATAAATCCCATGGTAAAAATAAAGAACCTGAATTTGACCAAAATCAGTAAAACTTTCTTAAAAGACTTACTAGTTAATCTGATAGCACTTATAAAATGTACAATTTATAGAAAAGGGGAAATGACTGCATGCTGAATCACCAGAAAAATGTTTTGTTATGTGTGCCTTTATACAGTTTTAGGATGTAAACTATACCTCATACTCACTTAAACTCAGAAATGACATTGTTTAACAATTTATAATATTATGAATATAGCTAGAACATGGAGATAAAATGAGCAAACTATTCAAAAGTAACTTGGCAGTTTAAATGATGTACAACTGGAAAGATATATGGTGCTCAGTAACTTCCTTTCCTCTCTATATATGTGCAATATTTTTTTCTTATCTTTAGATGAATAAGTTTGTTTTGGTAAAACAAATGAAAACTTTAGCTTGCAATATATTTAATTGTTATGATGCTTACATTTTCTTTTTTGATTATTTCAAAAAAGCAACTTTTATTTTGCAGTTGTACTATTGGGCATTTGGAACATGGAACACTTTTTTTATACTGTCCCATGTTATTTAAACCATTTTCCCAAAATAATATACCATCTTGATCATTCCTGAAAGTTCTTTCTGGCTACTTAGACTGGTACATGTTTATATCAAAATATGCAGAAATTGAATAATTCCTTAATTTGTATTAGTTTAGTATTGAATTTTCGAAATTGATAATGTATCTCTGCATTTGAGAAGTGTGCATAACAAAGCCAGCAATTCTTTAAACCCCAAAACAAGCATAGTCTATATTTAGACAATAAGACCTTAAGGTGTGCCCTTATTAGCTTACTATTTTAGATTTCTTACTATAAAATTAAGTTGTTTAGAAAATGCACTGAAATTTCTTTAGTTATCATTCAAAAATATCAGCATCAGACCATGTCATGCATCATGGAAGTAACTAGACACTATTAAATATATCAAATTTTCAATATGCCATGATCATATTAACTTTTCAAACTCTAATTAGTAAAAAAACATCCCAAAATAATAGCTATGAATCAGACAAGACAATTTCATATCCAGCTATGATAGCTCATTACTTAAAATTTACCTTCACAGTTCATAAAATGGGATGTCCAAATTGCAAGAATTACAGCTTTAAATTTCGACATCCCATTTTATGACCTGTGAAGGTAAATTTAAGTAATGAGCTATCATAGCTGGATAGCAGCTGAAATCTAAACAAGTATATTTACATTGGATCGTTATATAGTATAATAAATCAAAAAATAAACAGAAGTGCTGCTATGGCAAGAATTGCTTTTTTTTTTTAATAACATCCATGTGAAAGCAATCAATCCCTCAAAAATATTACAACTCCCCCCCCATATCTTCCAGTTTCTCACAAATGCAGCATTTTCACTTAAAACACCACTCTCTTTCTAATTATTACCTACCTTCAATTCACCCCCCCCCCCCCATTCCAGTGATATGTATGAAATACAATGCTCTACTAATGTTGAAGCAAGTTGCAGGATTCTTTGTTTTAAAATGAACAGTGAAGATCATAATTATACATGACCTACACTATTTGCCAGCCGAGTTAGTGCAATCCATTCTCCAATCAACAGGATGCGGCTTGAAATCCTGCCATGGACATATATACCTGCAGTTGATTTCAGGTGGTAGATGAATTTTATCACCCAGTGTGAGATGCCTGCCCTGCTTATTGTACTACCATCATCTGTTCATTATGTGATAAAAGCTGATATAGCCTACGGAATCCCATTGAATTATGCTATTTATCTTTTAATTATTGATAAATTATATAAATGAAAAACCAAGTCTTTCTTTTCTAACTTAACTTTGGTTTCCCTAGAAAGCAAAACGTAAGAATTTTCCATGTACACAACAGCAAATGAAAGGTAAGACAATGTCCATTCTGCAAGGGCTGAACGATAGTTTATGTCATGCCCAGCCGGAATGTATTAATGGATGCACTTTTACAATTTCCTGAATAGTGAATTTTCTTTGGACCACTGATGCAGTGAAGGTCTAGCTGGGACTTACTGGTAGTTTTAATGAAGGAATTCATCATGTCTGTTTTCTATAGTGAGAGTTGACTGTATGATAGATGAAATTATGGCGTACAAAGCTAGGGAAATAAGTATTCTAAAATGCGAGATTATGTAATTCTAAATGGTAATAATAATGCACTACCAAAATAAGTTTTTAGGAAAGAAACTTTGTGTTTGGTATTGTGGAAGGTTGCAAACATATAGCGCTGTGGATGAGCTAAAAGGATTAGTTAATCTAGAACCCCTGCTCTAGAGACCAAACACAGAACTTTTTTTTTCTTTTCAAAGCATTTCAAGACCTCCAATTTAGAAAGAAGCACAAAGCAATGAAATTCATCTACAACCTGAAGCCACTGACAAATGTTCGTGCCACATGGCATGATGATGAACCCACAATGATCCTATCTCAACATTACAAAAAAAAAAGTTTTTTTTTCCCACTTTTCATTGTGTTTTTACAACTTCATAAGAATATTTTTTACTTTCTCTTCCTGTCATTAAAGTAAACAAAACTTTTAAGAAATTACTAGAATGAGGTACCAAATATTTGAATACAAATGAAGTTCACAAGCAAGGAGGAGAGCAATTCCTGTTTCACTAATTTTTAGATGTGTTTTCTCCATTATACATCACAGGAGTGGTAATCAACATCTAAGCATCCTAATCCTGTGGCCTCCTCTCTTTGAGAGGGTTGCAGCTGATTACTAGGGAGGTATGATGCAAGGTGGTTTCCCGTTGCCTTTCTTGCCATAAGTATATTTATGACTGTAGCCATGTGTGTTCACGGGACCAGTTTGCCTATTTAAGCATTCACACCATACATTTTGCTAATATTAGTATATCATCAATATTTAAAATAAAATAATATATGATAACAGCCTTCCCATTTTCACTTGCGTGTACATACACACACACACACTACTGGAAAAGAGAACTTTTCCAGCAAACAAAAAAACAAAACAAAAATAAAAAATAAATAAAAAGCAATGGACCAAAAATATTCATGCATTGAAACAGTTTGAATTGAAAAATATTAGTCTATTTAACTAAAAATCAAATGATAAAGAGATACTGGGATTATATTAGTCTACTTATATGACAAATTGCAAAGACATGACAAATTATAAAACCAATAGCTGAGTCAAAGTATAGGAAAAATTCCTTTAGAAAGTTGTGATCTTCTAATCCTCTAAATATTTCAGAAAAACTTCAACAGCATATTATAAACATGATGCATACATATAATGGTAAGAAGCTTGACATTTGTCAGAAATACTTTCTTATTTATATCTCTCCATAATGAAAAATGTAGCAATAAAATCATTCATGCAGATTTTTTTTATATAAATTTGTTTACAAAAAACAATTTTTTTTATCAAAAAGCTCCTATACAGCAGCATTGGTATAAAACAAGTAAAGCAGAGATATTTAATTCTTGAGCCTTAGAAATTCAGCTTAAGTTAGCTGCACACTTCTCCATGACAGAAACTAAAAATACAAACCAGAAAAGCCAGTCATTAAGGACTCTTGGATTGTTTCTGTACTAAACAACAGAGAAGCAAAAACATTTTGTAGACAAACTTAATAAATACACTTCATTCTTAAGCATCTAAAATTTAACCCTCCTCTCACAAAAACAAGATTAATATTAATATAATGCATATGATTTTCAGACTTAGTTTCACTTTAAATGTTATACCTGGGGTACATATGAATTTAAAACTAAATGGGGGAGATGGGGAGGGATATAAAATGGCACAACAGTTGAGAAGAAAAGTTAATAAAGCCAAGTAAACTGTGAAAAGGAATAAAATGGTGATTTTTTTTTCCCTCCCACTTTGAACATTTTGTGAACAAGTCTTCCTGTGATTAACCGCAATTTTACAGGAGAACTTTATTTATTGTTATGAAGCTATTGTGATATTTATTTTATGATGTAAATCCACTGTTGTTATACTGGTCTTAGACTAAGTGTCTCTCTCTGTTGAACATGTTGGTTTAGTGATAGATGAATGTGAATCAAATGCATCAAGCCAAAATTCAGATTCTATATTTTTGAAAGCAGCTATCTTCTCTGTTATTTCAATTGGTAATTTTTATAATGTAAATAGATGAAAGTATACTTGTTCCAACTTTGGACAACCTCCTGTTTGTATTATAATGAAGTTTGACTGTTTTGTGATAATGTGCGAAGAGAGTGTTGATTACATGTAAACATATATTCTAATAAAGTGTGATTCTCTAAATATTTGTCTTTTAAATAGCAACAAATGAACTTCAAATAAATACTCTCATTTGTAGCCATACACAAAACATGCACTTTTGGCGACATGATTAATATAACTAATTTAAAAAACTAATTACATCAAGTGAGCTTATTATAAAGACCATAATAAGCCCTCTACAAGTGCTATAGTGAGAGTCTACTGTAAATGTTGTAGGAAAATACTTAGGACCACCAAAGTTTAATTATGCATGAAATCCCATTAACATAACAATTGCTTAAGCTTGCATTTCTACACACACTGTTAATTTAAAAAACTCAATTTGTAAGTCATCAGTCTTCTTTTAAATTCTCATGAGATGTTTATTTTATGTTAATATCAGTCAACTTATGAGTAGGCGAGGATGTATTCTTTGTTTATTCAAATGATTGGGAGAAGAGAGACAATACAAGATCATATTTCAAAATAAATAAAAAAAAGGAAAGATTCAGAAGGAAAATTTATTTCAACACTTTCCCTTCCTATAATATCACAATCGCTCAAGTGGCCATGGTGGATGATATACACTGCTTGCAAAAAAGTTAATGGACACCACAGTATGAAGAACAAACAGCCATGGTGCCCACCTTAATAAGATGTATGACCTCCTTTTGCTGCGATGACTGCAGCAATCCTACAGGGCATATTTTCCCTAAACTTACAATAGCAATCAACAGGAATTTTGGACCATTCATTCCTGTAGGCATGTAATGAGGTCCTGGACTGTTGTCGAGTGGATGTCCCTTGACCTCACCTGATACTCCAGTTCATCCCACAGATGTCCAATAGAGTTGAGATCAGTGCTCTGTGGAGGCCAGTAAAGTGCGGCGATGTTCATGTCCACAAACCATGCAGTTACGGCAGCCTTATGACACAGTGCATTGTCTTGCTGAAAGAGATAATGATTAGTTTTATAGAAATGCCACAAAGTAGGAAGCATTGTATTGTCCAAATGTTCACATACCTCTCAACATTTGATGTTAATGGCACCACAAACAGAGGTCCGAGGCCAAACCAGGAAAAACAGGACCATACTATCACTTCCACCTCCGAATTTTATAGTTGGGGTTACCTACTCTTGCAACACACATTCAACTGGGCATCCACCACACCCATCTATCTGCACAGTACAGGGTGTTGCACGATTCATCACTCCATAACACAGCTTTCACGTCCCATTGTACATGGCGAGACATGGAAGCATTGAAGACAACACTACATGTTGGTTCAGGTAACGTGGAATTTGCATATTGCAGTCCTATCATGGAAACCCATCTTATGAGTCTTACTTCTGAATGTTCTTGTGCAGATTCATGTTCCACTCAATGCCTAGAACTCCACATTCAACAGGTCAGCTAAAGAATAGCAGTTTTACATATTTCCTTCATAGCATACTACAGTCACATTCGATGAGTGTGGTGTGTCAGTATGGTATCACTGATTGTTGACCTGAGATGGCCCAGTTGTCAACAGTCTACTGAACAGATAGGCCTGCAACATGGCATCCTATCACAACATCTCTTTCAAACTCCATCAGTTCTCCTCTCGCTGCCATTTCATTAGGACACAGTTGCACTGACTTGGGAACATCATATTCCTCCACTTTATACTGGCTACAAACGCTCATTGGATGATACAATGCATCTTACCCATAGGGGGGAGGGCATTGACTTCTATCCAAGCAGTGTATATCAACTATCTTAAGCTGCATATCCACATTATTTTAATATCTGTACACTTCACACCCATGTTTTGCAGGATGGTGAAAACATAAACCAATCACTAATTTTTAATGTGAGAAAAGCCATAAAAATAGTACTTATGCTTTAGCTTTCCACAAGCCACCATTTGCAATAATTTATCTTATTTTCCCAGATTGCCACTGCAGAGCATATAAGTGAAGTACAGTAGCAAACAAATTAATCTGAACACACACATTTTAATGAGTGTTCGGATTAAAATTAAAATTTTAATTTTGCAAGAAATGAAGTACAAAAATTAACTTCCAATTTTACCTCATTATTTATATGTGCTGCTCTGTTCCTAGGCATGGACTTTACCAATGTAGAATACATTTTTCTTATTTCTGCATCTCAAAACCATACTTTTATAATGGATTGTATTAAATTATTAAATAATTTATTTGCCAAAAAGTTATCTGCCAACTACAAATTATCTCATATTGCCCCTTCTACTGGATCTAGTTATCGCTGCATATTATTTTGCTGTAGTGGCTTGTGTAAACTAGTTGATTCTTCAGAGTGTAGATTCAGTCTAGATATCATTCAGTTTTATGCAAAGTGCACATGACAGCATACACCATGTCGTGAAAAAGAAATTTATGCGAATAAGCGAATCAGATTGGGAGGACTTTCTACAGGATGCTTCAGATGTTGACAAAAATTATCAGCTGTCAGATACAAGTACACATGGAAATGATGAATATACTTACAAAAGTGAATCTGAAGAAAATGAAGACATTCAGCAGCAACCTACAACTACTAACAAAACAATTTCTTGGTGTCAAACTGAACAAGATCCACCTAAATTAGATTTTCTAGAGGACTGTGACTTGCAATTCAACTCCCAAAATTTGACCATCGAAAATCTTGTGAATCTTTTCTTCACAAAGGATTTTTGAATCTTTTTTGTCACATAGATCTTGTATGCTAATCAAGAAATAAGAAAGGGGGCCACTGACAAGGTCCTCACAATTAACACGTTGGAAATATGTCGACACCACAGAAATGAAGGTTTTCTTGGTTTGTTACTACATATGGGGGACCATGCACACTTCCAAGTATTGAACATTATTGGAATACCGATATTCTATACAAAATGTCATTTTGGAGTTCACTTATGGGCTGTAACCGATTTCAATTGTTTTACATGTTCTACATTTTGCTGATAATTCTCTAAACAGCAATGACAGACTAGAAAATAAGACAGTGTTGAACCACTTCAATACAATTGAAGTGGTTCAACACTGTCTTATTTGTAACACTGTCTTCTGTGTAAGGAAGAGTCGAACGACTCTTCCTTACACAGAAGTTTGTGTAAGGAAGAGTCCATGGTACTTTGGCATGGAAAACTGTTTTTCCAGCAGTATATATATCAAAAACGAAAAACACAAGTATACGGTGTCAAATTTTACGAGTTGTGCGAGTCAAATGGAACAGTGCTGAGAATCAAAATATATCGCAGCAAGACTAAAATATCAACTGAAATAGGCCGTGCCTCAAATGTAGTCTTTGAATTGATGGAAGACTACTTGGACAAGGGCTACATGCTATTCACAGATAACATTTATAGCCGTCTTACTAATCAAGGGGATTCACACTGCTAGGAAAACATATGTCTGCAGGACCATAAGATCCAACAGGAAAGGGAATCCAAAAGATTTGGTAACAGAGAAACTGAAAAAAGATGAAATTTCATGGAGCAGACACGAATCAGTTGTTGTATGCAAGTGGAAAGATAAAAGAGATGTTCTATATCAAATATGCACAAAGTGCAATCTGTTGAAGTTCAAAATAGGAATGGTAAGATATCAATAAAGCCAAACATTATCAAGGACCATAACATCAAGGACCTAGAGGTATTATATAATAATAATGGCATGTCCAGCATTGACAGATCAGATCAAACACTATCGTATTATTCCGCTATGTGAAAAACAATTAGGTGGTCTAAGAAAATATTTCTACAAATTATAGAAATATACATTCATAATGCCCATTTGTTATATCAAAAAGCTACCAACTCAGATAAAGACATTGAAATTCAGGAAAAAATTCATAGCCCATGAATTCAGGAAAAAATAAACTGAAAAACATCAGTACGAAACAAAATATTTTTGCCTAGTTTGTGAAGAAAAACCCACCTTATGTGTGGAAGAATGTTTCAAGAAATATCATGTATAAAAATATTTTATATAGCTTGTTTTTTGCTACTAGAAAACTTTTAGTTGAATATGTGAATGCTTTTTTATTTTCTGAATAAATCCATTTTATTTACGACTTGTTTCATTTCCTGCTGCCATCAAGGCTTTGAATAAACTTACCACAGACACCCAACATGTACAGTTAGCACATATTTGCTATTCCTATCCACCATTATGCCAAGATCCCTAGGTTTCTTTTAGCATACCCTGCATAATATAATATAATATACAATTGGGAATCTCATCACGCCAAAGTACATAACTTTGCACTTACTAACATTAAACTAACAGCCATTTTCATTTGTCCAAATTTCCAGCCTATTCAAATCATTTTTTAAATGCTGGATATTCAGCAGCATCCCTGAGTGTCCTACCTATCTTCGCATCACCAGCACATCTGTTAGACCCTTCTTAATGTCATTAACGTATAGACTGAACAACAATGGCCCAAGGACTGAACCCTAGGATATTGGTCACCTTAAATCAGACAGATTCAGACCCACTGTATACCACTTTTTAATGTCTGTCAACTATCCACTTATCCAAGTCAAGAGGTTATATTCCAAACCCATATTCTCCAGTTTATGCAACAGCCTTTCATGTGGTATCCTATCAAATGTCTTAACAAAATCCAACATCATAGTATATCCATTCCCTTTATCCAATTCAGCCATTGTTATAAAATATAACATTCTTTTGCTGTGTGAGATTGAAAGGCTTCAGAAACAGCAAAAGATTGGTTGAACTTAGAACAAAAATAAGCAAGAGATCCAAAGCAAAAGAGAAACTTTTAAGAATAAATGAGAAAAAGAGCATAAGCAGATAATTTTTTATGGTGATTCTATGATAAGAGGAGTACTTTGCAAAAGCAGTACAAAATTTTGTTTCCCTGGTGAGAAAATTAATATTATTAATAATGCTGTTAGAATGCGGAAAGGGAAAGAATTGATTGTTTTGGCTGAAACCAATGACCCAAAAAGTGAAAAAGCATTGTATAAGGAAGGATGTGAAAGAGTTATTGGAAGAAGCAATAAAGAAGAATGAAATGGTGAAGTCTGAGTCTGCTGCCACACTATGATAGACAAACTGAAAAGGAGAGCAATGATAGCTAATGAATCAATACACAGGTTGTGAGAAGGAATAATGTAGAGTTTGATGGATGTACGTAAAGATTTGTATAATGCTGATGGATTGCACTTAAATGGATTCAAAGTTAGGTGTCTAGAGAGTCCTGTTCACTGAGTGTGAAAGTGCAAAGTCAGAAAACCTAAATAAATTAGGGCAGATGCAGAAGAGCGTGTTGAAGGCACCCATGCAGTGAACAAAAAAATGATGTAAAGTGATTCAGGATGTAAGGTTTGGGATCTAAGGAGATGCCAGAGTTTCTATATGCTAATGCTAGAAGCATCAGGAATAAGAGGGAGGAGTTTTTGGCACTGGTTAGGGACCAAAGATGGTATTCTCCTTTACGATCATAATTTCCAGCTTTGTAGTTCAGCATGTAACCTGCCCTAATTGGATCAATATAAGTAGCTACTTCCCAGGAAAATATTGCATGATCCACTGTCACCAACTAGCAGTACAAATAGTTATATTTGGTGACCTGCCTTCTCCTGTAACAGAAACCCCTTCTGATGCTATGAACAAAGCTAACACTAACTTTGAGTTCCTTCTTTCACATGCTGCTTGAGAAAGTTGTCTTACAACTAAATACATAATTCTTGAGACTTCTCTTCTACCCAATCAAATGTTTAGATCATTAAATTCACTCATGATCACTTGTTTAGAACCTATCAGGGTAAATAGGCAATGCATTTCAACGTACCCCTGCAACTGAACCACCAGGTCTGTAGCAACACTGTTATTTATACCTTGTTAGCCTCCACTTCACACCAAATTGCCTCAAATGCACTGCTACATGAGACATTGCCATTATTGTTTGCATTCTACCTTAACTGGACTCAAGTCGTCTGATAACATTAATAGCACTCCTCTCCTATCCCTTCTGTCATTTCGAAAAAATACTATACTCTTTACACTCGATCCTATTACAAAATCTGATTCTGATAGCCAGGTTTCACTAATGCGAACCATCTTAGGTCACAACGGTTTCAATAAACCAGTGAACTAAACCCCTTTGTTTCTGATACTCCTGGCACTTGTATATAGACATACAATAACAAATTACCACTTGGCCTTTTCTTATAATTACATATGCAATTTGTTTGGCTTTTTTTTTTTTTTTTTTAGTAGAACCTTCTCTTTTCCTTCTTCAGAAACATTCAAAAGGTCTGAACCCAAAGCATTCATTTTCACCCGTTCGTTAAATGTATAACCATGTTCAAAGCCACTGATATCTTTGTTATGTCTGCATAGCCATAGCTGAACTTAAAACGCATTTTCTCCATTCCTATCTTAATAATCCAGTTTCCCTGACTGTGCATTAGGTCTGATACCAGTAAGTAATTTTTCCAGACTCCTGCTGCGAAATCCTTTCAAGTTTTTATATGGAAGATTTTATCTCACTCAGGATACATTGAGCAATAATTAATAATTTGGGTGGTATTAAATTAACATAATGTGATATCTTCATTGTCTTAACAACCCTTTGAGAGTCCTAGCCTTCCTCAGAAGCTTCTGCCACTTCTATTTTTTTGCCTTAGTCATCCAATTATATTCCCCAGTAGTTTTTGGCATCTGTCACATTATCCTCCCATCTAGTTCTTCCAAGCATAGCTCTGAAGCACATTGGTACAATAGGAGAGATGCCATTGAGACTAGACACTAGTGTTCAGGTTATCTAATATTCTTGTGTGTTTTTTTCTGAAAGATCACAGGAGGGGCATATGGTTCTCGGTTGCTGAGATGGAGGCAATTTGCCTTCGTCATCCATTCAGGAGTTAGAGGAAAAGAGTGAGCCAGGAAGTCAGCTTTTTCTTTGGGTGCTATAAGAGTGGTGCCATCTGGATGGGAGAGGTGTGGAAGCACAGGTGAGAGGAAGTTGCATCCAATGGCTTTTGTGAGGGACCAGAAAGCATGGCTTCCATTTGGGAAAGAGGCAAGTTTTCTGCTATTGATCTTTATGAAGTTAGATTTGGATTTTCTGATAGCTGTTTTACATTTATTGCTTGCTTCTGCATAGGCTGAATATTAAGCCAGAGTTCTTGATGCAAGCAACCTAAGGTAAGCTGTTTTTTTTTCTTCACCTGCTTTTATACATATGTTGAAGCAGGTCTTGAAAAAAGTGGATGGAATGAGGGATGAATGCCTTCATGCCAGTGTGGATGATTTCTGTGGCTCTCTTAGAGCAGGTATCTGGGTCATAACTAAGTGGAAGCAACAGTTATACCATGGAAAAGAAGAGCAGTAATTCTGGAGGTCATCCCAATTGCTACCTTTATAGTGCCAAAGGACATGAGGTTGGGTGTGGAGATGGGCATTCTATGAGACTGGAAACTTGAGTGCGATCTAAGTTGCCGACAGGAGAGATAACCTCTACAGTATGTGTGCGCCTGGAAACAGAACTAGTTAAAAAAGATCACATATTGGGAAAGCAGAGGAGATTATTGGGAAGTTGGGTAGGTAGGTGCACATTAGATATTTGCTTATAGCAAAAACTTCTGCATCATGTCCAAATTGATCAACAGTGTTGGAGAGGGAAGCCAGTTGGAATTGTGGACATTCAACTTAAGGAGAGGTGAACATTGGAGTGGTGGATTGGCAAGAACTAAGCAACAAGCACAACCAATAACAGAAGACATAAGGAAGAAGAGAATGAATTATGTCTTACATTATTTTAAATTACAGTCACTCGAAAAAGATCAAAATTCTAAGTCAGAATACTTTCTTAGCTTATGAATAAAGAATCTTTCAGAATTTTTAATTTATAGTTCTAAGAGAACAGTATCAACTTATGCCACCTGTCCAATTAATAATCTAACTTGTACACACCAACTGTACCAATCACTTTTTATCCCTGACCTTTGAGGTGACTAATGCACATTCATTTTCATTACTTGTGTTCCTCTTAATAATTCAGTGACCAATTATAAAGTTGACCGGCTGCTGACGTTTTCAGGGAAGTTATATCAATTTAAATTTTAAAATGTCATGTTAAACGTTAATTCTAGATTTTCAATTTTATAATTTCATGCCAAGGCTTCTTTCTTATGATTCCCATAACTGTTTAAAATTGTACTTTGATGTAATTTTGTAGCGCCTCCGTAGCTCAGTCGGTAGAGACTAAGCCCTTTGATCGGAAAAACCTAGGTTTGTTTCCCGTCAGTGACATGAGGAACCTTTATCTGGTCTCCTTCAACTAAAGGTGAGTTAGCCGGTCTCATACAGTAGGGAGTTTTTTCATCCCCCAGAACAGGCAAACCGGTCCCACGAACACACGCATCTACAGACATAGGGTTAACCACCTTATCCTTGGGACGGGTACGGTTTGGAAGAGCTAAGAACAGCTCTGTAACAGGCTGCTATGCCTAATATGTAAAAAGAACAAGTAGTAATTTTGCATGTGCTTTATGTATGGTTCCTACCAATCTCTTGTGTTCTATCAAGAATGTAAGATTTTCTGCTGTCGTTTGTTTAGTTGGAGTGTGAAGGTGGTGGTGTTTTGGGAGGGGGGGGGTCAATCATTTTGCCCTGAAATCAATATAGCAAACCTAGCACTATAAACTACTCTCGTCCCTAGGAATTTGCTAGAGCAAGCATATATCTGCAAATCATATATTCTGACCAATTCGCAGGGATGAAACCCTGCCACCTCTGTATATGACTGGCTAACTCACCTGCAGCTGAAAAGACCTTATTAAAAAAAAGTTCTTTACATAGACACTAGGCAGAAGGTTCAACTTGTTGACTACTCTGAATATCTATCATTCTTATATAGTTAACCCCCCCCCTTTCTCCCAATAAAAGAGAAGTAACGAAATTTTTTTTTCATACGAAACCATTCCGAAGATAATGCAGGAGTGATTTCACAGGCACTCTTAAATGTTCATTTAATTTTACAAAGTATCTTCATTTTTTCTATAAACAACGTATCAGTCACAGATTATGATTAATTCAAGAAATTTAAAGGTGATATCCAGAGAGGAATGGACAAAAAAAAAAAAAAAAAAAAAAAAAAAAGTTCCATTTGATCCACAATAATTGTTTAATACATATGACTACTGATACATACTTGATACTCCAAATGAATTCCTATGGCATGCTTATTTTCTTGCTGTTATTCTCTGACCCATATATTATCAAAATATGGGTCTTTAGATATATGATCATGAGACATAAAAAATGAAATGTATGAAAGTGTTTCCAGTAACCATGTGATTAAACATTCTCAAATCTGCAAGAATATAGAACGTCATGTAAAATTTTTAAACAGCATTACAGTACTCTGCAGAAAAATAAAATTTATTTAAGTACATGTTTAACATCATAAACATCAACTTTACTTTTAATACATACATGATTCATATAAACTTATTTCTAATTAACTCCTGACGGTAAACAAACTATTCACATAAAATCAGGTGCTTGGTCTCTAATAAAATTATGTACTTTCATATAACAAACGAGTTAACTAATCGTGATTTTAAAAACATAAAATACTCCACTGCCTGCACATTTTTTTTTTAATGTAAACAAAACCCTTAAACTTCATTCTGTTCTGGAATGCTTTAATAAACCATGGCAAAAAAATCTTATAAATACAAATCTTAACTCTTTGATTCAAAGTATAAAAAAAGGGACAGAAAAACTGAAAAGGAAAGGATACAAAATTTGGCACTTAACAATTCATTTCACTTTTGATATATAGGCTACTGCTCATTTTAAAACTTTTGATATAGAATTCAAAAGACCATTTTATAATTATATTTGTAAAGGTTATATAACATGCAAATTTTTATAAAATAAAATAGTCTGTAAAAGGAATGGCTACATAAATATTCTTTTGGAAACATGTAAATATTTCCAAAGTGCTTCCAAAATCAGTTTTCTGGCTGATGACATCCATGTGAAATATTTAAAAAAATATACATGTTCACAACCCATTTAAGTGCAACATAGAAAATTTTCATGAATTCTTTATCGGCACTGAGAATGGTTCGTCATTTGTCCAATGGAGTTTTGCAACTGATGCTTAATTGCTCCCATTAAAAAAAAAAATTAAACATTCCAAGTTCAGAATAATTTCTTTTCGTACCTAAAAAAAAGAAAAAATCTGAAGGATTAAAATTGATTACATATATACAATTTAAGTTAGCTGTGAAAGCTTAGAAAACAGTACTGAAAGAATCACGCATCAAGAATTTTTTCCCCTTCTCATTAGCATATATAATTATTAGTTGTTTTTTCTTATTTCAAGAAAATGATATAGTATAGATAAAATTTTATTTTTTACTGAAGTAAAAAAAAGATTTTAAATAATTTTTTTAAAATTTGATATTCTAAGTGTGTATATATATATATATATATATATATATATATATATATATATATACAGAATTGAAAATATTTACAAATTACTAAGAGAAAATGACTCAAGCTAAACTGAAATGATTGACATGTACCTTCAAGGAGATGCGCAGAATATTAATAACAGTACTACATAATAATAGTGATGTCTTCTACTTACATCTCTATTTTCAAATCGATAGTACATGTTAATTACATCACAACTAACTTCCTATCAACAATTTTCCTCCAAATTTATCAAAACTTCAAGTATTATCAGATCTTATTTTTTTTGTCTTCAAACACTTTTTACTGTGTTAATCCAGTAGATCTTGGTCATCCTCTGATCTTTCTCTTCTCAAAGAACACTTGTTTAGATAACCTTTTTCTCTCCATTCTGTTTAAGTGACCATACCACCTGAGATTAGATCTGCTAACACATTTGTAAATGCTAACAATATCAAGTTCTTTTCTGATATCCTTATTTTCAATATCATACTGCCACTGATGCCATCTGTTCGCTACCCTAATCTTTCTCAGAACTCTCATATCTGTAGTCTCCAGTATTTGATCAAGTGTTTTATTTGATTATACCAGAGAATGTGCAGAATATTAACAATAGTACCACATAATAATGATAGTAATGTCTTCCACTTACGTCTCAATTTTCAAATCGATAGTATCCAACCAGTTTAATGTTTTGACTAATTTCTCTTTTATTTCATATAAATCTATTCAGTTGGCTTTCTACCATATCAACTTAGTTAATTCTATGGTCTACTTCAATATTTAATTTGTCATTTTCAACCAAAAATTATGCCTAAATAGCTGAAATGTTTTACTTGTTCTATAGGTTCAGCATTCAGGGTGCAGATGATGTTTTCAATGTTTCAACACTTGGAAATGTCCATTTTCATTGTCTTTTTAATGCTGATTTTCATACCAAATTTATTACAGCAGTTTTTCAGTTTTGTTAGAAAATCCTGGACACTTGTACTGAATTTTTTTAGGAATATAACATCATCTGCATTTTGATGTCAGGTTTAATGCCCACTTGGCTTCATAATGTGATCAATACAGATGAATAACAATGGAGGTAATGTGTACCATTGTCTCATACCTGATTTAACAAACTATCTTCCTCTACCTGCCTTCAATTTCAACTGCTGACTTACAACTCAAAAATATAGATTAAGTACTGCTCAATAAAATTGTCCTATTCACACCATAACCAGCATTCTGAACAGCTATCTCTATACAAGGATTTGGTATATCCTCATCAGTAATGCCATGTGCAAATGTGGTCCCCTGTTTCGAGGTGATGCAGATACAGCGAAGAAAATGCAAAGGAGTGTTAAATTAAAGATGCCAAGGAATTATATTCTTGGCTTCATCCTTTATCCAAATGTAAGCAAACAAAGCATTCTGAACAGCTCTTCTCTTGGAACCTTGTCATATGCTTTTTCCAGATTTACAAAGCTTAAATATTAGATCCTTGTTATATTCCCATGATTTCTTAACAATATGTCAAGTGAAAATCTGATCTTAACCTCAATTCAGCCTGAACCCAGCTTGTTCTTCTCCAAGCTTCCCTTTACACAATTTTTCTTGGTCTTTTCTCAAATATTATTATTAGTATTATTATTAAATATACTTGCATGAATAAATCTTATCAAGAACACAGAGAAATTCTTCTGTAATTCTCATACTGTTTTATTGGACAATTATTTATAATCTAAGTTTTGCCTATGCTAACCACTATCTTTCACTTAATTTTATATTAACCCAGACATAATGAAAAAAAAAAATATATATATATATATATAATGAATTATGTGAAAATTTCAAATACTTACGAATGTAAACCATGAACTCCACCTTCAGCCTGAGCTGAAAGGGTTCGCCTTTCAAATCTTAATTTTCCAGAATACATTTGTTCCCTGAAAGCAAGCATATCATTAATAACTATAAAGACAAACTAGCACAACAAACATCAACAACTGTGTGCATTCGATGAAATTAAAGAAGCATTTTGAGCTGCATCTTTAATTAAAAAACACACTAACTCTTCAATTTAAATGATACTCTTTGTATAATTATTCTGAGAAAGGAAAAATACACACACACACACAGGAGGGGGGGGGTATGGAAAGTTCTGATAAACATCTAGAACAAAAATGATATTAAAGCAACTGATATAACCACAATGAAAGAAAAAGAACAAATTATTGCAATTTGATGAAACATAGGGGTTAAATGGTTTCAAGATATGTTCTTTCTTGTGGTTATATCAGTTACTTTAGTATCACTTTTGTTTTAAGTGTTTATCAGAACTTTCCAGATTCCCTCGTGTGTGTGTGTGTGGCAATTTGACCTTTGAAATGAATTAGCATTTTTGTATATGCAGAGAACAGTGCTTTTTGTCTACAAAATAGCTAACTTTACTACAAGCTGCAATAAGCATAATATGAATAAAAGCAAGTAATATTTTGTATTTATATGCGTGATTACCACTCATGAAAAGTTATGAACTTATAGCACATTAGTACTGTGAATAGGTTAAAACAGTGGTTCCCAAACTGTGCTCTGCGAAACATTCTAATATTTTCACTGAAATAACTGCACACTGCAACTTGGGTAGGCCTATATTCTGACTTTGGATACTGTGAAAAAATCCTGATACACTAAGGGCACTGTGAACCAAAAAAGTTTGAGAACAACTGGGCTAAAGTTTAGAAATTGTTTAATATATTTTGTTTGTTTATATTTTTTACATTTTTTGCTTTAGAGAACTAATGTGGAACTTTTTTTTGAAGCCATTTCAGGGCTCCAATAAGCAGGACAATGGTGTTGCACTGGGTGAAATCTCCCACCTAAAGATGTTCACAAAACTCCATAACCCACAGTGGTGGGATTTGAACAAGTGGCCTGCTGGTGCAGAGTAGATATATTAAGGATGTGGTTTTGTTTTTATTATTGTTAATAACCCTTCAAAGAGTAACTTTGGTGTTGGGGAGGGAGGAGAGGAATCCTGTAAATAGTCCAATGTTCTCCTCAAAACCATCTTAATACATTTTTGGAGCAATACATTTACTTCAAGTATTTTCCAGAATATGCAACAGTAATTTGCAACTTGTTTAATACTACTGTTGTCCTAGATAGACCAGTATCTCACAGGAAAATTGAAATAGTTGACTAACTAAAGCAAACTTGTAGGGATAAGGAATAGTTTGTCATATTGGATTATCTGCAATAATAAATTTCCTTTGTGTAATGAATAGCACTCAGCTGAGAACTTGTTACAAACCACATAAAAAATTGGCATCTCTTATCTGCTCCACCAAAGACCAGCCACTTCCCCTAGACCTACCTGGAGTATACCAGGTCCCTTGTAGTTGCAACCTGTTCTACTATGGCCAAACAGGCAGGACAGCTAATATCAGGATATCTGAACATAAGGACTATATCCAGTTCCACCAATACAACCACTCAGGACTTGCTGACCATGCTTTGGACACCCACCACAAAATATGCTGGAAGAAAGCTACTTTACACTGCAGCAAGTATAAATATGAGATTATTCCTGGAATCAACCTCAGCTCTTAAAAAACTCTCCAAATCTCAACAAATTTGGATGCATGAGACTGCCCCAAATATGAGAAGCTTGCATTCTAAGAACATCAGCCCAACAGCCAAGACAACCCAATTTAGCCCACTAGGGGCACCAGGACTCTAGGACCAACTTCAGTTGTTTTCTTCAGAAATATTTGCTTAGTGTTATTGCCTGCATGCATATATCATTATTTTGTGATCCCTGAAGATGACAATGTAACATTACCGAAATATAGGAAGTATTAATTAAAGTTTTTAATTAATATTCTAGTGTATGTTGTCTTTCCCTAAAATCTGACAGTTATGTATTACCAAAAGTTTATCTACAAGAAGAAAGAAATATCTGGTATACCTCTCAAACAAAATACAAGTGGATAACGTGGTTTTCAAACTGGATGCTTAAGGATCAATACACCAAGCATACTTGTCTTAGATCTTTTGCTAACGGTACTTAAAAAATGATGTGACTGCACATATTCTTGTGTTTCTTTATTCATAATTTGAATTTAAAAATAACAACCATCATTCTATATTTATCAGTTAAAAGGGAAAAAAAATTTCAAAAAATTAGCTTACTTCAAATCTTGAATGCTACGTGATCCAATATCCTGACAACCATGTTTAATTCCTGATATGAGATACGGGACATATCTATGGATTGATCCCTTGTCTGGAATGGTGCCAGATACTCCTTGAGCTACTCTGACTTTATCCTCATCACTGAAATACAAGTACCAATACTATTTAGTACTTAAAATATGGAAAGAAAAAAACAGAAAAAAAAAACCTACATGACTAAACCTTTAGTATTCTGTTTAGATACCAAATTGAGTCTTCAAGATCAATTATCCTTACCTTGTAAAATACCTATCTCGACTGCCATGACCTTCTCGGGAATCCATTGCATCAAGAGACCCCATACCTCTATATTTCTTTAATCTTACCCCATCAGAGAAAAAGTACTCTCCAGGAGATTCTGTTGTGCCAGCAACCATAGAACCCATCATAACTGAAAATATTTGAACATGTTACTTCATAAAAGGAATGAAGAAAGCAGCGGCTGAAAAAAATTTCTAGAAGAGCATAATTCAACACAAATTAAATATATAACTACAATGACACATCATCTGTCTATCTGTGAAGTTTGTAGGTAACGATTGGAGAGATTCAATATGTCCCTTGTAGAAATTGCTGCAACTCAAAAATGTCAATAAGCATGTCTTGATATTAGATAAAAACTGATTTGAGAGTGAAATTTCTTTACACTCAAGAATTTTGTTTCCATGCATCTCCATTGTGGTCTCTGGACTTGACAAAATCTGCATTTCATCTTTGATTACGCAGAAATTAATCTTTTAGATAATTTTTTGCTTTAAATATGTCTAGTGCTCATGTTTTAGAACATGAGCACTAGACATATTTATATAACTTTCACAGCTTAGACATGTAAAAAAAATTATCCAGAATTTTATTCAAAAACTTCAATATATATTTCATAATCAACATCATCATCAGTCTTGGGACTGATAGCTCAGCAGCAATTTCCTCCATTCTGCTCTGTCATTGTCTTTCTTTTTAACCTCCTGGTAACTCCTCAAACCCATGCTGTCTTTGACTTGGTCAAGAAAGCTCTTCCTTGGTCTGCCTCTTCTTCTTTTCCCCTCTATTTTGCCTTCAGTTATTCTTTTCAGAAGTCCATCATGTCGAAGTAATGTCCAAATATGTCCAAACCACCTATCCCTTCTAATTTTGATCGATTTAATTTAGAGTTCTTGTTGGTTTGATTTTTTTTTGTCCATTTTATTTTGTTCATGCAGCGCCAGCACCATATCTCAAAAGCCTCCAACCTTCTTACATCTTCTCTGCCTAGAATCCAGGTTTCACATCCATACAGTGCAATGCTCCATATCAATGTCTTTACTAATTTTTTTTTCAATTGTAGGTTGAGGTTTCCTGTTAAAATGCTTTTCATCTTAAAGAATTGGGATTTTGTGTTGTTTATTCTTGATCTTATGTCTTCTCTTGTTCTGCCATCTTCTGTTATTAGGCTTCCTAAATATTTAAAGCTTTTCACTTGTTTTATTTGTTCCCTGCTGATGTCTATGCGCTTTGTATTGATAGGGATTTTGCCTGTAACAATGATTTTAGTTGTTGATTTTCATTATATATTTTTCTGTGTTGATTTTCATTATATATTTTTCAAAGTTATTATTTAGTAATTCTAGCATTGTTTATAACGTTCTTCTGTTTTCTGCTACAAGAGCTATGTCATCAGCAAATCTTATACACATGACTTGCTCACCATTTATCTTTACACCACTATTTATTTTATCTTTAGTTTCCTGAATGGCCTTTTCAATACATATAAATTAAATAAAAGTGGTGAACGTATACATCCTTGTCTTACTCCACTCCTTATATTTACTATTTTCTCCTTATCATTGATTTTAATCCGTCCATTTTGATTTTTATAAATTTGATAAATTATTTTCCTATCCCTCAAATCTATGCCGATATTAGTTAGACAATTTAGGAGTATTTGCTGGTTTACTTTATCAAACGCTATTTTGACTAAGGTCTAATCTTCTCTCTATTATTGTTCTTAAACAGAGTATTGCCTCTCTTGTTCCTTTATTTTTCTCTTTATTTTGCCTCTCTTGTTCCTATATTTCATAATAATGAGTCATAAATCATGCATACATTAGCTCGTGTCTCAGTTAGGGCTAAAGAAGTATATGAGTATATGATTACAAATAAGCAGTTTCAAATAAGTGGGAGGAAAAGACCACTATGTCTTGATGTTGGATAAAAATTGTCTGATTGCAAGTGGAATTTCTTTAAACTCAAGAATTCTGATGTTTGACAGTGGTTCAAAAAAGATGTTTCAAAATGATATCTAAAATGGGCGATATTAAAAGTACACTCATGAGCCAAAACATTATGACCACCTACCTAGTAGCATGATGCACCTCCTTTGACCACCTACCTAGTAGCATGATGCACCTCCTTTGGCCAAGATCTTGGCATTGACTCCACCAGACCACAGGAAGTGTCCTAGGTATTCCAGACCAACCAGACAGAATATCATTCCAGAGGTCAGCTAACGAGTAAGGCACTGACATCGAATGAATGATGCTGCATTCCACATGATACCAAAAATGTTCAGTGGTATTCAAATAAGTAGAATTAGGCATCCACCTTGTATATTCTCTTTGAACCATATTAGATTAAAATGCAAGCCTTGTGACACAAAGCATTATCTTGCTGGAAGAGTCCAGATCCATCAGGTCATAATGTCACCATATAGGGCAATACCTGGTCTGAAACAATCCACAGGCAAGAATTAGTAGTTCATATATGTTTAATGGGAATGAGAAGACCCAGTCCTGTGCAATGAGAATAATCCTCATACCAGGATATACTGCCACCACCTATTTTCAGCTAATCATGCAGTTTGTTTGGCTAGAAATAGGCTCAATGGTAATGTTTTAACCTCATGAGTGCAGAATGCAAGGTACATATTAAGTTGATGTATAATATGCCAATACATGTCATCTACATCTTTCCATGCAATTATCCCCCCCACCACCACCATCCAAGAGTAACAGCAAACTGTATATTTTGTCCTGTTGGCCTCTATTGCTCACTAAACTTCCTCAGATGCACTGCCTTTCACATCTTCAGGTGATGCACTCTTTTGGATTCAATTCATCTGCTATCATCAGCAGTAACTCTCATCCTATTCTCTATCCTTCCTGAAAATACTATGCTCCTCAGATTCTATTCCTATAACTGTATCTACTAAACTGTAGTATTCTCTTAGGCCCATATCTATATTTACACCTTGTACTAACTACCCGAACTCAATTCTGTTAACTGAGAAACTAGATTCTGCATTTTTTGTTCGTTTTCACACTCACTTCATGAGTGTCTGCAGAAGCATGATTACGTGCATGTGTGTGTGCGCATGCACACACACACACACACACACACACACACACACACACACACACACACACACACACACACCTGCATCCCAAATAACTAGCTTTCCTGACTTGCCACTTCCACTCAGTGAATTATGCTTTCTTGAAACACCTAACTTCAAATCCATTTAAGTGCAATCTAGCCTTGTATAATTCCTTCTGTCCATTAAATTTTGTGAACAAAAAGGTCTACAAATCTATACATCATTCCTTCTCACTTTTCATTTTGCTTCTTCCAACAACACCAATCACATTCCATATTTTATCAGCCTTTCAAAGTCATCAGCACCTGGCAAAACAACTTTCACACTTTAAATTTTTTGCATTATAAGAGCCTCACTGATATTATTAATCTTCACACCAAGAAAAGAAGTTTTATGCACACTCTTGTTAAGTACTCCTCTAAGCATAAAATCACAATACACACTCTCCTTAGTATACTTCTCTCACTTTCCCATAAGTTTTTTTTTCTTGCCTTACTCTTTTCTCTTCTCAGCTCTACAATTCACCTGATGTTTCTACAGTTGTTTGAGCTCATGTTTTGTCTTTAGAAGGACTTCACATAAGCAAACTATATCTTTTGTGAAATCCTCTTCATTCTCTTGACCTTCTACCACTGCACTTTCATCTGGCAAATGAAAGGAAGAATGACTATGGAAGGATAATTAATGAATGCTGATGATAGGGAGGTGAGAAAAGCAGAGAAAACAGTTGACTAAGTGACCAGTTTACAATTGTGTATCATCCAGTGACTCAGGATATTCTGCATTATCCTGAGTACTTCCTAAGTAAATATGACCATGGGATTAGATGGCATATCAGCCTGCATAAAATAGACTAACTAGGCTGAGTCTCAGATCTGGCAAAGTCTCAAGAGAGTATGAAGGCAAAAGAATTCCACTGCATAAATGGAGCTCCAAGACAAAGGGAACAAATCTCAGAAATGGCAATGGAAGAAGGTACTGTGAAAATGGTCAAAGAGAAAATTAAAAAAACGGTTGGATAAGAAAACAATACATGGGGACAGCATGGCATTGAAGGATAGGTTTTGCTTTAGCAATTTACTTTTTTTTTTTTTTTTTTTTTTTTTTTTTTTTTTTTTTATACAGTAGAGTGACAGCTGAGTTGGATAAGGGAAATAGCTATATGATATACTCCTGGATTTGGCAAAGGCATTTGACAGGATACCACATGGGAAAAGTGAAAAGTTATGGATTTTTTAATGAAAAGATTACAAACTCTATACTCATTGGTAGAATTGTACTTCAAGAAATTGAAGAAGCTAGGAAGTTGAAGTTCAAAGGGCATACTACAAAAAAAGTGAAGGCACAGGATTTGTTATTAAAAAGCAAAGATAAGGAACCGTTATCAATATTCCTTTTTATATGACTGACAGACATATCTGGATTACTGTGCACAGGTAATCCAAGTTTCTTGAGGATATAGTGGAGAGAATCCACAGGTGACCAAGCTTGTTGGCTGAAAAAGAAAGGGTCATGATCAAGATGTTTAAATTACTAAAAAGGTTTTATAAGACTAATATAAAGGAAAGTGCTTGGCTGAGGGGGATGGGGAATAAGGAGTAATTTCTGGAAATTGAATACAGCTGGTAAGGTCTTAGGTCTATTTTTTCGGCTTGAAGTGAATAATGAATGGAATGATTTGCCAGAGCTGCTGTGAGTGCTTTGTCAGTGAATGCATTCAAGTAGATAGTTTCTGAACCTCCCACAATGAGTCTTCAAACTATGGAGATCCTATGCAATAATAATGTAGGCACTGTTTCTCACCTGACAATCTCTAACACTATTAATCCCAAATCTACTAATTTCAATACTGTGCTTGCATTTAGGATGGAGCACCATAAGTCCCCCTAAAAATGCATGATGCTACTCTGAAGAGGAAAATCCAATTAACAGCTGACTCCTCTCATACTTTTGTCTTCTTGTTTCTACCTTTCTATATTTTCATAGGCACTGATTGGTTAATGCCAATCATTCCTTCACATCTTTAAAGTGAAAGCATATAAAAACACTAGCAGCTTCTGGCAAACATAGTACAGCTCAAACTTATCAGGCCAACTTCTTGTTTCAGTCCATCTAATTGTGTCCTTTGAAGTCTTAACACCATTTCCCATAAGTACTACAAACTCCATCTGCTCAGGATTCATAACCGGTTCCTACTTTCTCCCTCCATGTCAATGATGTGCTACAGGTTTTATAATCGCATGTGGATACACACTGCTATATGGGCACTGATTTAAACATTCTTCCTTAATTTTTAACTATTAGGGAAAAGCATAGTAAGCATCACTTTTAATCATTTGAAGAAAGGATAGCAAACATCCATTTTTTCATGGCAACATAAACTAGGTTTGCAGTATCAAGAAGTTTTTTTTTTTGTTCTCATACGATGTAGTCTCATGAGAACAACAGCTTTCAGCAAAGCATTAATTACAAGGCAATAAAAGATAAGCATACAGAATACTGGGCAGTCATTTAAAGTGGCAAGTACATTATCAAAAACAACTAATGGTGAGGATTGTATTCTCTTAAAATAAAAAAAGCAGTTTCAAAAGCAAACTTTATTTGGTTATGAAATAATGGATATTTATTTTACTTTCTCTGAAAATAATTTTTCAAAACCAAACTGCATTTTTTTTTTTTTTTTTTTTTAAATGCTCAATATCTTAAAATCTAAAGTATTGGATAACTGACAAAAGGTCACTCTCACAATTGACCTTTACAATTTTAATTTCAATATTTTATTCGTAACACTTATACACTGAATATTATACAGATTTATAAAACTAATTCTTACCAGCTGATGCACCTAATGAAAGGGCCTTGATTATATGTCCAACTGACTTAACTCCACCATCAGCTACAATAGGAACACCAAACTTCAGGGCATACTGGGCAACTTTGTATACAGCTGTAGCTTGTGGTCGACCACATGCCATCACTATGATAAAAGCACAATTTCAGGAAATTGATTATACACTAGCAAAATTTTAACTATAACAAAACAATTTCTATGCAAGATTTCACTAGGCTTTTTGACAAAACATAGCACACTAAAATACAATTATTACACGATCAAAAACCAAAGGATTATTTGGCAACAGGCTGCTGCCAAAACATTTTCCATGCTAATGCTACCTATTTTTTTTTTTTTTTATATGTAATTTGTGTATTCAAGGCAGCAAACAGTCAATGCATCATCATCATCTTATAACAGGCTGATACAATGACCATACCTTGAACAGACTGTCCATTTTCATAAAAAAAATGGAGTATTCCAATTGCTCCAAATAGGAATCTAGACACTTTCTCAAATATCAATAATAGTTTATATTTGATTATTTCAGCAAATAAGATTATTGTTTAGGTTTGGGTTGTGAATATGCACTTCACAGCTTTCTTTGTACAGTCTTTCCAGAAGAAAATAACCCTTGTGTACATCATACAGCACCATGGATGGTGAATTTTGGTACTCTTTTCCCTCAGATATCGCCTTCCACACGATGCACAATGTATTCCTTGTGTAACACTTTGGCTTTGTTAAACTGAATGCTGTGTTTTGTAGATAATGTGTGGCTTGCTAAACTGGATTTTTTGCATTCTTTAAGTGAAATGTATTCTTGATGTTTTTCAAGACGAATTTGTGCAGAACAGCCAGTTTATCCGTAATAACATAAGCCACAAGAACAGAGGATTCTGTAAACTCCAGAATAAGAAAGAGGAGGTTATTTATCTTTAGGAGAGATAAGGAAGGTATTTAGTTTGTGAACTGGATGGAAAGAGACTTGTAAGTCAATCTGTCAAAGTCATCTTGCTATTTTTTCTGAAAGTCCTTTAACATATGGAATACAAATTCTGGTAATTTCTTCTTGAGGTGGGTTAAGACAACTGCCATAATTACTGATTCTTTTATCGATAGTTTTTGTATTATAATTATTAGAGATAAAAGTAGTTCTAATAATAAAAGTTCTTTGTTTAGAACAGAATCTGTAGAACATGTTTTATGAACTCTGTCAACTAAAGATTTTATTACACCATATTTCTGACAAGGGTGATGATGTGAGTTAGAATCAATGTATTTACCACTCAGTTGGTTTTCTATATACTGAGAACTGAAGACTACCATTTGGTTGATGTAGAATAAGAATAAGAAAAGGAGAACAACAAAGAAGGACTGATGTGCACAACATCAGTCCCAACCAGCTGCGTTCTGCTGTTGAACACACTTTGCAGAGAATGCAGAATTATGCAAAAAGATATAGAAAAATTACTATATCTACATTGATACATCATACAGCAACCATGGATGGTGAATTTTGGAACTACTATTTTTCTCTCAGATATCACTTCCACATGATGCACAATGTATTCCTGCAAAGTTTTACAGCATTTGAATCACTGGAGGCACTCCACACGGTCTTAAACAGGGATACTTTAATTTTTTATCATCCTGTACATTTCACTTAAAGAATCCAACAAATCTGGTTTAGCATTATCTACTGTACTCTAGAGATTATATAAATTTTTGTGAGTATGGAGACTGATGTATGATCCGCATGACATTCCACATAGAATCTTGTTTCTAGGAGGCACTTACTGATTGAGAAACATTTCCCTGTGCTATTCTTATTCTCTTGTCTCTGTGACATGACTGAACTTTCTGTTCAGTCATGTCACAGAGACAAGAGAATAAGAATTTCTGTTGCTTGTGCAGCTACTGAGTGCACCTAGCAACAGGTTTCGACAACAAACTGCCATTTTCCCTCTTTCTGCTATGAGAATTAGTCATCGACTTACACCTGCCGAAGTGAGCACATGCACAAGCAGTTTGTCAGATTAGTTAGTGACAAAGTGAACAATGAAAGAGCTTGAAGAACAACATGTGTATGAAATTTTGCTGCAAACTTGGTAAAAATTTTACAGGGATATTTCAATTGCTTACCCAAGCATACGGGAGAACTGTATGAGCCGAACACAGTGCTATGAGTGGTTTAAGCCTCAATGGATGAGTCAGTCAAAGATCAAGGTGATGTTGGTTGTGTTTTTTGATTTGAAAGGCTGTCCATTATGGTATCTATACATCTGACCACATGGTACAAATTATGAATTTGTACCACGTGGTCAGATGGTAAACAAAGAGTTGTATCAGGATGTTTTAGCATGTTTGAGGGATGCTGTGTGCAGGAAGAGGCCTGAATTGTGGAAAAACCAGACTTGAATGTTGCACCACGACAATGCAGTCATCCGTATGGCAAAACATCAGATATCCATTGTGTCCAATCCACCCTATTCTCCGGACCTAGCCCTAGCAGACTTTTTCCTGTTTCCCAAACTTAACCACTTTGAAAGGACATCGTTTCCAAACCATAGAGGAGATGCATGAAAATGCGATAAGAGAACTGCGCACCATCACATAAAGTGCATTCCAGGAAGAATTCCAACAATGGAAGAAACAGTGTATCACCAGTAGAAGAGACTACTTTGAAAGGGACAGTGCTTAAAATGTTGTAAAATGAGCAATAAAGTCTTTATAGCAAAAGTTCAGTCTTTTTTTTTTTTGAACACGCCTTGTATTTCAATATAAAATTAATTTCATCTGAGATTATTCTTGAGGCATTTTTGTCTTCCATTTGTTCCATTTGGACCGCTTAAGTTCTAAAGATGTGTTTTGGAAAGCAATTTTAAGTCCTGAGTATGTGGTTCACGTTTCTCAACCACACTGCAAAGTCTGGATGACAGCAGTGCTATAAATTGAGAGTTCATAACATGGATGTCCTGGTCAAAGATTCATCTTCTCGAATATCTAAAAGCTGAACCAACCGATTTTAAACATTGCTGAATTTCCATTTCACTGTCAGCATTTGCCAAACAAATGAAGATAAAGGATATAATCAACATTCTCCAGGTTACTCCAACGATCTGAATGATATACCTGGACTGAATTAGCTGGCGCATGATGGTTAAACAGTGAATCACTTCCCTCATTCTAATGGTGCATTCTTTTAGGCTGAAAATGTTAAGTATGAAGCTCAGCTAAGAAACAACAGTTCTATAATGTCCATATTAAATAATCATTTTAATACTATCATTTTTTTTCTCTAATATTTCTTTTCTAATATGTCTATATAAAAATGGTGCCTCTGCTTTGTTTCTGAGAAACATCAGGAAACTAATCAGAATGTGATGGCTGGAAAAAAATATCGTTTACTGTTAGCTTATAAAGCAAATGAGAAAGAAAGAAAGTGGAGTAATGTAAAACAATGCAATATCATCATCAAATTCCTAACATGTACCCTCAAGGGGGTGTGCAGGATATGATAGTACTATATGGAAAACAGCATGACTAACTTCCTATCTACAATTTTCCTCCAAATCAACCTGTTAAGACTCCAACATTATCAGATCTTATCTTTCTGTCTTATAAAGCACTTTTTACTGTATCAATCCACCTATATCTTGGTCTTCATCTGGATCTTTTTCCTGCCAACCCAGCAAAGAACACTTGTTTTGCTAATCTTTCCTCTCCCGGCTCTGAGATCCACGAGTTAAAATTGGCTTGAACACTGTTGTATACAGCTAATTTAGTGTTTTGACTAATTTCTCTCTTATTCCATATAAATTTATTCATTTGAATTCTTACCATACCAGCTTTGTTGATTCTGTTGTCTCTGCAATATCTGCAATGTTGTCAATGCAATATTTATGCTGAATTTTTTTTTTTTTTTTTTTTTTAAGTAATGTGGAAACAGAAATTTCAGTATCACTTGGAAGCCTCCCATACATCTAAAAAAATGTTAAGCCTGCATTAAGCTAACTTAGCACACTTTCAGTGTTGGACAGTGATCCTCAACATACTACACAGAGAGAGAGAGAGAGAGAGAGAGAGAAAGAAGTCAACATTACGTGGCAGATCTATATAAAGAGCATTTGTGAACAGAATATTCTCGACAATTAACTTGTGAAAAATTCATGGCAGAGAAATATCATAAAATAGAGTTAGCTAAACCACAGCATGTAGGCAATCGATACTAACATTATCAAGAGAGAAAAAAGCATCAATTCTAATGGAGCTTTTAAGCACAGTGCAGTATCATATATCACACAATGACATTACTTTTCCTAATATATACAATAATAATAGCTACACTGGCTATCAGACACATCCATCATTTTATCTTTATTAATACCAGAGCATTTATGTTTTCATGCCTGTCTTTCTGATTACATATTTAAAGAAGGAATGAGGATGGCAGTGGTTTGCTCCATTACACCATGCTGTTCTAAGTATTCCATATTTGTGCCTAATATTTAAAGAACAGGAATTTTCATACACAATGCAACATTTCAGTGCATAAAAAACAAAGAAAATTATATTTGTTTACAGGATACAAATTCAACAATAGATCAAATGATCTACAGGTCTTTCTCATCCAGGAGAAAGTAAAGGAATGATTAAATTGATCTTTTTCTATTCGTTTTTTAGAAAAATATGGACCTCAAGGGACTGAAGGGATTAAAAAAAGAAAAAGAAGTCTTTCATTAACACAAATAACAGGTGCAACATTTTTTCTTCCTCTGAACTTGACTTCCAAACCTTTCTCTCACATCAATTTAATATTAATGGTTATCAACAAACAGTATTGTAAAGTTAACTATCAACAATTCTACAAAAAAAAAAGTATTATGAAATAAAACAAATTTGTTGGCACTGTTGCCTAATGAAAACACTGCACAGATTTACAAGGAGAAAATGAAGTTAAAATGAAATATTGCAATAAATCTCTGAATCATAACATTCTGATAGTTCAGCTTGCATACCTTCTTGAGTAATGCAAATAGATCCACTTCCCATTCCAACTCTTAAGCCATCTACTCCTGCATCTATTAAGTTCTTTGCTTGAGCCACAGTTACCACTGAAATAAATAAATGTAATGAGACAATCTTTTATTTTAACGAATTAAAACACATCAGTAAAATATTAAAAATGATTTATCCGAAATCTGATATAAAAGCAATTCCAGCAGTACTAAAAGTAGTCTTTATAGATGGGAATACTAGAGAAATGTTTTGGTAAAAGAGCCTGGACTATAGGATGCAACTAGTGATTACTAATACTAGTAATTTCCAACAGAAAAATGCACACAAATTCACATGGAGAGGAAAAAATAAGAAATAAAGTATCTTCTTCTTGATAGAAGAAGATACTTTACAATGTCTTCACAATGATTCAGGACACGAGTATACAGAGATTTGAAACTGGAAGTAACCACTATTTAGTTTTGGACAAGATAAAATTGAATATCATAGGAAAAAGGAAACTTTTGGAGACTGAGTGGGCAGTTCAATTTTGGACAATCTGACAATGTTGGAGTCCTGGCAAATAACAGATTAATTTGAAGGAAATGAAAACTTTTCATCAGCAACTTGATAATGGGAAAACTGCAAGATAGGTATATAAACTGAAGTTTATACAATTAATAAAATAAGTAACTCATCATAAGAACGCATCCATTCTGCACGCACACACACACACACACACACACACACACATATCATTCAGGAAGTTGTTAGTTTTCCTGAAGTTCCCGATCATTTAAGACTAACAGTCCTCTATTTCATTCCCTTTCATAAATGGGTTTTTATGTCTATCTTTTGTTATTATATTTACCACGAAGTTTGTGTAACTGATTCAACCAAACTGAAGCAATTCGTTACTCAAGGGTTAATTTTTTCCAAAGGGGAATTCTCCAAGGTATGAAAATACAAGTTTCATGTAAATTAGTTAAAAAGTATTATAAAAAGTTCCACAGGTTCAGTTTTCAAATTTTGTCACTTGCTCCACAGTCCACACCGAATCCTGAACAATTTCAACTAGCAAAAATTAGGTTGCACTAATTTTTCCTTTTTTGAAAATACAATCTGTTCAAAATATGTGAACAGATCTAAATTCTACACAGATACATATTCAGCCTTATGAAATAGGATTTGTATCCATAGTGCTAGGACTGCCTGAAGGAAAACCATTATATGCTTGATTCTAGTCACCAAGTAGGGAAACTTTTTCCTTTCTTCCATATTTTGAACAGATTGTATTTTCAGAAAAGGAAAAATTAGTGCAACCTACTTCTTTTTACTAGTTGAAATTGTTCAGGTTTCGGTGTAGACTGTGGAGCAAGTGACAATTTGAAAACCGAAACCAGTTCCCGAGTTACCGGGATTTTTTCCTTCTAGAAACTGTTTTATCCCTTAGAAAAAAATTAAAATAAAATAAAATAAAGCCTCACTATTATAGCTATATGTAAGGGTTTAGGGACATCAGATGGCAGCAGTTTTCTATTTTATTCTCCCTCTTCTGAAAAGCCCAGATTCATTAATAGCATGGGCTTACATCAGTGAAACTAGTCGTCTTCAAAAAAAAATTATGGAAAAAGAGCTCTGTCTACTCTCTTCTGGAGAATTAAAAGGTGTTAAAAGTAAAAAGATTTTCAAAAGCATTTTAACAAGTTATATGCTGCTTTGAAAGAAGTCAATGAACACCCCTATGGGCAAGGTGCATCATACCGTTTAATGAGTCACGTGTTTGTAGCCAGTATAAATTGGAGAAATATGATGCTCCTAAGTTACTGCAACTGTGTCCAGTTAAAAATGGCTGTGAGAAGGGAACTGATGGAGTTTGAAAGGATGCCATATTACTGCCTATTCAACAAACTGTTGACAAATTGGGCCATCCCAGGTCAACAATCACTGATACTCTCTGACTTGCAGTTGACTCTCTGCACTTCCATCTCAGAGAGTCAACTGCAAATGCTGTCCACAGTGAATGACCCATCACAATCACTGAATGCGAGTGTAGGGTGCTACAAAGATATGTAAAAACCAACATTTGTCAGCTGACACATTAAATGTGGAGTTTCAGGCATCGACTGGAACATGAATCTGCACAAAAATGTTAAGAACTAAGGCTCACAACATGGGTTCCATGTTGTGAGCACAATATGAAAGTCCCACATTGTGATGCTGTACATTTTTTTTTGTTTTTTCTTGTAGAATTTCAAACTTTATAAGGATAAACAAATTAGGAAATTCAAAGAACTTTACAAGAAAAAATATCAGACACAAAACAACCTCCCGGATGACAAGTGATTTTCAATTTGTCAAATCATAGCCTCACAAGAAATGAATCTGATATTCTAAAAAAAAGGTTTTAATTTCGCGATTACGCCCAAAAACATTCCTAAAATGGATTTTATGTGTGGAATTGAAAAAGGCCTATATCCACTACCAAAAAACGTTGCCGACACTATTAGATTCAAAAGTACAATAATCCTAGCCAAAGCAAAACAACCTGTTCTCAACACATCTCCTTATGATAGAAAGGCAATTCTCAACTTGAAGAAAAATAAAGATATCATTATTACAAAAACTGATAAAGGAAATTCTACAGTTATCCTCAACTCTAAAGATTATTATGATAAGTTAAACGTATTACTATCAGACACCTCAACTTATAAAATCCTAGACAGAGACCCCACAATTAAAAATCATAATGAAACAAACCAATTAATCAGAAATTGTAACAATTGGCCAGAAGAAGTGAAGAGAACACTAAAATCCTCACATCCTATCACCCCAAGACTATATGGAACACCTAAAATACATAAATAGGATATACCTCTCCGTCCAATTGTTGATGGAAGATCATCACCAACCTACCTTTTGGCAAAGCATCTTGCAAACTTATTAAATAATAAAATAAGATCAACAGAATCCTATATCAAGAATAGTCAACATTTTGTAAATAAACTCCAAGCCATTAAGATTGCACCAACTGACATGCTAGCCAGCCTAGATGTTGTATCCCTTTTCACCAATGTTCCAGTAGAAGAGGTAATAAACATCATCCAAGACCTCTTTCCTCTAGACATCACACAGATGTTTAGACACTGCCTTCAATCTAATTTCTTCAAGGTTAACAACACCATATACCAACAATTAGAAGGCCTAGCAATGGGAAGCCCACTATCACCATCTTGTGCAGACCTTTTCATGGAAAAACTTGAAAAAGAAATTCTCTCTGCAATCTCTCCGAGACCATCTACATGGTGGAGATATGTGGATGATATATTCATCATATGGCAAGACAGCTTAGACAACCTTAAAGTTTGTGGATAAAATCAACTCAATACAAAGCAAGATAAAATTCACTCTGGAAGTAGAAAACAACAACCAACTGCATTTTTTAGATATTTTGATAAAAAAACAACCTAACAGTGTCAAATTATCCATTTACAGAAAGCCCACAGATACTGGAAGATATCTTCACTATACTTCAAACCAAGTCACACAAACTGAGTATTATCCACATGTTGAAACATAGAGCCAAAAAGTTTATATCAGAAGAGGAGGATACACAGAATGAACTCTCACTAATAGCCAACACATTATCACAAAATGGATATCCTCAAAACATCATCAAAAAATATCTATACAATGACAACCCCAGACAAGAAGAATCCCACCGTCAGCACGTTTCTACTGTAGTGATACCTTTCATCAAGTCAATTTCTTATCAAATAGCAAGACTACTAAGAGCCCACAACATCAGAGTGGTCTTCAAACCAACCGCCAACATCAGACAAGTTTTAGGATCTCCAAAAGATAAAGTTCCGTTCTACAAATATCCAGGAGTATATTACATTCCATGCTCCTGTGGTCTTGCCTACATCGGACAAACTTCACGAAGTTTAGAAATTAGACAAAAAGAACATGTTGGTGATGTAAACCACAACAGAAGCATCTCTTCCGGCTTAGCACATCATTTCTGCACGTCTAACCACACGATAGATTGGCAAAACAGCTCCATGCCATATCTCGATGACGACTACAGGCATCGTGTATTTAAGGAAGCCACAATAGTACTAATAACCGGCGGAAACCTCAACAGAAATCACGGTGCAATTCTAAACAGTTCGTGGAAAAACTTGATCCTCTCTCTCAATCAATCTGAACTACAACTAGCCAGTAATCACATTACAAGTCTACAACAAACACGCATGCGTGATAATGAATAAGAACAATAAGCCATCTCTGTCACGCGAAACGTGTAACCATAGATACTAGTTTGGTTTACAACGTTTTTTATGTTCCTTTTAATTTGCATTTACTAACTTTCATATCTCCGTAATGCCTTGAAAAAGCCAGACAGTTTGCTGGCGAAACTGGTAGGTTTTAATAAATGTTTATTGTAAAATACTGGTCTGTATTAATAAAATTGTATTTCTACTGTCAGTTTTATTCAATGATACCTTGTAATGGTAAAATAGCATATAATAAAATGCTCGTATAAAACAGCTTTAAGTCAGAAAGAAAGAAATAAACATGATTTTGTGATGTTGTTGTTGTCTTGTCCTTTGAAGAGTCTTAGATGTTTCCGTGTGCTCCTTGTACTGCTTTGGCTATGTCTGTGATTTTGTTTGTATAGAGCTGTTGTTCAGGATTAGGATCTATTTCTTGCAAGGCTGCTGTAATTGCCGGACAGGTAAAGATGTGAGTGGGTGTCAGTTCAGTATTGGGGCAGTTGTTGCAGTTTCTATATGTTCTCGTATCATCTGTATTGATCTTCATTCCTCTATAATGTCCTGTTCGTAGTCTTGCTATCGTGGTGGAGGTCCTTCTGTCAGCATTGATCTCGGGAATTTGATGTTGTATCACTGATTTCAATGGAATTAGTTTAGCTTTTGCTAGTGCATTGGCATCAGCAAGAGTTATCATACGAGTTTCTTGGTCGAGTTCTCTGGCCTCTTTTGCTAATTTATCAGCTGCTTCGTTGTGATCAATGCCTACATGAGCAGGAATCCATTGTAAAATGCAACTTTTACCTAAACACTTTAGTTGATTTAAGAGTTTATGGATGTCTTGTGTGAGCTTGGTATTGCCATTTTTGATTGCCTCCATAGCTGATCTTGAGTCACTGTAAATTATAATTCCTTCAGATTGTTGAGATGATGATAGATTTAAGTAGGCTTCTAGTGCTTTATTTATTGCGTAGAGTTCGCTGGTAAAATTGGAAGCGATTCTCCCAGATCCAACTTTTATTGAAAGTTTTTCACCTTTCGGGAGTAGAAGGAGAACACCAGCGCCTCCATTAATCATATTGGTGTCTGATGATCCATCGGTATAACAAATAACCTGTCTGGAGGATAAAAGAAGGTTGATGGTATTTAGGCCTTTTTCTTTAAGCATTTCTTTTGGTTCTTTTTTTGTACAGAGTTTGGTAAGGTTTAGATTTATGGAGGTATTTGAAGGTAAAGGACTGGAAAATAGAGGTTCTTTGTTTATGTGGACATTTAGCTGATCAAGACCTATTTCTTTCCTGATAGTGTCATCATATTGTAAAGTTGATGATCTGTGAAGTCTGCAATTTTGGTTCCAACGTTCATAAGTTTTTAGGGAGATATGATCACTTTGGTAGCTTCTGATATTATTTATGAATTTTATGGTGGCAAATTTTCGTCTGTCCTCCAGCAGGTCAAGCCCACATTCCTGTTGGGTTCTGATGTTGTTACCATCATAGTACCATCACAATGATTTTGTGATGGTACTATGGATGGCTCAATTTCTGATGTGATTCAAACAGTTTTAGCCTTCCTGTGGATAAAAGAAGAGGACACAAAGTTTATAGAATTGACAGATGCCAACACCTTAAAGAAAATACAAAGTGATACTTAAGTTTCTCTGTCTTCATCTATTCTTAGGATATATATAATCCAAATGAGAAGTCATGCCATATGACTGAAAGTACTTTCCTTTATAAGCAGTAATCAGGTTTCTAAAATGTCAAGTTGTTAAGCTCACTGGCCGTGACAGGCCAACGAGCCTATGATGGAATAAGAGAAAAAATAATTACTAGATGAAAAATAAAAAAATTCCTTCATGTATTAATATATATATATATAATAAACATTACTAACTGATTACAATATAGATTCTTTAGAACTGCATGAAATGTAGCAAAATCATGAAAAAAAAATTTCAACATGCTCAAAGTACTATAAAACATTGTTATATATATATATTTCTTAAATAATTCAAATTTGTATTTTTTCCACAGTAAGAAAATCAAAATATAAAATTTCAGTATTATGCATTTCCCAAATTGCAAAATATAAGTTATGTTTCACAAAATGCATGTGTATGTCCAATCTATCTATATTACTTCAATCGTGATGAAATTAATATTTGAGATCTTTACTAAAATTTTCCAAATCATCTCAATTTTATAGGAAAAATTAAACAGAAAATTATTTTACCAATGATAAACCATGTACAGTACATATTGGGTATGAGTGAATACACAAACATGCTATTGAAAAACATGCACATTTATGATCGTTTCAAATCATTCCCATATGACAATCTTACCATTGCCTCCTATGATCTGGACTGAAGGATATTTCTTTTTAATATACTTTATCATTTCAATCTGATAAATGGAATTACCTTGAGAGGAATCCTAGAATGCAAAAAAATAAACAGTTACTCATACGTGAAAAATAAAAATAAAATCAGATCTCTTATTATGAGACATCAATGTTAATAAGTTTATTCCCAAAGCAGTTGATATCTGTGCCAGTTTGGGTTTTGCAAATAGCTTTCAACCCATAAAACAGACCATAAGGACTTAGAGACAACTGCCCAAGTCAAATTTGCCTGTAATTATATATGCAAAAGAATCCAATGCAAATAATCTCATTATCAAGAACTAGGAAATGAAAATGCACACACATGTGCATACAATGCACAAATGTAGTTCTATATGATCTTATAATTATTGACTTTGGAATTATAATACAGATACCTTATAAAAAAAATTATAAACATTTTTATTTCATCAATACTTACAGCCCATTTGCTTCTTTTCTAAGGGAGTACCCCTAGAAAATAAACAAATGGGCTATAAGTATTGATGTCTACTTAGAGGAATAGCATGAAAAATTTCAGAAAAATAATATCTAAATATTTTTATTTTCCTATTCATATTTTGTAAGCATCTTCATACTAAAGATGCCTACTATAGAGAATAATGTTAACAACCCAGAGAAAAACATTGTCAACATGACAAAGCAGGCTGATAAAGATGAAGAAAATGCAGTTGAGTAGCTAACTTTACACAAGGAAAAAACTTTCTGGCTCTGGATGAGAGCAGAGGAACTGGAGTTAAGTCCTAAAGAAACTGAATGTACAAAAAAGTAAAAAAAACTCATACCACAGATCACATCTCAAACCTTTTATGATGACCAGCATCACTGGTGCATTTAATGAGGGTGATCTTGACATCATTAAGAATTAAAAGGAAACTAAAATTCCCTGAAACTACAGAGAAGTAAGTGTTTATAAATTGCAGGCATTGTTCTTCTGACTGATTTTTCTGTTTTGCAGGAAGAAGAGAAACAAGAAAACCAGTCAGAAAGAAAACAATTTAGAATACACATCTTGGATCTCTCATAAAGAGGTCCAAAAGGTTCCTTCCTTTCTGGAAAAGACTGGCCAACTCACCTTCAGATGAAAAACCCTTATAAAGGTTATATATACCCTACAGAAGATATGATTCTATCTTTCCAACAAAAGGGCACTGCAGATTAGTATTGATTAGATGGATTATATGTTGGGAGAAAGTGTTGTTTGGTGAAAGATTGTTGGGGTGAAGCAGTTGTCTGTATCTATCCACCCACGGACGAGTGAGAGAACAGAGATGATCAAGCCATGCTCAATGCAGTTTTCCAGGTTTTGAATCTGAATGGGTTGGTGATTGCACTACACAAGACTCCCCTTTACTTCTGATGTCAAAGTCAGAAATAAAGGAGAGGAGTTTTTGGCACCGGTCAGCTCAACCAGGCCAAAAATCATTGGTATCAATGAGACTCAGCTGACAGAAGGTATAGGAATAGAATGCAAGGAATATTATATTTTCAGGGAGGATAGAGGGGAATCAGGTGGCAGGAACAATATTAGTGATGATAGTCAAAGAACTGCAACGAACAAAAGTTAAGGATTTCAGGACAAAGGGAGACAATTCATTTGAGACTATCTAGCATAATATAAAGGCCAACAGCACAAAATATATAATTTGTTGCTACTACAGACTAGGAACAAAGTGCACAGAAAGATGTGGATGACATGCATTAGTATATCAGCAAAATGAGTGTAGCCTGAGCAATTAGAATGGACTTCAAACTATGGGGGCCATAGATTAGACAGAAGAAAGGGTGTATTGCAAAATTAAATGGAATTTAATTTATACAGTTGCTAAGGAATGAATACCCAAATAAACACATGTTATTTATGTTGCGAACAGGTAACCTGTGGAACAAGTAAAACATTTCAACTACTTAGGCAAGATTTTTACTGAAGATGGTACATTAAATATGGAAATAGACAACAGAATCAACAAAGCTGGTATGATAAGAAGTCAATTGAATAAATTCATATGGAATAAGAGAGAAATTAGTCGGAACACTAAATTAGCTGTATACAAGCCAGTGTTCAAACCAGTTTTAACTTATAGATCTGAGAGCTGGGTCAGAAGTAAAACACTTGACCAAAGACTACAGACTGCAGATATGAGAATCCTGAGAAAGATTAGAGGCGTGAACAGATGGCATCAATGGCAATGTCATATTAAAAACGAGGATATTAGGAAAGAACTTGACATTGTCAGCATCCAGGAATGCGTTGGCAGAGCTAATCTCAGGTGGTACGGTCACTTGAACAGAATAGGCGAGGAAAGATTAGCAAAACAAGTGTTCTCTGCCAGGTTGGCAGGAAAACGACCCAGAGGAAGACTAAGATATAGGTGGATTGATACGGTACAATGTGCCTTAGATGACAGAAATATAAGATCTGATAATGATAATATTGAAGTCTTGACAAGTAACAGACTGATTTGGAGGAAAATTGTAGATAGGAAGTTAGTAATGATGTAAATTTTTCATGTAGTACTATCATATCCTGTACACCCCTTGAGGGGACATGTCAGGAATTTGATGATGATGAATTAACACATAATGGTGTGGACCTAGGGGTTTGAGAGTGTTGAATCTGGTAACAGCCAAAAGTGTATTCATTACACAAGACAGCTAACTCCTCTGCTTGCAGATAGTGATCATGCAGTCATGTCTTAGGAGGTTGCTAAACATGGAATTTTCAGTTATTAAAAAGGTGTGTGTGTGTATATATAGAACTACAGAACAGGCAGTTGTGATAACCTTAGGAGGCAAGTTTGCCAAAGCATAAGAAGTTACAAGGAAAGAATGTCAGTGCACTGGGAAACAGTATCAGACTTCCTACACAGGGGTCAGGAGAATAAACCAAGTTGGAATTAAATGGATACGTAGAATCAAAGTAAGAACTGCAAAAAAAAAAAAAAAAATTTTAAAGACTAGCGTGACTAGCATGATAGAGTTGAAATCAGATTATGAGAGGAAATTAGGATTTCCTTTGGTCTGCTGAGTAAACAAAAAACATGTAGCAACTAAGAAAAATCATTATTAAAGTTATCGAAGGATAACTTTAATAATGATGGTAGAAAACTTGCAGAAGCAGAAGAAATAGTTGAGTTACTAAGTGATTGCTCTGCAAAGGTGTATTATCCAGGGTGGAAGTACTGCAGTTGCCGATGTGACAGGTTGATGTAAGAAATGAAGTTGGAAGTGAGCAACATATTGAAAAATATCAATGTGAATACAGCAGTGTGATTGGATGGCATGTCAGCTTGTGTTATGAAAATGTGCAAAAGAACTGGCAGAGGAAGTGAAAAGAGGACAAGATAGTTCCATTATATAAAGAAAACTCCAAGACAGAAGTAGCAAATTACAGACCAATTAGCATATCAGGAGTGGTCCTACCTTAGTAATTTATAAGGATAAATTTATTAATTTATAGTGACAGCTGTGTTAGATAAAGGAAATGGCTACACTGTGATACTGCTGGATTCTGCAAAAGCATTTGGCAGAATACTGTAAGAAAACTGTAACAGAAGTTGTAGCAAATAGGAATAGATATGAAGCTGGCAGCATTGATAAGAGGGGATGGCTGACAGATACCATAAAGTAGTATATGGTGGAGTAGACTCCAGGAGTCTGAAGGTGTGCCTCACAGCACTCTACTTGGGCCACTGCTGTTTATATTAATGACATACAGAATGATTTGAGGGGGGGGGGGGGGGTGCAGATATTCCAGTACTTGGCTAATGATGCAAAAGGCAAAACACAGTGGTAATTAGAACTAAAAACAGCAATAGTTAATAAACGTGATGTAGACCTGCAGGATAATTTAAATAAATTGATGTGTGGGGGTAAAGGTTATGTTGGTAAATGGGTATTATTATAGGTGAAGAAACTAAGGCTATGAGTCCAGTGCACTGTGTTTGTAAATTGCATATGTTTGCCTAGTTTCTCTATTTTGTGGGATATCAAGTTTCTGAGAGACAAAAACTAGTGGGTAAAGGATAATGGTTATTAGTTTAATGTAACAAAATGAAAGGTTACGTACTTTGGGAAGAAAAGATTACATTAATGTTACTGAATTGCAAGAAACTGATGAGACTAGGAATTTTGAAGGGACATTGAATGCACTGCCAAGTAGAGATAGGTAGGTTATTATTCCTCTTTATAAGACCAAAGTAAGACTATGATGACTAGGTGGCGTCAGTGAACAAGCTACTCTAAACTTGTGCTCCCTCATTTTTATAGATATTGCGAGTGTTTTTCATCGAAATCAATCAAACAGAAATCTTAACAGCAGGTACTGAGAAGTGGACTACTTCTGCACAACCCGTAAGTAGTTATAGCGCATTAAATCAGCTATCTTTCCAAGTCTAAATCAGCCATGTGTAAGCGCCACTATGCCTACCATACACAGCAGAGATGGCGGTAACAAAAGCCAATGGCGAATGAGCATCAGTCTAGCCAGCACATTGCCATCGATCGCAGCCAATAAACCCACTATGTGCCACAGCTATAAAACTGGTGTCACAGATTTAAAAAAAGGGTATGTTCTGCGAGTTCTGTTGCCACTGGCTGCATGCTTCCTGCATCCAAATAGACGAATTGGCGCTAAAGCTATTTATCGAACTTAACTAGCCGTTTTTCTATTTGCTGTGCCTCCCTTTGGTAAAACAACTCCTGAACATAGGTAAACATGTTGAAAACCTCGAACAACACATCAGTGCTATGAACGAAACTTTTGCCTCCAAAATACATGCAGAGGAAGCTAAGCTCGAACAAATTGACGACCAGCGAATGCAAGCCCACCTTTGCCCGTGAAAGAACTCCGCGACCTAATTGCATCAATACGACTCTATGGAGGCCAAAAACAAAAAAAAATTCAATGCCGTTATTCTGAACTTTTCGACAGAAAACAGAAAATCATTAAAAGAGGACATCAACAAACTAGCTGATGAATGCAACATCGTCATGTGCCATCAATTCGGTCCCATACATAAAAGAAAGGATGGGACAAACTTTCAATGCCACGTAAAAGTGACACCCCGCAAGCACAGCTAAATTAATATCAGCGATCAACAACAAGTTCAAAAGGCACTTGCCTCCAATTGCGCGCTTATGTTTTTATGTATGAGCGATTAATTTTTGCTCTAGTTTCAAACTAGAGCAAAAATCAAGTGACGCCACTAGTAGCCACCATGGAAACCAGTATATAGGTACTGCATAGGACATGTGCAGGACCCGTGCGGTTAAATATATGCCTCACAGAACCTTGCATATTCACTTGAACATCCGTGGCCTAAACTCCAACCTTAACAGTGTCCACTACCACCTTCAGTCTACCAAACCCTGCCTATTCTTTCTAGCAGAAACTCAAATCTCACCCCCCCCCCCCCAAGAACCATCTATTTCGACTTTCCAAACTACTCACTCTCTTTAACTCCTTTTGTCCCAAGGGTGGTGTCTGCGCATACATCCACTCTGACATACCTTGCCAGAGAGCACCCAATCTGGAAACATCCAACTTTGACCTTCTTTGGTTGAAAATATCCCTTCCCCACTCAGTCAAATTCATTTGCTGTCTCTATCGCTCCCCCAATGCAACCAATCACTTTGAGTTCCTCAATTTCCTCTCCTTAAAAATTGATCCTTTCCAATCCCACTTTCCCAATGCCAAAATTATCTTCCTAGGAGATTTTAATGTCCCCAACACCAGCTAGCTTTCCTCCTCCAGTTGTACAGATCTTGCAGGCTGAGAAGCTAAAGTATTTGTCATCACTAACAACCTTACAACTTGTTCAGATGCCAACCAGAATACCAGATAACCTGAACCACTCCCCAAACACCCTAGATCTCTTCCTCACCAATGATCCCTCCAATTACACAGTGAAAGCAGGGGTCCCTTGGTAATTCTGACCACAATCTAGTGCTCATCTCCTCCTCCATGTAAACATTGCCTGCGTAAACAATGTTTACACAGACACTCCCAGACAATACTAGTTTGGCATTATAACAGTGCCAAGTGGGACAGCCTCCACAACTACTATGCCACATTCCCATGGTTGGACTATTGTTTCCGACCTTACAACCCAAACATATGTACCAAACTTATCACCAAAATAATCTTCACTGGTATGGTAACATACATTCCACACACTACCCTGAACTGCCATTCCATAACTAAACCATAGTTCTCCAAAAGATGTGCAGACGTACCATAACTGGCTGAAATCAAGAACACCATCCTCCTTTAGAGCTTATACTGAAGCCAAAATAGATGCAAAAAAAACCAATGCTTCCAAAACAGAGTTCGAAAGAGAAAAAGCAGGAAACTAGCAGCTTGTCCAAATGGCAGCCGAGCCTTTTGGTCTTTCGCCAAAGCAATCGGCCTTAACCTTTACCCAATGTTATTCCCACCCTTATCATACCCAGATGGCTCTATTGCATCATCACTCATAGAGAAAGCCAATCTTCTGGCTTCACACTTTGCTTCCAATGCATGCATAACTGACAATGGTAAATGTCCCCCAACCATTCCAGACACCCAACACACACAATGCCCCCTATATCCTTTTGCCAGGATGAGATCAGAAAAATACTGTCCAAATTAGACACAAAAAAGTCTCCTGCCCTTATGGCATTCCCCCAATTGTCCTGAAGGTTTGTGCACCACAACTGACTCCTATCCTATGTCACCTATATATACTCTCTTACTCCCTGGAATCTATCCCACAACATGGAAATTGGCCTATATTCAACCCATTCCCAAGAAGGGCAACAAGTCACTGCCATCCTATCTTGCTTACCTCAGTCCTGTCTAAAGTAATGAAAAAAAAATCATAAATTCCCAAATGCTACACTACCTTGAAGGTACCCACCTAATAAACGACTGCCAGTATAGATTCCATCGCTGCTGATCAACATGAGATCTGCTCACATATGTTACCCATCTCTGGACAAATACTATGGAGAAGTTTGGCGAATCTCAAGCGGTTGCACTTGAGATCTCCAAAGCTTTTGAGTGGGTCGGGCACAAAGGTTTAATAAGCAAACTACCATCATTTAGTCTGTCCCAGGACTTCTGTAGTTGGACTGTCAGCTTTCTGTCTGGATGCACACTGCTGTGTGTCATGGTGGATGGTTCCCTATCTTCCCACCATTACTAATGCTGGGGTTTCACAAGGTTCTGTCCCCTCACCAACCCTCTTCCTGCTATATATCAATGACTTACTTCAGTTGACCCCCAACCCAATACACAGTTTTGCAGACAATAGCATGCTACACTCCTCCCTCTCATTTGATAAACCTTACCCTACACAACTCAACCTACAGATCATCAACCACCACCCTCAACTCCGATCTCCAAGCAATCTTCCAATGGGGTTCGGATAACCTCATCAACTTCAATGCTAATAAAACCCAGTTCTGTCCTATCTCTCATAAAAAATAACCATTTTCCCCCAGTATTCTTTTTGACAATACCTAAATTTCCAGACAGTTTGAGTTTTTTCTTCTCAGAATTACCCTGACATCAAACCTCTCCTGGCATAAACACATCACAGCCACTGCATCCTCAGCTTCAAAGAAAAACTAGGATTACCCTTTCGCTCAAGACATTACTTCATCCCTGAACAGCTATTAACATTATACAAATCACAAATCTGCCCAGCTATCGAATACTGCTCCCACATATGGGGGGGGGCCCCTAAAAGCTCCCTCAAAATATTTGACTCAATACAGAGAAGAGCAATTAGACTTATGAATGACCCATCTCTTACCAACTCACTCCCCTCACTTTCGCACAAACGTTTGGTTTCTGCAATATGTATATTCTACAAATATTTCCATGGGAAATGCTCATCTGAAATAACATCAATAATTCCTCCACTCAGTACTAAGCTTGTTGGAACACATGCGGCTGCTACTCAACATCCCTTCAGAGTGCACCTAGAAAAAAACAGAACAAGCTTCTTTTCCTCTATCTCTGCAACTGCTGTATTGTGGAACAGTCTCCCTCCTGTTGTGTTTCCCAAGAAATACAATTTACAGTCATTTAAGTCAAATGTAAACAAGTTCCTCCTTTCCCAACCTATTACCCATACACGGTACTACAGGTTGATCAACCAACCTCTCGTGTATGGGCTCAACATAAAAAAAAAAATTTCGACTACTATGCACAAATCTTTTTGCTGGGTTTCTTATACTGTCTATATAGACATACTTTCAGTATATCTATATATATCTATATTGATATAGATATACTATATATCAGTACCAAGTTCAAATGACAGGCAGAAAAGAGATGAAATGACATAAATTCATATAAGTTAGATGAATAGGAAGAGAACAAAGGATCATTTCTATGGTAAATAAGGGTGAGGACGTTTTTGTGTGTGTGTGTGCTAGGAAAGTGGTGAATGATTGGAATGGATTACCAGAGGTGGTAGTGAGTGCGCTCTAACAATGAATGAGTTTAAAGAATAACAGGCTTTGTGTGAATAATGGCATGTGGACTTCCTGCAATGAATCTTCCAATTCCATGGAGATACTGATGTAAAAAAAAAAGATACCAGCTGAACTCCACAATCAATTTCTACACAGTAACACAAAGAAATTTTATAAAAAGCTTTGTATCGGTTTCCACTTACTAAGGCCTTTCATACTTAAGTGGGAAAGACCCTGTTCTATAGAGGAAATGTCAAGTTCTTCTGTAGCCAACTTGATCTTTGTGTAATCTCTTATTGATATTATTATATGCTGCTTGTAGTGCATTTGTTACATGCAATTTTCAAGAACATAACCTCTGATTACACAAAGCGACTACTGTAATTTAACTGTAATCTCAAGTTCATCTTTTTAATCATTAAGAGTTAATCCCTTAAATCAACAAGAAAGTAAACAAACATCAGATAATATAAGAGAAAAAAGTGGGCTGATCAGGAAAAGAAACAGATCACAGGTAAGTATTTTAGTATATTAGTCACAATTTAAATGAGGATAAATCCATTTTATTTACTGGATAATTTACTATTTACTCCAGCATATCTTCACTATATTTAAACTGTTTCCAATGCATTATAAACATTAAAAATCATGCTAAAATGGGTTGTCATTCAAAGAAGCCTGCAACAAGAGAAATCAAAATTTCTGCACAATAATAAATTAGATGTTTTTGAACATTTTTTTTTTTTTTTTTACTGAATTATTAAGTATGCTAATAAACAGGTTAGTGACAAATTGTGTCAGGATTCTGTGGCAGATGAAAAAGGGCCAAAGATGTTCCTAGCACATATCAAGATGAGATATTTTTCATTCTCTGACTTACTCAAAATATGGGAATGTGTGCTTTGCCTAACAAGCATACCATCCAATGAAAGAATCAAATGCTACTAATTACATAAAAGCAAAAAAACCTCGTCTCTGAATTTATGGTCAAATTAAAGAACTCCAGCAAGTCAATTATTTCAACAATACTCCCAACAACTTGTCAAAACTAGTTTCCCTCCCTCCAAAGGAAATGGTTAAATTCCTTACATGATAATTATGCTTTATGTGTTTCAACATCAGTTGACCATCAGCATATGGCTGAAGCTCAACAAATAAACGTGTTTTGAATTATTCAATTTCAATAGCCCAGAACAATCTCATGCTTGTTATTTTGTAATTGGCATTCAATAAAATATTATGCTTGAATTTTGTAATGATTTAATTTCTTTATTTCTGCTCCTCATTTGAAAATGACATGTTCACTTAATAATCAGCTCCAGGTTTCTCTGCTTCCCTTTATTTTAACAAGCAAAAATAGGTTAATTATTTCTAGATCTCCTTCTGTAAATTTTATACAACTGTGCATGAACATTAAACAATTTTTTCTTCTAGCTTCATTTTTGGCAATGCAATTCCATAATATGCTGATTATTTAACATATCAAAAGTGCAGCAAAGGAAAAGAGGTTGAGTTGGGTTGGAATTATGGTGAAATCTAGTAGAGTCACAAGGTCTGTATATAATGTCTTAACTGCAGGCAAAGTAAAAAAAAAATTATGTTTCTATGGAGTAGAGCCTAACACCTCTGCATGAGACTGGGTAACTCTCTTTCAGTTGAAAAACTAATGTTTCTTGCATCACCAAGGTAAGAAGGGTTTGTTATATTTTCTAATCAGTTTGTCAGTCATATTTTTTTATCTTTATGAAAGAAAATAAAGCATATCGAGAATAAGGAAATGCAGGAAATTCCAGATGAATTTTTATTTAAAGCTGCTCACAGCTGAGCATAATTTAATTGTAATCAAAGTATGTTAACCATTCTTATTTTACTAGTATAGTACACCCACAAATTCGAGACCCTTCGACCCGTGTGCGCATGTCACAAAAAAGAGAATCCATTCCGATAAGGTAATCAATCCATCTTCTGGGATGAGTTGTTTATTATTACACTTGGAAAATTAACTTCTCTTTTATGATCATTGTAGTTTTTAAAGCGGTAACTATTTTGCTTTTATAACAGTTGGAAAATTTTATCCATAAAGCACATGATTTCGCATGTTGGCGAGCAATTTGTACGTCCTTCATTTCTTTCTCCCCTTCAGCATGAACTGACTATTCTTGGCACCAAGCCAAGCGAAGCTCTACAAAATGTGGGCGTACTATAACACAATTTCAAAAAATTGCAATTCATTGTACCATTAGTGTATTTACTGTATGCATAATATCATAAGATCAAAAGAGAGAAAGGAGGAAGAGCAAACAGCAGTGGTATCCTTCCTGTAAAGTTTAATAACAATAGAAGGCATATAAAATTGATAATCTGTTTTTAACAGTTGTCAATTTTATCACTTAATTGTTTGTTTCTAATTAATAATGAGGGGAAAGAAGACAAAAAAATGAGTAAGTTAGCTGGATAATAAGTTTGAGGAGAAAAGTTAAATTGTTTGCTGCAAACTATTCAGTTAGATGTTGAACAGGTATAACTTCAGTTTTTCATTTTCCAAATCTAAAGCACGATTTAATCTTTAAGGCTTCTCACATAATATTTCTGAAGTCAACATCCAGGAAAGCTTAATTTTATCTAGATTGTATCTGCAAATCTTCTGAGTGAAATTTAAAGTAAAATTTCAAATGAAAAGAGTAAAACTTACTAGGACTATAACATCTACACCAGACTGTACTAACAACTCCAATCTTTGTTTGTCATGCTCCCTTGTACCAAGTGCAGCTCCAACTAACAATTGCTTGTTTTCATCTTTAGAAGCATGTGGAAATGACCGACTTTTTTTAAGGTCAGTACGGGCAATGAGAGCAATAAGTTCTCCTTTATCACTAACAATAGGAAGCTTTCCTAATGTAAACAAATAAAATTACCACTTCTTCAATTACTACAAATGTTACAAAGAGAATGTATAAAATTTGTCCATAAAAAAATTTGACTCCACTTAAGAAATATGCGAAAGACTAGCAAACTGACACATATTCCAACTTCTTTCAAGCAATAAAATTGCAGTGTAATGCACATGCACATGAAAATATGTGATGTATTATATGCTATGCAGTTTATAAAAAAACTGCATAACACATACATGTTAGCACATTATAGTACTTATTACAATAATGTAACACTTGCACTGTAGAACTCAACAGTGCCTCTAATAAGGTAAATGAATATAAAATTTTCATTGAATCTAAATATAAATGTTATCCATCCCAGATATTCATGCATATTTTTATAATTGTTGCTATATCATCACACTAGCAACAATATTCAAAAGACACCATATATTATAAGTTATAAAGATATTATGACAATACTTCAGCACAAACATTCTTGCATATAAATGAGTACGTAATCCACACTACTTATGACAGGAGCTATCATGGCAAGTTGCTTGCTCTCTCTCAGAGCATCATAAACATTAACTAATAAACCTAAAAGATGAAATAAATGTTTGCTAAACTATGAGTTGAGTAGTGAAACAAGTATATTTTTTGTCAGTATTAATTTCTAAAAAATAAACTAAATTCACTAATGCCTTTTATTCCCTATAGGGAGTAGGCAAGGCTGTGTTAGTCCTGACTTTTGGAGACTGAATAAACAGTTCAATTTTCACAGTTCAATTTTCATATAAAATTTTCATTGAATCATAATATAAATGTTATTCATCTCAGATATCCATGCATATTTTTTATAACTGCTACTATCATCACACTAGCAACAATATTCAAAAAATACCATATATTGTAAGTTATACAGATGTTATGATAATAACTGACAATACTTCAGCACAAACATTCTTGTATATAAATGAGTGCCGTAATCCACATTGCTCATGATAGGGGCTATCATGGCAAGTTACTTGCTCGCTCTCTCTTTCTCTCAAAGCATCATAAACTAACAAACCTAAAAAATGAAACATCAAATGTTTGCTAAACTATGAATTGAGTAGTGAAACAAGTATATTTTTGTCAGTATTAATTTCTAAAAAAATAAACTAAATCCACTAATGCCTTTTATTCCCAATAGGGAGTAGGCAAGGCTGTTTCAGTCCTAACTTTTAGAGACTGAGTGAATTTCTAACTGGAGAATTTCACTTTTAAATTGTTACTGTTTTGTGAAGCAGTTAATATAAAACAGATTTGTCCTCTTATCTTTCACTATAAAAGGATTAACTGATGGCAGAGTAAATGTGTAAAAAAGGCACAAAACTCGCCAAAAGAGATTTGATTTCAATATGATATTTTAATGGACTGCTTCGTCAATTTTTTGAATCCACAAGGGAATGTATTTTTACATACTATTTTTTTCAGTGCTTTAAGAATTTATTTTAAATTTTGCCATTTGTCCCTAAATAAAATTTTACTTATTTTCGTAGTCTTTTCTGGAAAGGAAATCATGCTACCTCCATATAAGGCCAACTCATCAAGTGAAAAGCCTTGATAAAGTTTTTCACATTCCAGACAGGATTTAAACCTAGTCTTTCCAAATAAAGGACATCAATGAAACAAAATGAGATATGGTGGCTCTTGCTTTGACTGTATGTAAATTGTTCTTTTCAGAATAACACTTTTATCCAACTCAAAACCAGAGATTGCTATACACTATAAAAACCTCTGTGTAGACATAATAAAAGATATTTGAATACAGCCAGTGGATGAAATGCATGCAATAACAACTGAAATCCTTTTGACAGATGCGATCGTGAAATTGCTAAAATACACACTACTGGGAATCAAAAACTTATGACTGCCAATAGAATCATATGATTGCCAATAGATTGCCATAAGATTGCATAGAATCTTATGATTGCCATTAGCATTTATCCTACAATTTCATGACTGCATACAGCAAAAATTTCCATTCCTATTGCATACATTTCCGGTTTAGTAGTATTCACTTTTTATTTAATGTTCTTTCTATGCAAATATCTGTAAATGTTTAATAAATTACTTACTATGGTATTTCTTAGTAAGGAAGTACTTACTATGGAAGTACCACAGGTTTCAATGCATGGTAATTTACTACTTGACCATATATGGCACTAAAGTTTCTGCCCAGAATGGTTTGTAATGCAAAGAGATATGGTCTTGTATGTGTTCTGTATATGTGAATTTATGCAAATATTGTGGTGCTAGTAATAACTAATCTGCGTTAGAGCAGAAATTCAGTGGATACTTGCCATTCTCACTATTAGCTCTACACATGTACTCCAAAGATTTATTCTAACCTCTGCCATTTGCATTTCACTTAGGAATGCAGCTTTTTAGGAATTTGCAGTTCAGATTCCTAACAAGAGCATTGTTCTCTATCATTTATAGCTCAAAGAATTAGGTTTCTTCCTTTTTGCTGGTAGCTTCAATGGAAACCAGAAGGTAAACAAATGTACTTTTAAATCCTCCATTTCTAAATAACACCAATTATGTCAGCATGATATTTTTGGACTTTTAATAATTGAACTCACTTTTCAATTTATGCTTCCAACAATAGTTATGTTAAGTTGTTCTAGTAGCTGGTACCACTTTTCAAGTTTAACCAGGCAAGTCTGCATCCTCATAATGAATGTACAGTTTTAGACAATTTGATTATATTTTGACTGTCAGTCTCCAATTGAAAGAAAATCCACACATTTTTACCAGTAATTTACAATAATTGTAAAATATAGGATGAGTTTACCACAATTTCATTCAACAATGAAAGAGAAGATAAAAGGATTGAAATGAACTTAACTGGCATTTCTAGAAAATCTACCAATTAGCATCATAACTTAATTCTCAGTTTCTAAGAGAATTAAAGTAACAGTTTCAGCTGGACATACTTGAACACATCAGGTTTAACTAGCATTCAATATACCAAGCATCTAAAAACTGCTTCTCTTCTCTTCTCTAATATGCATTAGAAATTGATCAATGCAGGGTTTAGGCAGAACTGAGAAAATGTCAAGAATAGTTGAAAATTGTGAATAAGACTCCTGGTCATCCGAGATTTTTTTTTTTTTTTTATATTAAATTAAAGAGAAGACCCACCCTTGTAATTATTTCCTGTTCTATGAGACAGAACAATTTTTGCAATTTTTCTGCCCAATCACAGTACTACTGTATTGTACATTGACAATCTCATGTACAGGATTATCATTATAAAAAGAGAACTTCAAAATTTTTGTCTAGCACAAAAATGCAAACAAGTTAGCAAGTTACATCAAGATAAGCAAAAACCATAAGAGAAAAGAAGTACAAAGTTCAGTTAAGACTTGGCATCAAAAATAAGAGATAGAAACAATGCTTAGAAGTTTTGGAAAAGATATATAAAAAAAAGCAGACATCTTCATCAATCAAGCATGTGTTTTAGAAAGAGAACTCTGTTCAATACCACTTATGTATTTTCTTATCTTTATTAGTACCTTGCCTGAGGAATCAACCACCATTGCCTCCACTTGAAGCTTGTAAAAACTAAAACTAATGCTGATTATTCATAAAAAGTTAAGCTTCAAACCCACTGAACCAACATATCATCCTCTTTCATTCCATCTACTTCTAATCATCGGAGCAGGTTATTACTTCCTAACCTCTTATCCCCCCTCCCCTCCCACACTTTTGGACTTGTTACACTTTCATCATGCAGGAGCTAAGCTAGTTCTACATGGAAACAGCAAGGTTATTTCCATAATATGGAAACAAATCAGTCCAAGAAGAAATACTGACAACAGGATATCAAAAATAGGTTTGTTAGAATACAGATGACTCAGACAAGATAGTGAAAACATCAGGATAATTGGTGTGGAATAAATGCAAGGCAAAGACATGATAAAAATCACTTGTGATAAAATTATACAATAAAAATTTCAGCCATCCTCAAGGTGAAAAGAGTATTTGCTGCAATGGATGAGAAAAACTAGCAAAAACTATCCAAATCTGAGAGAAATAACAGCAAATCAATTATGCATATCATACATAAAAACTATGAGGAGTAGTTGTCGATAAGAAATTCCCAGCTCAGGAGGAGGTAAAGCAAATGTACTTATTTAGGTTCTGTTTATTCGATAGAGTTTCAGAACTTTGGGAAGTTTGTGGTGTTGAGACCACAAAAAGCTCAGGAAGAGGTAAAGCAATTGTACTTATTTAGGTTCTGTTTATTCAAAAGAGTTTCAGAACTTTAGGAAGTTTGTGGTGTTGAGACCACACCTTATTTATATTACAGTGTGGTAATATAAATAAGGTAATATAAATTTATTAAAAATAAGCAATTAAAACAGCACAAAAATTACCTTTCCTTGAAATAAATGAAGAGGGAAAAAAGGTTATCCTTCCCCATATACAGACAATCTCCCACAACAGGAAGATTTTTAAATGCCACTTCACACCACCATCCGTTGCAAAAGATAGGCATAATTAAAACTTTCCGAGACAGGACATACAATATATCAAGTATGTCAATTAAAAAGAATGAAGAACTGCACTACTAAACAGAACCTCACATATAATGGTTTTGAACCCAAGATGATCAGAAAAATTCTTAATACATCTCCTGCAACTCTTACTTAAACAAGATTTCAAGAATGCAATCACACTGCCTTACACCAAGAACATCACCGACAAAGTGGCTGCGCTGCGCCGCAGAATTTTCTTTGCACAACCTTTCACTTTAGTTTTGTTCTCTGTGACTAGAAAAAGTCAAAGGATGACATCTATTCTGTTCCTTGTTTCTGTAGTTTATCATATGATCAAGTAGGGAAGTTGGCTTTTTTTTGCTTAGAACAACATCAAGATTATATAAGATACAGGAGCCTGAAAAATCAAGGCATACTCATTATGCATATTTTGTTTGTTTCATTGAACTAAAGGTTCAGTGAAACAAACAAAAGCCATTTTCTATTAAAATAATGCAAAAAGCTATGAAAATATTACATAAATCAAAAAACCTAAAAAAAAAATTAACCCTTCCAGTTCTGTGAAATTGCAAAACATCCCACAGTTTACACATACTTGCTCTTTTTTTTTTCATGTGGCTCCCACCAATGAAAGATTTTCAAATCAATAGTACATTTGTACTGTGAATGGGCTAAGTTTTTTTTTTTTTTCCAATTTTATTTATTTATTTATTGTTACCATCTGGAAACCTCATTCAAGAGACCAAACAACTAACTTTTATAAGCCACTTCAGACCTCCAATAAGTGGAGTGGTAGGCACACACTGGATAATGAAATTCATCTATATCACTAACCTTTCTCACGGTGCTCTCACCTGCACTGAAAAACTTAATGTGTACACACTCGCACAAACTTTATGCAAATAAGAGTAACCTTTGCATCACACAAGATGGCCAAAAACTTTCGCTTAGAAAAGCACTTAAATTTTTTATTTAAATAAAGGATCTTTTTTTTTCCTTTTTGCCATATTTTATCAATTTACACAATGAGCTAAATACAACATTAGTGGGGGAACAATCTATTTCCTGTCTTTATTTGTCCTGATATTCCTACAAGCATTATATGCCATTTTAAACAGTGGTGTAGCAAGAGTTGTATATTAAAATAAAGTATACTGTAATATCATAAATGAACAGGATCATAAAACAAAAAATAAAGTTAACACATAATATATTTTGATATCAAAATTAAGTACTCTAAAATTAAAGATAATGCAGACCATGGTGTGTGCACGTGGTTGCAATTGTTTAACATTACACCAAAGCAATTAACTAAAGCTATGAGGCAAGTGTGTTATGTCTCTACACTGCACATTACTCTGGTGTCAGTATGCATACTTTATAGATAACAAAGCCATTTCCTGAAGGTAAAAAACATGCTGCCTCTGTATACGGGAAGTGCACAGTGTATATCTTGCAAGTTCTACTGTCTAGTCTCAAGGAAAAGTCAGGTCATATTATTACTGAGCACCTGTTAATTACATAAGTTTTCTTATCAACTGGAGAAATGAGAAACCCACTAAAATTATTTTTTGACAATATATAATAACTAATAAAAAACAAAAGAAAACAAAAGGTGCAAACACTAATTACCTTTTTTACTCCTTTGAAGAATTTCATTTGCTTCTTTCAAGGTTACTGTAGAAGGTGCCACAACTAAATCTTGTCTTTTTGTCATCACCTAAAAATATAATTAGAAAGCTACATAACCGCTAGAACTTTATATTGATATAAACTTAAGAAAATAATGTCTGTTATAAATAAGGAATACTATCAGACAAGAAGGTAAAAATATGCAAAAATTTCAACTGAATGGCCAAAGTCATTTAGTGTATATGTGTGACATAAGAGTATGAACTATGGATCAGAGCAAGCTATTAAATTAGCTCTGTAAAGTTTAATAGCTTGCTTCTCCAACAAAACTTTAAAGTAGTAAGCAGAGCTTTAAAAATAAAAAATAAAATGAAATAAAATAAAAAAAAAAACAGCCAGAATTTGCCTTTCTTCACAATTGGTAATTGATTGAGCTCATTTCTCGCCCTATGGCAGAACTTATGAGTATAGTAACCAACTACCACCATATCGTGTTTCAATATATCATGATTGCATGAAAATAGTGAGAGTTCTACAATCAATTTTAATGAGTTGTGGAGTTAACATTCCTTTGCCTGCACCAAACCATCATATAACTTGGGGGCAAGCTGAAAAAAAAATGTTCAAGTTAGCAACTAGAATCAAACCTATAGTGACCTTTCTTCTGCAGCATAAAAAAAAAGTTATCAGGCTGAAAGACTTAAATACTTATATTTATCCTCGACCAAGTAGTTTATATATAATATATAAATTAATATGGGTTACAGTCATTTAACCAGGAGGAGACCACATATATTTAAGTAATGTAGAGAACCAAATGAGGCTTTTGACCTAACATCCAAAATTCACCCTTACATGGTGCACCTTAATAGGTATCCACTGGATACTAGATAAATGGATCAGAACAAGCTATTAAACTTCTGTAAAGTGTAATAACTCCTCTAACACTTTAAAGGAGTAAGGATGGGGCCAGGAAATTTGTCACTTAGCCGACAAATTTATATTTTGTGTTGGTTTAAACCAGAAATAAACATGATGGTATGTTAGGAAATTTCATGTCAGTTGAGCCATTGTCCAGTTAAACAAGGTCCCTGCTGTTTGTCAGAGAAACAAGGGTGTGGAAGTCAGCTGCTGGAACAAACACAGAAGAATTGAAGATAGGCACCATCAGCATAATTTGCTGAAGGACTAGAAAAGTACCACTTGGACAAGGTTGTTACTGACACAAAGAAGGTGAAAATAGGCAAGATCCTACTAAATAAATATATAAGGTGTTTTATTTGGGAAATGATAATCAAGTAAAGGAAGGAGTAGCAATAGCATCCCACACCAAGCATGCAGATAAATCTCCTGAATGGAGGGCAACTTCAAGCAAGTTATGTGTGCAAACTTAAACATAAGGAATTGAACAATGACACATTTGTACCTATGTATACCCCAGAAAGCTCGCCTAATGAAGTGGAGGAATTTTTCAAGTCATTATGGCAGGCATGGATGATAAAAACAAACAGACAAAGATTATTAACAGTTGAAATGAAGTTTATGAGAAAAACTGCAAAGTATACTCTATTCAATTACAAAAGAAATTATGAAAGAACTGAACAAGGAATCAGTAACAGAAAAAATAAAGAAATATAAACATAAATGGATGGAACACATTGAAAGAATGAAAACAGAAAGATTATCAAAACAAGCATTAAATTACAAACCATTAGGAAAAAGAAAACCAGGACGTCCTATAAACAGATTCAACGATGACTTCTGAGACAGGAACAGGCCATTCACTGCAGGCCTAAATCCATGAAAAGTATGATGATGATAATGATGATTATGGAAAGCAGCTGGCACACACAGAGATTAAGAAAAGCTGGTCCTTGTTTGAAATATAAACAGCAGGCATACAGAAATGTTTTCATAAAATTTAGAGAAAAGGATGACACTGATAATGATAAATACCTGTTGATTTTCTGTTCAGGACATGGACTAGTGCATAAATTCACACTGAGAGAAGACAAACTCACTAACCATATTATTGTTGATAGCAATTATCTTCATACTGGTTCAGGATATGAAAGTAAATATACAGAGGATTTGAAACTGAAGTCATCAGGTAGTTCCAAGTAGGATAAAAATGAATATCACATTGAAAAGAACAATATGTCAGAAAGTTTTAAAAAGTTCAGCAACTTTTACAAGTGAACTGTAAAAGTAGACTTGACTATACAAACATTATTCAAGAAAAAACATAAACATGTTCAAAATGATAAACCAAAAAAGATGGCAAACACCGAAGAAAATATTGATTAATTCAGCTGTAAAGGCATGTGATGAAGCTGGCTGTCTGCAAAGATAAAAATAGGAACCTCACAGTGGACAAATTTTAAAGAAGCAGTCCTTTTTTGGAAAAAAAAAAAATGTTCCTAAAAAGTAACTCAGCAGATGCCCTAAAAGAATACAGAGAAAAATATAAGATCTAAGCTATGTGCGAAAGTAGCTAAAGAAGTAATAGGAAGACTGGTTAGAATATAGAAGATAAATATCAAGAATGTGGCAAAATGTTCTGGAAGCTATTGAAAGAGCTCAGAAATGGAGGAAAGAGTACAGTAAAAAGAATCGGAGATGATAAAGGGAATAAGAAAGCTGAAACTAATGCTATTCTGGACACCAAAAGTAAATACTTTGAAAGACTTAAATGAAACAAGTCTTAACAGTGTAGTGATAGAAAAAATTCAAGGAATACAAACAGAAGTGCATATCAATACCTGAGGTGTAAAACTATTAAAAGCCTGAAATGTGGAAAGGTAGGTAGAGTAAATGATATTTGACAAGAAATACTCAAATATGAAGGTATAAAAGTTTTATAGTGGCTATACTGCATAATGCAGAAGGTCTGGTGAGACAGTTGAGTTCCATATAACTGGTGTAGAGCTATCATAGTTCCCATCTATACAAAAAGGGAAATAAAACAAATTTCTCTAATAAGTGTTCAGACAAGATTTATGCAAATTTACTTGAGAAAAGACTAAGAAAAACTGTGGAAGAGACACTTTAACAAGATTGGTTTAGGCCAAATAGAGGTTGTAAAGTTCAGATTTTCAGTTTATGACAAATAGTTGACAAATCATAGGAATATAACAAGGATGTGTATTTAAGTTGTGTATATATGGAAAAAAGCATAAAACAAGGTGCAAAGAGAAAGACTTTTCAAATTCCTACAATTATATGGGTAAAATGCAACATTATACAGAGCGATACAAAGTATGAAGTAGAGGAAAATGACTTCATGCAAGATGAGGTGTATGACAAGGATGCACACCACCTCCACTCTTATTTATCATCTATATCAGTGGTTTCCAACCTTTTTTCACTTGTGTACTCCTTTTTAACCCATTTCTATAAATTGTACCCCTTGTTTTTAAAATAGCTAATGATTGGTAGAAGAGTGGTTTGGGAGAGGGATTCATAGCCACATCCTCACCAATCATCATTCGCTAATGTAAGCTAGTTTTGAAGTGTCTCCATTAGCAGTGATTCAAGCTTAACATTTATTGTTCCATAACTAACGTTTTGCATTTTGTTTACTTTACTTGTTTTTCCACCATTACTGATTATTTTTCGTGTACCCCTGAACGCCCAGCACGTAGTCCCGGGAGTACGCGTACCACCGGTTGGGAACCGATGATTTATACGTATCACATTGTGAAAAAAATTGGCATTAAAATTTGAGATATAAAACTTTGTATTTTGCTATACAACGAGTGTTCAAAAAAAAAGATTTTTTAGATAGTGTGCCAACTGGCACAGAGCATGCTGTGGCTACTGAGTGCACCTAGCAACAGGTTTTGACAACAAACTGCCATTTTTCCTGTTCTGCTATGAGCATTAGTCGTCGAGTTACATCCGCTGAAGTGAGCACGTGCACAAGCTGTTTGTTGGATTAGGGACAAAGTGACAATGAAAGAGCTTAAAGAACAACGCATGAGTGTGTGAAATTTTGCTTTAAACTTTAAAAAATTTTACAGAATCATTTTAATTGCTTAACCAAGCATACAGGAAGGACTGTATGAGCCAAACGCAGTGCTATGAGTGGTTTAAGCATTTTAAAAAGGGAAGAACATCAGTCAGTGAAGATCCCAGGCCTGGACAACCTTCCACATCAGCAGACGATGACCATGTCGAGAGAGAGTTCATGCTGTGATTCGTGGAAATTGTCGTTTAACTGCCCGAGAAGTTGCTGACAAAGTGGACATCAGCATAGTATCTTGCCATCAAATTTTGAATGAAAAACTTCAGATGCATCAGTTCAATTTCATGCCACGTTTGTTGACTGATGATCAGAAAGAGAATCATGTTGAAATCAGTCAGGAACTGATTGTCAATGCAAATGAAAACTTTCTTAAGAACATCATAACAGGATATGAGATATGGTTTATGGCTATGATGTTGAAACCAAGATGCAATCGTAGCAGTGGGTGGGGAAAGGGTCCCTTGATGTTGGTTGTATTTTTTTTAATTGGAAAGGCATGGTCCATTACCAAATTAGTAGCACATGGTCAGATGGTAAACAGTTGTACCAGGAAATTTCAGCACGTTTATGGAATGTTGTGTGCAGGAAGAGCCCTGAATTGTGGGAAAACCAGACTTGGATGTTGCACCACAACAATGCTCTGGCTCAAGCATCACTCCTCATCTGCAATTATATGGCAAAACATCAGACATCTGTTGTGTCTCCATCCACCCTATTCTCTGGATTTAACAGCAGCAGACTTTTTCCTGTTTCCCCAAACTTAATCACTTTGAAAGGACATTGTTTCCAAACCATACAGGAGATTCAGGAAAATGCAATAAGAGAACTGCACACCATCACAGAAAGTGCATTCCAGGAAGCATTCCAACAATGGAAGAAACATTGGGAATGGTGTACTGCCACTAGAAGGGACTACTTTGAAGGGGACAGTGCTTAAAATGTTGTAAAATGAGCAATAAAGTCTTCATAGCAAACATTCGGTCTATTTTTGAACATGCTTTGTATTCCTCAATAAGATAATGCTATATTACTAAATAAATTCAGTGCAAGTCTTCAGGATTCTTTAACCAAACTGAATAATATCTAACAAATTTGGCATGAAAACAATAAAAAGCCCAAACTATAAAAATGGCAGAAACATTGAAAACTTCCTAACTGCATTCTCAACAGAGAACATATAGAAGTAATATAATATTTCAGCTACTTAAGCCATGCTTTTAGTGGAAACAGCAAATTGAATATGGAAACGGACAACGGAATAAGTGAAGATGGTATGGTGGAAAAAGTCAGCTAGGTAAATTCATATAAAATAAGAGAAATTAGCCGAAACACTCAACTAGCAATATATAAGACAGTAATCAAATCAGTTTTAACTTATGGATCTGAGAACTAGGTTAGAAATAAATAATAAATCACTTGTTCTGAGAAAAATTAAGTGAGCAGATGGAATCATTAGCAGAATCATATCAACATCAAATTCCTGACATGTACCTCAAGGGATATACAGGATATTATGATAGTACTACATGAAAAACTTACATTATTAACTTCCTATCACCAAATTTTCCTCCAAATCAATCTGTTATCTATGAAGAATCCAACATTATCAGATCTTCTATTTGACTTCTAAGGCACTTTTTACTGTGTCAATGCACTTATACCTTGGTCTTCCTGGCAGAGAACACTTGTTTTGCTAAATTTCCCTTTCTGTTTAAGGATATACAACCTGAGATTAGCTCTGCTAACACATTCCCTGGATGCTAACAATGTCAAGTTCTTTCTTAATATCCTCATTTTTAATATGATAATGCATTGATGCCATCTGTTCATGCCAGTGAACAACTATCACTGTCCAAATTTAGTTCTGAAATTTGCCCATGTCACTAATTTAAGATAATTCATTTCAGAAGTTTATTTTCAAATAAAGAATGATATTTATGATGAACTTTTCATGCCTTGTTTCCTATTAACAACTTTCTTCAAAACTGACCTATTACTTTCAAATCTCTGATTTGATCAACTTAACTTAAAAGAGTTAATGCATTCCTAATTGCATTAACCTACCTGTCTCGATCTAACTCTGGACTTTTATCTGCCAATTTTTGTTGCAAACACCTGTATTACTAATCTTCATTTCGGTTTAACTACAAGGGTACTCAAAAATAACCAGAATTATTTTCTTAAAAAAATTTTGATTAAAGTTTATAATACCATATTCACTGGCCTGGTTGAACGAGTGGTTAGCATATTCGCTCTCCAGCCAAAAGGCTGAAGATTCGAATCCTGCCGTGGACATGGATGTTTGTGATTGTCTTTCACTGTCACACATTCATTTCATACAACTATGTAAACACTCTCCCAAGATGGAGCGGGTCACCATGGGAGAAGTAGATCCAACCGTCCCACAATGGGAGAGGCCTTTACCCAGCAGTGGGGAAGATATATGCTAAAAACGAACAAACACCATGTTGGAAGTTTTCTTCCACTTGGTTAGACTATAATAAATTTAGTTTAATCCTTTATCCAAGTTTATAGTCTTTTTAATTTATAGTCTATTTAAATTTATTTGCTTACACTTGGATAAAGGATTAAACTAAATTTATTATAGTCTAACCAAGTGGAAAAAAACTTCCAACATCTTTCTCTAAATCAAGAGTAATTTAATAATAAAGTGAGAGACACCTTTTGGCAACTCGTATAAGTAAATATGACTTCTCCATTGCTTCTGCCTTAGTATCACCACCTCTGGGTCTGGCTCCCACTAATGAGACCTCAATAAAGGTCGAAACCAGTCTGGGTAGTGGCCCTTCCCTTAATGCATAGCATTATACATGTCTGCAAGGAGATGTGCCTTGCATTATGGGAAATACTAAGACAAGGGGTGATGAGAGCTTGGTCCACCTTTACCATGAGTTGCCTCAGTCTTGAAGATACTTCAGGCACAAACCCTGTTTGCTTACACTTGGATAAAGGATTAAACTAAATTTATTATAAAACAATACCATATTCTAGTCTCCTTCAAAGTACTCTCCATGTGAGTCAATGCACTTGTTCCCAACATTTTTTCCACTGCTCAACTGGAATACTGTTTATGGTCTCCAGCAACTTTTCTTTCGCTTCATCAACATCAGCAAATCACTGCCCTTTCATGGTTTTCTTTATCAGTGGGAATAAACAAAAGCCAAATGGAGAGAGAGGAGGAAAGTAGGGAGGGTGGGGAACAACTACCATTTTTTTTTTTTTTTTTTTTTTTAAATCAAGAACTCTTGGATAGACAAGGCTGTGTGGGCTGGGACATTGTTGTGGTGCAGCAACCAGTCTCTGTTACTCCAGCCATTATCAGACACTATCACACAGTCTTCTCAAAAAATTGAGATAAAAATGTTGATCCACTGTTCAGAAGGAACAAATTCTTTGTGTACAATTCCATTCACATCCAAAAAAAAAAAAAATCAACATTGTCTTAATGTTTGATCGAACTTGACACACTTTCTTGGGTCTCAGTGAATTTGCATGTTTCCTTTGGCTTGATGCTTGTTTTGTTTCTGGATCATAACCATAACAGCAAGACTTATCCCCAATCACAACTTTTAAAAGAAAGTTATGGTCATTAAGAACTTGCTTCCTCAAATTGTGGCAAACGTTCACCCAATTTTTTTTTATCCTCTGTGAGTAAACAGGTCACAAATTTAGCAGACAAGTTTCATTTGCAAATCTTCTGTTGAAATTTGTTGCCATGAACTATGACAAATTCGTCTCTTCAGAAACTTGTTCAATGATCTTTTGACGAGCTTCATTGATTGCCTGTCAAACCTTTGATGTTTTCATCATTTCTGCTTGTCAAAGGTCGGCCAGATCATGATTGGTCTTCAATTGACATGTCCCCATTTTTCAAACTGGAAAACCCCTCATGGATTGCATTTTACCTAGAGCATCATCCTTAATGGCCTTGCCAAAGCATAACAATAGTTTCAGCTGCAGTTTTACTCAAAAGAAAACAAAATTTCATACATACTATTCTTTATGGTCGGCCATCACAAAATTGCCAAACTTGCTTGTAAGCACTAACAAAAAAACCAGTCAGAACAACGAATCATCTGACACAAGATGACGCCACTTGCCAGACTGGTACAGAAAACTGCACACTCACGATTCCTAGCAGCAGCATCTGTAACTAGAAAATAAGCACATGCCAAGTTCAGGTTCTGGTTATTTTTGGGTACCCCCTCGTATACCATTTCAGATTGTTTTTTTGATATTTGTTTGATATTTCAAAGCTTAGCATTTGAAATCTTATTAAAATTTAATCAGAATTCTTGAAAGGATTCATAAGACAAAAGATACAAAGAATCATTCACAAGGCACTATCCTCTTACCAGTAAAACCTAAGCAGATCATGAACTATAAATATTTAGTTCAAAATTTATTTTTAATCAATTCTTGTCTGCCATACTCATGCTCCACTGCCTTAACCACCCACACGGATCAAACATATCAAAAATATGTGCTTCGTATCCATATTATTTTGTCCAGGCTGGATGGTGGTTAATCATCAATAGCCATGAGTTCAGCTTTGATGTGGCTATGGGTGAAAACAGGCAGTAGGTAGGACTCAGTCCTGACTAAATTCCAAAAATTAGTTAAGAGCTCTACCTGCTGCCCTTGGAGAATAAGGCATTAGAGGGTTAATTTATCAAATCTTATACTATCAATACCTTCTAAAAAATAAATCTTCTCCTTACTTGAGATAAAGGAAGATCATACATATCCTCTCCCATGAAATCAATATCCCTTGATGTAACAATCCCAATTAATTTTCCTCCCATCTGTCCATTTTCAGTTATAGGAACACCAGCAAATCCATGTTTTCTTTTAACATCAAAAACATCCCGAACCTTGTGATGAGGTGCTAGAACAAGTGGATCACGAATGAAACCATGTTTATATTTCTGAAAATAATAAATAGATGGTATAATATACATAATTATAACAATATTTATTTAAGATGGTATTCTAATACCATCTTAATTTCAGTGACAAAAATCATGTTTAATATTTTTCACACTCAACTTAAAGTTTTGAATCTTTAAAGCTTAAGGAAAATGGTCTAAGAATCATTTTATTCTTGTAGTACAATGGAAAATTATAATTTGCCACTACAGTGATTTACCATTCCATGCTAAAATTAAAAATCATTAACTTGGAATGAAACCAATACAGATCCCAAACAGCTTGAAATATGAACCCTGCACAGAGGCACTACATATAAATCTATTCATTTGAAGTGTTACAGAAAACTGTACAGTAAGTTAGACTGAAAGGTCTCAGATAATAAAATGGATGCTAAAAAAAAAGTGGGAGATGATAGAATGGTTGGGAATAAGGGAGAGGTATCTTACCAATACAAGTTATTAGAAGAGATGTCAATAATATAAAGTATGGTAAAAAAAAAAAATATGACAAAGAAAAAAAAATTAGTGCTGATAACATTCATTCTAAGATACAAAATGATGGAAAAGATTTAATTTTCTGGTTCCATTCCACCTTGTAAAAAAAAGGCTAGCTTTTTTTAATCTCTCTTTGCTGATGATAGATACGTAGATAGACATAGTGGTTAGTTATTTATTCTAAGTTATTTACGGGACAATCTTAAAATATTAGAACAGTAAATAGGGAAGTGTAGTTTAAATTTCAATGTGAAATTAATGTTTTTTAAAAATCCAAAAGCAACGTGCCAATCTGTATGATAACATCTGACTGAGTGTACAGGATTTAGTCAGATAAGCAAAAATGTTATTTCTCGTGTGAAGTGCTTGCACTCCACTAGAATATAACTAATGGAAAGACAGGTGATGCATTTCCCACACATAGATGGGTCATCAGCCCTCAGTAAATAAGAATGTGTGAGATGACTATGGCCTATGCAGAGAATAGCAAGAACATCCTCTTTTCTGTTCCTGCAGGGAATAGACTTCCAGTGTTTACTGTTAGGCTTAATCTCATGTAATTTGTTCATCAGCGCTTCCTGCACTGAGTATTGCCATTGGGCAATTAACTTTGATTTTTTAACCAGTGTGTAGTCATAAAGGACTGTTTGTTGTAGGCATCATGGACTGTCAAACAGAAGGTGGAGAAAGTATGAGCTGATCCAGTAGCTGCATCTGTGATATCATTTCCCTTAATTCCAATGTGGCTGGAAATCCAACAACCAAACATAGAAATTAAGGGTCTTTATTTTGTGCAAGAGTTGAAACACTTTACTAAGCAGTGGATGTGGATTGTACACCACGGAGGAGATAGCTTGTGAAGAACTCAAAGAATCTGTATATGAGGGTGGCCTGAAAAGTTCTTGGCCTTGACCATAGATGGCAACACTATCGGCAAGATTTTTTTTTTCTAAGTTGGTACATCTGTCATAAGCATCCATGTGAAATTGCAAGTCATTCTATCAAGTAGTTTATTTTATACAGCTGTCTGAAGCAAAAGTGTTGTCTGTATCCCCTGAAATGGATAGAACTGAGTATCGTGCGGTTATAAAATTCTTTGTAAAAAAAGGTTTAACGCCAAAAGAAATTCATTCAAAGTTCATGGGCACTCTTCTCCTTCGTTTTCAACAATTAAAAAATGGGCTGTCGAGTTTAAACATGGCCATACCAGCCTTGAAGATGATCCATATGAAGGATGTCCAAAAAGCGTAACGCCACCAGAAATCATTAATCAAGTGCACAATATGGTATTGGATGACTGGCGAGTCAAAGTGTGTGAAATTGCTGAGAATATAGCTTTTCAAAAGAACATGTAGGATATATTCCTATACGTAAGCCCGTAAACTCACATGAAAATCTCTGAACAGTGCTTTGAGTGTTTTAACAAGAATAAAACTGATTTTGTGCATCGATTTATTACTATGGATGAGACTTGGATCCACCATTACATACCAGAATCCAAACAGCAGTCAAACCAGTGGACAGAAGCTGGTTGTTCAGCACCAAAGAAAACAAAGTCAGTTCCATCAGCAGCAAAGGTTACGGCATTGGTGTTTTGGAATGCTAAAGGCATTTTGTTTATTAATTATCTTGAAAAGGGTAAAACAATAACCGGGGAATATTATTCCGATCTTTTAACCAGACTAGATGAAAAAATTCGTGAGAAAAGACCTGGCTTGCAGAAGGAAAAAAATCATCTTTCATCAGGACAATGCACCTGCCCACAAAGGTGTTTTGACAATGGGAAAATTAGGGGATCTGCACTATGAATTGTTGTAACATCCACTCTATTCCCCAATTTGGCTCCCTCTAACTTCTATCTCTTCCTCGCTGGTCAGCGTTTTTCTTCAAATCAAGAGGTGATTGCAGTTGTAGAGGGATATTTTGCATATCTTACCAAGAACCACTACAGGGTCGGGATAATGGTGCTGGAGCATCATTGGAATAAATGTATTAGTCTTAAGGAAGATTATGTTGAAAAATAAAAATAATTTTGAAATTATAAATTCATTTTTTCATTGTTAGGCTGAGAAAACTTTTCAGACCATCCTCGTAAATTATACACTTCTGTGGGAGTTTTCTTTGATATGCACAAGTGTGAGCTGAATGGCATGCAATTTTGCTGTATAGTTACTGAGATTGGGTGGATCTGGTTAGAGATTGTAATGTTAGGGAACATTAACATAGCCAACAGAAATCTCTGATCTTGAACCATCAGTATAGATGTGGCAAGAAATCTGAACATGCACTGAACAATCAAAAGTAGACAGATGAGAGTGTATGAGACTTCTGTAGTTGACAAAGTGAGAGGTTGCAGGATGGGGGGTAGGCCTGTCATGGAGGAATGCTGTTTTGTTTGGTGCAGTTAATGTCAGCATTCACGCCAATAGTTTCCATAGCCTCTTTAACGCACATATCAAAAGAATGGATGGCAGCCTCGAGTGTATAATAAAGGACCTCACAACATAGAGAAAATAGTCTATGTAGGATGATCTGGAAGGGAGTTTATTTTTATAACATAATTAAGAAACATATTTTCATCTAAAGAAAGAGATAGAAGGGAATCATTTGATTCAACATAAAGGCTTTAAACTGGTGAAATGCAGAAAGCACTGGTAGCTAATTAGATACCTTGATGGGACCCAGCCACGGCAACATGCTCTTTCTTGCAGAACTATAACCCTGGAACACATAATCAAGCTTGGAATGTACAAGTGCATGATAAATGTGGAGCAAGGAACATCAATCAGCACCATTCAGCAGAGGATGTTCAATGCTTTTTTCTGTACTTATCCTGAAGATGACAATGTGTGTGTAAAGAAAGCGAGCGTGTATCAAAGACGTCCCAGAAACTTGACCTCTGGAATTACATGGATACTAGCTTATCCCATTCTTAAATCAGGATCAGGGTGGAGAGTGCATTTCTGGTAGAAGTGTACATAGATATTTTTTCAGCAGATAACTTGAACCCATGACAAAGAGCCAATGATGATATGGTCGAGATAACGTGCTACCCACTCAGACTTGGAACACATAGCTGGATAGAAAGTTCTTAATAAAAACAGGAAGGTTTCCCCCTATCTCCAGGCTGTATCATAGGCTTTTTCCATGTCAAATTTCAGGAAAGCATGTTTTATATTATGTTTCTAAATGGACCAAATGATCCAAGATTGACCGGTGTCTACGAAAACCACGCTGTGTGGTGAAAAAAGTTTGTTGCTTTCTAAGTATCAGAGAAGCCTTGTGTTTACCATTTCTCCAAGACCTTACAAAGTCAGCTAGTTAGAGCAATGGGATGACAACTGTTGGCCTGGATCCTTCTCTGGCTTTGGGATAGCAACGATAATCAACTTATGCCAAGAGACCAGAAACTCTTCCTCTAAATATTCTGATATATAGTAAAGAAAAGAAGAACTACAGAAGATGTGTGCTGTTCATCTCATAATGGATATCATCAGGGCCAACTGTGCTAGGATGAGATAGCAAAAGGGCTCTTTTGAGTTCCCCTTTAACAAATAGCTGGTTGTATGGTTCTATGCTCTTGATACAGAAGCTTAATTGCCGTTTCTCTTGTTGCTCTTTCAATATTAAAAATTCAGGAGAACATGAGGCTGTTGCTGAGATTTTGGAAAAGTTTTTGCCCAAAGTATCTACAACAGTTTTGGGATCAGCAATAATACATCCATTATTTCAAGGTAGACAACTGGTGTGTATGTGTTCTACATCTACCCTTCATCTTCTAGACTTGACCCAAAACAGTTTTTGCATGGGGTGTTTGATTAATTAATGATGTAAATTGATCCAGGACTCGCACAATGTGTTGTAGCCCGAGCACATTTAAATACTATTAAGTTTGTTGTGGGAGGGTATCTACAAAATATACCGCATGCTCTTGATAGAGTGGAAATTGGAATAATGTTTTTTAGAAGTGCTGTGGTATTGGCTGCATGAACAATACAATCAGTTACATGCTTCACTGCTTAGGTGTTTGGCTGACTGCTTCAGTATTAAATTTTGCAAGATGGAAAAATGTATTCCAGTCAGTCTGGTCCATTTCCCACATGGGTCTGGATAAGAGGACATGGTTCCTGTGAAGGCATAGTACTGATAAGATGGAAAATGATCTCTTCCATATGTGAAGGCATAGTACTGATAAGATGGAAAATGATCTCTTCCATATGTTTTCATTAAACATCTCATGTGAGCAGTGAAAAAACGATAGGGGAACATATTGTAAGATCGATTACTGAATAAGAACAGGTAGGCATGTGGAAGAAAGTATTTGCTCCGTTATTAATAAGGGAGAGGTCATGATTGTTAAGCATTTGCTCAATGATGTGACCTTTTCTATTCATGCTGAAACTACCTCACAAAGTGTTATGTTCATTAAAATCACCCATTAGGAGTATGGGCTGAGGCAGTTGCATTGAGATTATCGAGTACGGTTTCATTTAGTTTACAACCTGGTGGTAAATATATTGAACATACTCCGCACTAATAAGGAGATCATCCAGCATACCGAAGTGAATGTCAGAAGTGGAAAGATGAAAAAGAAATTCAAAAAATAAAAACAGAACATATCATATCAGGATTCAAGAAGAAAGTTAGTTATCACCACACCTGCTCTGAGATCATCTTGTGCTGAGAAGGTAACAGTAAAGAAAATGTCAACAGCAACTTAAACTTGCATGTCTATTCACACTATTTGATAATTTCACCATATCTGAACTTCACGATAGTGACCGTTTCTCTGTTGAGTGCATCAATCATACGATGTATGGGCCACCCCTCTGAAAGTGATTCTATTTGGTGAGAACCTACTTGTGAAAAAAATTATGTAAGGTTATTACTTAAAGACAAACCACCAGACCCATCAACAGAAAAATGGATACTTCAGTATCCACTGAAAGCAACTTTAACTTATCTGGTGATCTTGACACATCTGATGATGTATTGGACATGTTTTCAGAGGAAGAGATGGACACTTGTACACCAGACTTCCCAAAATCTAATGAGAAATATAAACCCAATAAGGGCAAGTCCTCAACCTCCTGGAAACCAGACAAATCTACGAAGCCTAAACAATATGAAAATATTTACAATGAGACTGTTGTGGATTTCTCTAGAATATAGATATCAAGCACCTGATGTAGAAATACAAATATTTTTGTTTCAGTCTGTAGGAAACTTATTTAACACCAAGTGAGGATCCTACTATCAAGAATATCACTTGTATGCAAAGATAGAACTGGAGATGGTCCTGCACATGATGGGCAAGATATTCTCTGGGCAGTCCTACCCCATCCCATCATCATGTTCAGATTAACACTGCTAGGGAAAAAGTAGCAATTTGCCTGTCTGTGGGATATGTTTGCAAACGTATTTATAGCTGTTGTTCTCTTGTAATGTATATTTTTGTATTTCTCATGTTATGCACCCGAGGAAGTCTTCTAAGAAGACAACTAGTTTCGCATTCAAATAATAATTTTTTCAATGTTGGTATTTCTCAGTAAATATTCATTAAATTGCTTTAATTACATCATATAGTCAAGTAAATCCATTGCATCAAATGTGCGTGCGTGTGTGTCTGTGTGAGAGAGAAAGAGAGAGAGTTTGACAGAACACAAGAAGGAAGCATTTTTTCCTAGAGACAAACTTTCAAAAAAGAAAAGTTCTATTCATATATTTAGAGTGATTAAAAAGAAAAACCTTTTTCAATGATTAAAGAGAAAGCCTTACTATTTCAATTTCAGCACTATATTGAAGTTTGTTTAAACAGTGAAAGCAATGGTCAAATAGAGCCTAATATTGATTCATAAGGTAATCAAAGTCTACAGAAACTATATATATAAAACAGATTTTTAAACTAAATTTCACTTCTTCAAATGTTTATTTTCATTCCATGATTTTTTAGAGATGCCAATCAAATTATGATGTAAATACATAAAGTTCATAATAATGAAGACAAAACTTATGAGTAATAGTTAATTCTTTCTTTCTTTCTATATTGAATATCTGATAGTCATATTCAGTTATCATAGATGCTGAGCAAGTGCATTTTGAATCAAAAACTAGATTTTTTTTTTTTTTTTTTTTGCTGAAGAGAAAAAATAAAGCAAATGAGGTTTGTTTGTTTGAGGACACAGCTATTTTCTCTAGTTAAAATCTAGATGGAAAATGCCTCGACTAAGATGATTTTTGTTCTTTGATTATATTAAAAAAAAAGTTTCATTTATTCATTATTTTTATTTATATATTTTTTTTTTGTAGATTATTATTATTCTGCGACACCTCCAAGGAGTCATTGCAGGAAAGAACTCCACTGCACACATCTACCCTCTCCTCATGACTTAATTCTCCTAATACGTACAACTACCATCAATACCATCTACCCACCATCACCACTAACAATGTTTTTTGTCTTAAATTCTGTGTGTTCTGAAGGCCAATTTGCCTGTATGTGGGATGAGAAATCAGAGTTTCTGAGAGAAAAACCCTGCTACCTCCATATGGCTTGCCTTCAAATGAAAAAACCCACATAAAGATTCCTCTTGTAACAACAAGCATCAAAGTTAGGCCTTTTGCAATCAGAGGGTGCAATATATACCATCGTTCTTTCAATTGCACTACAAAGGCACTGATGTTTTTCATGATTCAAATAACTCTATTCTAGTTCAAGCTAAATACATATGCACTTCTTAAACATTATATAAACAAAGCATGATTAAGGATTAAAGAATTTTTATTATACAGATGTAGAGTTAGCAAGAAATAAATTTAGTAAGAGAACATATGTACACTGAATATTCTGCTATCAGCTAACGTCTTTTTATTCCCGTATATATAGGGAGTAGGCGAGGCCGTTTTTAGCCCTATCTAACTTTTGGAGACTGAGTGGGCAGTTCAATCTCCAATGGTACCCAATCAGAGATAGCTGGCCCAAGGCTATCACTAATTAAGCGGCATGCAGTGAAGAGTGATGGCTCAACAAGTGCTGCCATCTCGTGGTCCCTAACACTCGTATTTAATGTCTGAAATAATGTGGGTTCTATGGTCGATTTTCTTGAGTTTACGGGAGAAAAAATCCACTTGCTCGTGCCAGAAATCGACTAACTCAGGAACAGGTCGAAAAAAGGCTTAGAAAAATTTCCTCTAGTCTCCGACTAGACTCGAAATCAAGTCTTCTTTTGTGCGGCCAAGCATCGTGGTGTGCAAACGCCGCATCCATTGAGCTATACAGGCTCGTAATATTTATATTATTATATTCAAATTACCATTGATTCTCTCTCTCAAACTGTCACACACAACACATCTGAATATTCTGTTCACTGAAAAAAAAATAAAGATGGAAAATGGTTCAGTCAAGAACTCCAGGTGGACAAAAAAATAACATTTATCATAACCAGGATTTTTGCTCTACCCCAAAAGCTTTTATCAGATTCTCACATGCTGTAAGGTTTTGTGATATAGTTTACAACTGTAGTGTAAATTTGAAGAGTTTAAGGACTTCCTGAAAAGAATGATTAATGTTTTCATTTCAAGCACTAAAATATATCTAAAGGAGATGACATGACAATCACTTATGTTTGAAATTCTTACCTTAACTTTTTGAACTTCATTTGCTTGAAATTCTGGAGAACAGTTGTGATGAATAATACCAATACCTCCTTGAAGCTAAAAAAGAAAGTACCTAAAAATGTATAAATCATTTCTGCAATACCAAAAGGCCACAATAGTAGTGCCTAATTCATGTACAATTAAATTAAGATAGGTCTCAAAAGTTTGCCAATTAAATAAAATTCAATCTGCTCAGGAGTTCACATTACACTAGATGCTTATTTCAATTCTTAGGTGCATCCAAAGCACAGCTGATAATGACTGAATGATCAGGAAGACCTAAGTTTGAATCGTATCAAGAATAAATACAAGGAACATTTTTAGGCCATTTTACAGCTAAGCTGACCTCTGTCTTGGGATCATTAGATTCTTAATTTTTTGAGGAAAATCAGGGTTTTTGCCCCATAAGAGAGAGAGAGAAGAGATCACCTAAGAGTCAAAACTAGTGACTTGGAGACCTCCACACAGCCTTTAGGGAATGCAGAGAACCAACCAGGGCTTCTGATTCAAAATCCAATCCCCAAACTTCTTGTGATACATCTTATTAAGCATCCATCTGAATACGCAATGAATGAGGATGGGCAGGCAATCGGACAGTGTATTTTGTATTGGATTACACCAAACCGGCATGACTTCATTGACAAAATTATGAAGACAACTACTGTGTTAAGAATAATTACTTTAATTTCCCAACATTGCTCTTCACATCAAGGTCATCATCTGGAGAAGCCACATTACAATTCAAACAGTAAGCCAACGTTTGATCAACCATTAGTGAAGAGAAAACCTGCATCAAATCTATATCCTATTTTCACATGGCCAGAGAACAAATTCATATGTTTAATACAGTAATAGTGGTAGCCTAATTAATAACTTAATATAACAAACACTTATGTTAAGTTATTAATTAGGCTACCACTATTACTGTATTAAACATATGCCAAGAACCTAAAGTATTAGCCAGTCCTAGTTACAATTTATGATGATCTCTTAGAACAAAAGGAACGTGGGTAAATTATGTGCCATCCATATTCTTGAGATTTTGAAACCATTATAGTTGAGATTATAGTAGCCGATTAGAATCACACAGACCTCTTTAAAGTGAAGTTTTGCACTCTTCCAACAACTATCTCTAATCAGAGTATTTTAATAATAAGGTGCGACACCTTTTAGCAACTCGTATATGAAAATACGAGTTCTCCATTACTTTAACCTTGATATCACTTCTGGGTCTGGCTCCCACTGATGAGACCTCAATAAAGGTCGAAACCGATTTGGGTAATGACCCCTTCCCATAATGCATAACATTATACATACCCATAAGGTATGTGCTTTGCATTATGGGATACTAAGGCAAGTGATGTGCAATCATAAGCTTCTATATACGAGTTGCCCCAATCCTGAAAATAGTTCAGGTGCAAACTTGTTTGCTTACACTTGGATAAAGGATTAAACCAAGTATATAATTTCTTGGTATCTTTAGTTTACAGTATAACCAGTGCTTTTTTTTTTGGAAAAAAAAGGTGCCGGTACTCACCATGAAGATGTTATTACAGCAACTTCCACACTTTTAACATATCCTCTGATATACCCTCGTTATCTCTAGATCGCTTCTAGCTTTTGGCATCAAATGCAGAATGACGACCTCTGAGCAGCCATGAGTCCACACATTTGCTAGGGTTGAACTGAGTGCGAGGAGGGCCTACTATCCTGATGAATATCAGTGCAGAAGTCCATACAAGCAGAGATGACCCAGATGAAGTTACTATAAGATTCATCTGAGAGAAACCCCTTTCACATTCACTGGAAGATATTGCAATTGTGCCCAAAGTGTGCTTTAGAGAAAGTAGTATGTCTGGGACTTTATTTTCTTGAAGATATTCACGGAAACCACGAACTGTTTCTCTTTCATTTAAGTGAAATTTGCATGCTAACTTTTTAATTTCAGCTTCACCAAATGTCAGATGCCTCCCAGGATTTTCTGGCCAATACTTGGAATCTAAAATCTTAACACATGCAGGCAAATCAGCATCATCTCCTTCAAGCAGACTGTTTCCAACAGCTTCTTCCAGACTTTTATAGAAAGCAGATGAACTTATTGCAGGGGTGTCTTTCATTTTTGTGGAGCTCAATCCCTTTGAACTTCATGTTCTTCTGACTTTGAAGAGAAATACTGTAGTACGGACCAGGATTTTCAATTCTTTCTTCAAAAAGTTGAACTGTATTCTTTATCTTCGTGTCTGCTTTGTACAAGTCAATATTTCTCTTTTGTAAATCTAGACTTAGTTCACTAAGTTGTTAGAGAGCATTCACACATAAGACCTAAATCAAGAACAAACTCGCATGACTTTATTTTTTCTTAAAAGGCCCTCATAAAGAATCTGTTTTGCTTCTTCTACTGTCTTCTTTTGCCTACAAAAAGTGATGGACGAGGGCTTCAAAGTCTTGCCACACTGCAGAAACAGTGCAAAAGCTAGATGCAACCCAGCGAGTGCTTAAAATTCTGCCAATTTTAAGAAGTTGAAGTTCTAGAGTCGCTGCACATTCCTGTAGTTCCCTAGCATTATTAAGTGAAGCATGATAAGTCACATAAAATTTGTCCATGAAACTCTTAAAGCGATTCACTCCTGCCACATTTTCCACTGTGTCACTAACAGACAATTCAGGCCAATCATTATCAGAATCTGCTTCCTTTTGACCACGTGGATCTTCAGTCTTGGTTTCGTGATCCTCTTCACCAAGTGTATTTTCGGTGCTAGTTTTCTGTTTTACAGGATCACAAGTAGATTCAACAATTTCTACTTCTTCAGCCTTCCTTTTTTTACTCATTGGAATAAAGTAACTACTTATTTTACTCATTTTGAACAATGAGTGCACTGATTTAACTTAGATTAATTCAAAACTCACATGAACACCTATCTGTTGCAGAGTGAATATAGAACTGATAAACTGATATTGGAAGCAATCGGAAGTGAACACAACTTCCTGTTTCCGGTTGCATACCAATCAATGAAACAGGAAAGCCGGGTACCAACTTATGAGTAATCAAAGCTGAAAATTCAATTCATAAACACAGTACCATCTACTAGAATATCTATAATACGTTTTGCTGCCAATAAATCACAAATTTTTAAAAACTTAAGAAAAAAAGGTGCCGGTACTGTGTACCATTGCGTACCGCCACAAAAAAAGCACCGAGTATAACCAAGTGCAAAAACTTCCACCAACTATTGTACTCTAGTTTATTTTTTATTATTAGGTGAAGTCTTGTGAAAAATTTTATTGATAGTATTTCAGCTGTAGCCATTTTTTTTTAGGAGAGTATTGCTGAAGTGCTTGCTCATTTGAGCAAATCTTTGAAACCCTGCTTTATAGCATATTAATGATACAGTTTCTTTGCTGGTGGTGGTAAGTGTTTATATATTGGCCAATATGTGTAGGCTCATGATAAACAGTGAAGGAAAGACTGCCAGAAGGAAAATGGGTGACAAGTATACCCAGAAATGGAAATGCATTCTGCCTCTCTATTCAACTGTGAATTGTATGTGTTTGTGCTGTATTTCCATTTCACTTTTTCTGCATTGGTGGCAAAAAATTGTCTAAGACAAAATGAAATAAATTGATGGTGAATGAGTATAATGCTGATGATAATGGAGTGTAGGATACTGATCAAATAAATTAATAATGAATAGGTATAATATTGATGACAAGTAAAATGCAAGGATAAAAACCGAGGGTGGGGGCCTAAAAAAAAAGGTACTTAAAATCCTAAGAAATTTGAAAACTCCAAGTGAGAAAGATAAATTTAAAAGACCTAAGAACTTGAAAACAAAATATATGATTAAAGGAAGCAATAAGGGCAAACAAATCAATTTAAAGAATGAAATAAAAACCATTTCAGAAGAAGTTTTCAGACAGTTTTTCCAAAATGGTTTACTTCTGAAACTAGCACTATTAAAAAAAAGTAAATGCAAGTAAATTGCAAAGGCATGACCTACCCTTCACAAAGCCATGCTTTCCTCAACCTCACCAACAACTGCAAGAGACACTATGAAGATATAATTAAACATTTTATCAGAGCATTAATTTAATCTTTAATCCTTCCTGCACCTCAGTGTGGTATGAGGATAAAAGAGCATGTCAGTAATGTATACTACCAGAAGGCAATTCTATGCATTAAGGCCACATCATTACTGCCAACTAATGGAGGAGGTATCAAAAGACTAAGTTAGCAGCCTGCTCAAAGAAGCAACGAAATTACAACTAGAATGACAGTGTTGAAAGTTTTTCCAAATGGTTATACTATAAATTAAAGATGCCAAGAAATTATATTCTTGGTTTAATCCTTTATCCAAGTGTAAGCAAACAAAGTTTGCATGTGAAGTAACTTCACAACTGGGCAACTAGTATATAGAGGTTAATGACTTCATATCCCTTCCCTTAATGCATAACATTATACATATCCACAAGGAGATGTGTTTTGCATTATGGGAGATACTGAGATAAGAATGATGTTAGCACCTTTGCTACAAGTTGCCCGGTGTTATATTACCTCACCCCAGTCCTGAGGATATTTTCAGGTGCAAACTTTGTTTGCTCGCACTTGGATAAAGTATTAAACTAAATTTGTTATAGTCTAACCAAGTGAAAAATAAACTGTCAACATTGTTCTCTAAATCCAGAATAATTTAATAAAAAGGAGGCACACCTTTTGGCAACAACTCCTATAGGTAAAGATGACCTCGCCATTGTTTCTGCCTGGTATCTCCACTTCTGGGCCTGGCTCCCACTGAAGAGACCTCAATAAACGTGTTGGATGGCAATGCTGTAGCCAATGAAGTTCTAACTGAGGTGCAGCTATTGCTATTATGAGTTTCGCTCTCTTAGGTTTCTTCCAAAACTTTTGCTCCTGCTGAGGAGGGGGCTTGATTTCAAGGGGGTTTGCCCTGAGAGAGAGCATTTTGAGTCTCTGGGGAAGGTGTTCTCTAGCATGGACTGGTGAGGGGCTGTGTCAGTGGATGCTTTCCTCTGGAATATGAGCAGTTCTGCTCAGTGGTGGGGAAGCCCGTCACTGAGTGGAGCCAACGCTGAGACGGACGGTCTTTCAGCCACTATGGAGTGTTCTGGGGATCGTCCGAATTTTTAGAGATGGCATTACTTAGATATAAGGTCAAAACTAGTCTGGGTAGTGGCCCTTCCCTTAATGCATAACATTATACATATCTGCAAGGAGATGTGTTTTGCATTATGGGAGATACTGAGATAGGAGTGATGTTAGCTTGGTCCACCTTTGCCGAGTTGCCTGGTGTTGTACTACCTTACCCCAGTCCTGAAGATATTTTCAGGTGCAAACTTTGTTTGCTCACACTTGGATAAAGGATTAAACTAAATTTATTATAGTCTAACCAAGTGAAAAATAAACTTTCAACATCGACTTCATATCACTTGCCTAAGTATCCCATAATGAAAAGCATATATCCTTATGGACATGTATAATGCTATGCATTATTGGTAGGATCACTACCTAGACCAGTTTCAACCTTTATTGAGGTCTCATCAGTAGAAGCCAGACCTAGAAGTGATACCAAGGTTGAAGTAATGCAGAAGTCAATTTCCATATACAAGTAGTCAAAAGGTGTCACACCTTATTACTAAAATACTCTAGGTAGTGGTCCTTCCCATAATGCATAGCATTATACATGTCTATAAGGATATGTGCATTGCATTATGAGATACTAAGGCAATTTAATAATAAGGTGTCACCTTATTACTAAATTGCCTTAGTATTTAGTAATAAGGTGTGACCTTATTACTAAAATATTCTGGATTAGAGATAGATGTTGAAAGTTTTTCCCACTTGGTTATACTATAAAGATGAAAAAAAAATTATATTCTCGGTTTAATCCTTTATATCCAAGTGTAAGCAAACAAAGTTTGCATGTGAAGTAACTTCACAACTGAGAAACTCTCATATAGAGAGTCTGGCTCCTGCTGATGAGACCTCAATAAAGGTCGAAACCAGACTGGGTAGTGATCATTCCCTTGATGCACAGCATTATACATGTTTGTAAGGATATGTGTTTTGCATTATGGGATACTCTGGCAAGTGACGTGAAGTCATTAGCCTCTATATACGAATTGTCCAGTTGTGAAGTTACTTCATGCACAAACTTTGTTTGCTTATACTTGGATAAATCAAGAATATCATTTCTTGGCATCTTCAATTTAAAAATGACAGTGAAAAGAAAATCAAAGAAATGGACAAAGAAATCTAAAAACTTTGAAACAATATGATTTAAAAATAGTGACTTGGAATCATTAAATCAAAAATGAACTAATTAAAGAAATAAAGTATTAGCATTATCTGAAGGCTAAGAAGACAGGAAAAGAATGTATAAAATGAAACTATATAATAGCATACAATGAAATAAGGAAGAAACAGCATAAGTGGGAGTAGCAACAATATTGTATAAACAATACCAGCTGAATATAAAAGAATATAACTACACATCAGAAAAAAACACTAATAAAATGAAAGATGAAATGGCATGTAATAAATTTCATAGGTGCTTGTTTATAGTCCTGAAGAGTGCAAAATAGAAAAATGCATTATCTCTTATAAACAAAATAGAAAAATGCTTTATCTCTTATAAAGAATTATAAGAGATAAAGATAAAATAAAACCAGAGATTATTTTTATAGCTGGAGATATAAATGAATGAAGCAGGAACCAGATAACATGAAGACTGTCAAAGATTTAATGAGCTGGTACAAAATAAAAATGGAATTACATTATTAGTTTTGTACAGACAAGTCAAGAATAAATAAGACATTCTACCAACCTAAAGAAAATCATAAAATAACATGAAGAAATACGTTATGAACTTATCCACAATAGACTACAAAATAACAAACAAAGCATTTGGCACGAAAGAATAATTGATAGTGATCTAGAATCAACAAATTTATGAACTGACCATGCATTACTTACTGAAAAGTTGTTCTGCAAAAGAAAAAAAATATATATATCAACAAAAATTAAAACAATGTAACAGAGAACTCAATCAATAAGAATATTAAACAAGCAGCATAGGAAGCCTTAGGAAAGAGAACAGTTGGATATAAAGAGATGGATACCATGGAAAAAGTTAAACTATTGGCGCAAATAAAAAATCCTTTTTAACATATCTAAAACAAGATAAATCTTAAAGAATGACAAACAAGTTTAAGGAAACTAGTAAAAAAACCTGGAAAATAAAATGAAAATTCTATACCGTAACATGACTGTCAGTACAAAGAATCAAATATGGAGATGAGAAAGCAAAGAACTAAATTCCTCAAACGTGTGGGAAGACTTGTGTTCGTCATACATGTTGATTAATTTTAAACGGTATAGATGAGAACACAGCCTGATAAGAAAATAACTATTTAATAACTTATTGGTGATATTTCGCTGGTATTCTGTACAGCATCTTCAAAGCACAAACTAGTTTGTCACAGTATGCGAGACAACAACAATCCAGTATAACAATGGGACTAGTTTGAACAATTCTAATGTGCAACACAAAGACTAAAGTCCTAAATAGGCACCATCTATGTTGAAGAAAAAAAATAAATAAAAATAATATTAATAAATAATAATAATAATAAAATTTTAAATTTAAAAAATTGAAAGATAAAGCAGGTATTAATTTGGTCTTAAGATGACTGTCTCCCAAATCTTTGGCAAATTTACACAGCCATACTCGTTGAGGTTTGGAGTATGTTTAAAGGCTTCTGTTGATTCCAGGAACAACTTCTCTGACTTATAAAAGGTTCTGTGCAGCACTTTTGTTTTTTTCCAATTGATCCTGTGTGCAGGGGTATCTAAAGCATGGTCCGCTAGATCTGACTTGCCATAGCAGTAGTGCCAGATGCATTTTTCATATTCACTGAGGTGGATGTCCACAGTTCTTCCTGTCTGTCCATAGTAAGCTCAATCACATGAGCAGGTATACTTCTGGATGTGATAAAGGAGAGATTCTGTCCTTGGGTGAACAGATGCGAGTTGCTAATTTCACATACGGTTTAAATACGGTGCATAGTTGATGTTTGTTAAGCACCCTGGATACCTTTTCAGAAGTGCTTTAATGTATGGGATGGACCCCATCCCCCCCCCCCAGCCAACTTCTACATAGAACACTTGGAAATGCTAGCTATCAATACAGCCACTCTCAAACCAAGAATGACAGTGGCTTCGGCTACTCTATGTTGATGATGTGCTTGCTATTTGGCCACATGGCCCAGACACATTGGATACATTCTTAGTGCATTCAAATAGCTAACACCCAAAAATCCACTTTACAATAGAACTGGAAGCGAATGACTGTCTTCCCTTCCTGTTTCTTATCAGTCATGAATTTTCCAGATGGCTCATTATCATTCTCTGTTTATAGAAAACCCACATACAGAGATATTTACACAAACAATCACACCATCATTCATCTCAACAATATGGTATCCTAAAACACTAGCCCACATAGCTAGAGGAATCTGTTCCAATAATATTGTATTGCTTTCACTGCAGAACTCACTCACGTCACACCTTTTTTTTGTCCAATGGCTATAATCCCCATAAGATGGACAAAATACTAAATGATCCCCAGAAATCTCCACCCCAACTGTCTACCACAGAAGACTATAACAAAACTGTCACAATCCCATTAAAGGCACATCTGAAAAGATACCCAAGGTGCTTAACAAACATCAACTATGCACAGTATTTAAACCGTATGTGAAATTGGCAACTCTCATTTGTTCACCCAAGAACAGAATTTCTCCATTATCACATCCAGGAATCTGTTAAGTGGCCTGCTCACATGATCGAGCTTACTATGGACAGACAGGAAGAACTATGAACATCCACTTCAGTGAACATAAAAAATACATCTTGTATGCTATGGCAAGTCAGATCTAGCTGACCATGCTTTACATACCATTGCAAACAAGATCAATTGGAAAAAAACAAAAGTTCTGCACAGAAGTTTTTACAAATCACAGAAGTTGTTTCTGGAATCAACAGAAGCCTTTAAACATACTCCAAACCTCAACAAGTATGGCTGTATAAATTTGCCAAAAGATTTGGGAGACAGTCATCTTTAAGACCAAGTTAATACTTGCTTTCTCTTTCAATTTTTTAATTTTTTTAAAAATTTTTTATTATTATTTTTTTTTCCTCCCTGAACATAGATGGCGCCAAATTAATGACTTTAGTCTTTGTGTTGTACGTTACAATTGTTCAAACTAGTCCAACTGTTATACCGGGTTGTTGTTAATAAATAGTCATTTTCTTATCAGTCTGTATTCTCATCTATACCATTAAAATTAATCAACAAAAGAACTAAATTAAGTATATAAATTAAATTGAATAAAATTCTGGAGCATATATAAGAAATTCTGGACTTAACTGAATAAAAATCTGTAAAAAACATTTTGCTAAACCATTATTATTATACTGGTACCTCCATGGAGTACGAAGACTCATCACGTGAAACCCAATCTATCATACATCTCCTTGAACCCATTAACAAAGAAAGCACTCAACTGACTCTGCAGCCTATTCCATTCATTTACAACTATCCACTCAAAAAAAAAAATAAAAATCTAGTCCCACACCCTTACTAACCAACGCCTTTATTCAACTTCCAGGGATGACCGCTTGTTCTGGTTCCTCTAGCCAAGTGCTGAAACATTTTCCCTGCATCTATCCTATAAAACCCTTTAATCAACTTCAATGTTTCTATGATATCCCCTTTTTCTCCTATCAACCAACTTCTGCAATCCACACACCTTCAATCTATACTCATAGGGAACATTCCACAGGTCATTCACAATCTTGGTAACTCGCATCTGAATCCTCTCCACAGCTTCCTCATCCCCCCAAGAAACCAGACTTGAGCACAGTAATCCAGATGTGGATGTATCAAGGCCTTATAAAGAGGAATAACAGCTTCCTTATCTCTACTTGCTAATGTGTTCTTCAATAGCAAAGTAATCCTATGGGCTACCTTAGCAACATGCCCTCTAAACTTTAACTATGTCTACCACCATCCCTAAATCTCCAGCATCATCTATTTCCTGGAGTACAGTGCCATCAATGTGATACACAGCTTGTAATCTATTTATCCCAAAATGCACAACTTTACATATCTCGACATTAAATTGACCCCCACTAACTTTTGCCCATACTAACAGCCTATTTAAATCATCCTACAAGCTCTCCACATCACCTTGATTAATGATTACTCTACCTAATTTTGCATCAGCAAACAACTGAATATTTCCTTTCGGCTGTTTCCTATATTATTTATGGTCCCAGCATTGAACCTTGCAGCAAACCACTAGTCACCTGTTTTCACCTTGATTCTGCCTTTCCATATAGCACTTTCTGATATCTGTCCAGCAGCCACCCTCTTATCCACTTGACCAGTATCATATCCTTCCCCATTTGTTCTAATTTGTATAACAGAGTTTCATGTAGTATTCTGTAAAATGCTTATGCAAAATCCAAGAAAATCATTGTGTTGCAATTTCCTTTATCCAACTTAACTGTTACTCTATTATAAAAAGTTAGTAAATTACCAAGGCATGACCAACCCTTCACAAAGTCATGTTGACCCTCATACAGTATCAAATTTTTATCTATCCATTCTTAAATTTTCTTTGATCAATTTTTTGCTTCCTTATGCTAAGGAATTATTTTGCTCTCTTTTCACTCACCTGGAACTCTACCAGAGCTGAGACTTAAAGAACCTAATCAAATGCATTGCCTGTGTTACGTCGTTGTTTTGGTACTTTACTTTATTCTATCTCTAATTAGCCTGCTATCTAATCTACTGTTGTGCCTCTTAAATATTAATTCAGTACTATTTCCTTTTTGGATACTGGCAAAATTTATTTTTATGCTGTGCCAGCCAATATCCTATAACCGAAAAAACTCTTGTTCAGGGAAACAATTCTAAATTCAAAAGAGCTACACACAATAATTAATCTTACGCTAGTGCCAAGCAGATTCAGTTAGCAGTCGTGACCTGAATCTCACTTAAACTACAATATCTAAATTCCTTCCTGCCAAAAAAGGTTCTATTTCATAAGTGGGGGTTTGAATTCGTAATCAGGCATAAACTCAGGTATAAGGTACAAAAGCATATTTATTGGAAAAGCACAAAACATTTTAAAGTTAAGAAAATTGAAATATTCAATAGAACAAAACTCACACTAAGTCAAAATTCATACTAAATCACATCAATGAAGTTGAGTAAGCTAAATCCTTCAATTACGAAAAGATAAGATTAAGCATAACACTACTAGGTTATAATTCCTTTCACAAATTATTCATTGAATACACATTAAACACTTTCATTAATACTCTATCAAAAGCTATCTTAATTCTAAATTTCATTAGTCAAGCCTAGTCATTTTCAATCAAAATACTGCCTCAACAATTCTTTGTTCCACAGAGTTTAACTAATTCAATCAAATTCTCACTTAAAAGTTATCTAGAAAAATGTCCTTAGCTTACAGTATACACAAAATTCACTTTCTTCAAAGCAATCTTAACATAGGATGAAATTCTTTACATTACCGGATCCTTTCAGATCGTCATGACGCTATCACATGTAGATCTGGGTTACCTTGCTGTATAGTTGTCAGCTGTCTCTGCACCTGGCGATTCACTACACTGTCCATGAATCACTTCTGAACTTTGGCGCGTTTTCTACCGCTTCTCAGGAAACTTCCTCCGTTCTCTTTGATGGGACTTTTTTCGAAGGCTCGATTCTGCATAGGCTGTCATATCATGATCAGCTTCGCTTGGAAATCCTCAAGCATTCTCAGGAATAGGCCTCGTTGTCCGACATCGATGTAATTGACCCACCGCTCTCTCACGAATCACCCAACAAAACCTCCCAAGACTGGAATCCAGGAACCGAAGAAGAAAAAGCCCTGTAATATCGCATGCATCGTCCTTTATTCACCCTTTCGTGCGTCCTCTATTCGATGCGTCTTTTACCGCACGAATCTCACAGTTCGTGCCCCTTGGGTGATACCACACTCTCCCTAATCTGTTAGGTTACCGTATTCCAGGTAGTCGTTCTGACGTCACTTTCCACGTAGGTACAGTCTCAGGGCTACGCTTGACTCATACAGATTACATACGATTAATTTGGATTACTACTTATTATCTGTTTGGAAATTTTGTAATGTACTAGACAGCTTAATGGGATTTACAAATAACTTAAAATTTCCTTACACAATTCTCACTATTCTAACACAAAATTCTCTGCTTCTGAGTTCAGTTATACAGGAATAAACTTCAGTATATAGCACATATAGAATACATATTATCACATGACACAAGGAAATTTTCATAATAATGTGCAGGTATCTCCTTAATTAATAATATTTAGTCTGTTAAATCCTGAATAAAGAACTTGCTTATAAAGTTCTCCATTCAGGATCTAACACCAGTTCCCTTGCACATTCTCACAAAACCCTAACTAATATCCCATCTAATCCCAAAGCTGTATTTACACTGAGATACTGCAATATCCAGAAAAAAAAACTTGACTGCAAGCTGTCAAGTTTTTTTTCAACACTATGCACAGTTAGCAGATAACAGTCATATACTGGAGTTACTGCTAAGTGTACTCAATGTAGCACTGCAAATCACAAAGAGGTTCTTATATTACTTTGATGTGAAATTCATTTTAACAAAATTCTCTTAAGGAAATTTTGGGTATGGGAGTCATTTAAAAAAAATTGTACAAATGCAAATAAAGATTACATCAAAAAAGTAGCATTTTATATGGCAATACTTTGACTTATATTTTAATATTTTAAGTACATAGGATTGGATTTAAAATTATTAAATGCTTCCTAATATGAAGAAACAATGTAATTCAAACTTACGGCCATTGCAATGGCCATTTCCGATTCTGTGACTGTATCCATAGGAGATGAGACTAGAGGTGCCTGTAAAGTTATCGTTTTGGTAATAGGAGAAGCCAATTCCTGAAACAAACATCAAAAACAACTTTAAAAACATTCTAATGTATTATATGCTGAGTTAATCATAATGATGTATCCTTAAAATTATGCCTTAAAAACCAAGCATTTTTAAACTAACATTACTTTTTTTTTCCCCAGTCAGCCCATATTCCAAAAAACATTCAATTTGTGATAACAAATGGACAATAAACTAAATAGAGAAATCTCAGCACATATAAACAAATAAAATTACTATAAAGCAATCAATGCCTATCTAACCACCTAAAGCCATCTAATACCTATAGTGAATTCAAATCCATAGCCTAACTTTAGATCCTTCTGGATTATGCATGAGCATTTATGAATTATCATGTAAAAGTTGGTTCAATTCACGAACTAGAGTTTGTATAAAATTTCAAAATATTTTGAGATGTTAAATAATTTAATACTGATTAACGCTTTTTCCCCAAAAACGGTTTACGATAGTCAACATGAAGACAGTTCTCAGACTGGGAGAAAAGACAGTTATAAGAAAATAAATTCATATTACATTTTATAACACAAGCAAGGATGAACAAGATGCAGCCTAGGATTTAGAAAATCTGGGAGGAGTAGGTCAGTTCACTTGTGCTGTTAAGAGATACTAAAAGAAAAGTTATCGTTTTGTAAAGGAAATTTCAAATTAAAATAATTTTGGAATGAGATTCGATAATTCTGCAAATAATGGATAAAACTAGAGCTTAGGCTTATAACATATGGTCTACTGCCCTTACATAATCTGCACCAGTGGTTATTTTCAATTAACTATTAAATCATAAATAATAAAATACTATATTATTATGTAATTTCTTAACACTAAGTATATTTTTCTAACTGATACTGAGTGACATCCTGAAAATGTATTTATTTGAATTATACATATTATCATCATTTATACGTTATATGCTGGTTTCAAGTCTTAACATGAAGAGCCAAAAAATATTAATTCTTTTGTCAAAATTCAAAATAACCAACATGGCCCAGGAACCCTAAATAATTCATTGTGTTCCTTCTCTATATCAAGTACTGATGAAATAATGAGAGAAACGAAAGGAAAAAAAAAAACAGAGACCAACCAAAGCCAATGTACGAAGTAAAAAACACCATCTTGAATATCCTTAAAAGCCAGGTGAAAAGAGATAGATGATAAACTCTTACAATTCAATGTCACCTCTAATTTCTGCTGCACGTTTGCACATGAAAATCATTTTGTGTACAAGTTTCCAGTATGACTCAATGTATGTGTGCACACATGCATGCTAATGTAATATTTCTCATATTAATGTTGTCCTTTTTTACATCTAGCTATAACCTGTAAAAACAGAGTACTAAATTAATTTGCTTAAATCTGTGTGGATACAAAAAATCAATACTTGTTTGTATGAGTTCAAGTAACTGTACTGTCTAGACCAGTGGTTCTTAACCTTTTTACTGGCCTGCACCCCAGTGAACTTCAATTTACATTCTTGCACACCCCCCCCACCCCTTGAAAAATTTGTTTTTTGTCAGAAAATAAAATTTATTGCAAAACAATTTATTGAAAAATACATATATGTCTATCTTTGGTTGGTCTCTGTTTTTTTTTTTTCCTTTCGTTTCTCTCATTATTTCATCAGTACTTGATATAGAGAAGGAACACAATGAATTATTTAGGGTTCCTGGGCCATGTTGGTTATTTTGAATTTTGACAAAAGAATTAATATTTTTTGGCTCTTCATGTTAAGACTTGAAACCAGCATATAACGTATAAATGATGATAATATGTATAATTCAAATAAATACATTTTCAGGATGTCACTCAGTATCAGTTAGAAAAATCTACTTAGTGTTAAGAAATTACATAATAATATAGTATTTTATTATTTATGATTTAATAGTTAATTGAAAATAACCACTGGTGCAGATTATGTAAGGGCAGTAGACCATATGTTATAAGCCTAATGTATCAACATAAAATCAAAATAACATATCAATTTTTAGTGAGTGACTAATTTGTTGCTTTTTCATAATAACATTTTGAAATCGAGGTTCCTTTTTCGAAAGGGCTACACGCATATCATCACATGCATTTAAGCGATTTCGGGTTTTGGTTTTTATGTTCAAAAGTGATGAAAAATCTCATTTCACAAAGATAGGTGGTAGCAAATGGTAGAAGTGTCTGCAATGCTGCCTTTGCCAGTTGTGGAAATGGTTCTAACTGAGTACACCAGAATTGTTCCAAATCCAATTTTCGAATGCCATTTGAATACGTGCACTGGCTAGCATTTCAATAAGATCGTCTTTTATTAAATTACCATCGTTTATAGAATTAAGATAAAAAAGAAATGGATCCAGTATCCACCTCTGCTCTTTGCCAATATCTCCCATGGAAAAATATCCATGAAAAGAATCAATCAATTGTTGCAAATGTATTACAATTTCAGGTAAAATTGCGATTTTTCTTCGTTTTCCAGAACAATTTTATCAAGCAAGGGAAAGTTTGCAAAATTATCATTTTCAACTCAACAAAGCAAATAATTTTTCACTAGATGTTATGTACTTACCACCCTTACATTGATATATTTAATTCATTTGGGTGAGTGAAAATATCTGCTAATAATCGAATTACTTCATCTCTTCTTTCAAAGTCTTGAATTAATTACAATTGTGGTTAGTAAGAAACTGAATAATCTCCTTGCGCATTTCAAAACACCTGCTAAGCATACGTCCCTTGGAGAGCCATCTTATGTCAGTGTGATAAAGAAGCACACTGTGGTTAGCACAGATTTCTTCGCAAAAAGCACGAAAGACACTATGATTAAGCGCCAGTCCTCGAATATAATTTACTATGTTTACTTTTGCAGCTAAATTTTTTTTAAAGTTCTCTGGCAAAGTTTTTGATTCAAGTGCATGGCAGTGCAACGTACAATGTGTTACTGTAACTTGCGGTACTTCTTTTTTGATATAGGCAAAAAAAAAAAAAATTATTGCCTACCATCGCAGGTAACCATCAGTGCATATTGAGCTAATCACATCAATTGGTATTTGATGTTTAAAGAAAAAGTTTTTAATGTGATTAAATGCATCAGTTCCTTTTGCAGTCAGTTCCAGTTGATCACAAAATAAAAATTCTTCCAAAATTTCCTTTATGTATTGCACAAATACTAATAACTCACTGCAATTATCAACATCATGTGACTCGTGCAATTGAATACACACTTTCAGAGGACTGGTTTTAATATCTTGTACTACTTGCAGTAAAATATCCCAACTGTCTTGAATGCGTGATCGAATCACATCGTTTGATAATGGAATCTGCTGAATTTTCTTATTTGCTTCAAATCATGTGCAATTTCCAATGCACATGATTTCACCAATTCTTCAGCTATTGTATGAGGCTTTTTTTTCCTTTATGCACAGATATGCCACCTGATAAGAAGTTTCTAACAAAAGCTTCTGAACTACTGCAGAGTCAAATTTTGTAATCTTACTGCTGCTATCGAATCGTACCTTCTTAGACTTCAAGATGTTAAGTGTATGCCCTGCAGCTTTACCACCATGCTGACTGTTGAAATGTTCTAACAACTTTGACTGTTTAAGATTGGAGTTTGAAAATATTTTGCGACATAAAATGCATTGTGGTCTTTGAGTACCGTCTTTCTCTGTTGCACAAGTAAATCAGTCAGCAACATAATCGTCTTTCCACTGGCGTCTTTTTGACATGGCAAGGATTATTACAAATAGTAAATTAAATTTACATATTATTTAACTACGCATTTGGCCATGGCTCCTTAAGAAAATTATAAAATAACGTGTAAACAAAAATTAATTTTAGTTCTTATTAAACTTTTAAAAATTCGAGAGAAAAAGTTTAATCAATTATTCTTTATTTACTGATTATTGCTGGTTAAACAAAAAAAAAAATAGCATTCGTTTGTCACTTGATCCACTTTGTTGACGTTTGTACACAACGAAATGACGTTTCTCATGACAATGGCGAGTGTATGTGCAGCAAGTATCCATGCGTTCGGCTTGGGCGCATGCATGAGAGGCAGTACATTCGGGATATTTTTTGAATATAGTGGTTTTTAATTTCTTAAAATGTAACAAATAAAAAATATAACTTATATTTAATGGTTCTTGGTGAAATAGAATAATTCTGTATGGGATGAAAGATTATATATCTTAAATATAATTTAGTCTGCATAACATTTTTCCTCTCGAAAGCAAATGCGATTTAAATAAGTAGTCAATATATGATGGAATATTTTCCAGCTCGCACCCCTATGAATGTTTTCTCACACCCCTGGTTAAGAAACACTGGTCTAGAGAGTAGACTCTGAACAAATATGCCCCTGCAACTTGCTCACATAATGCATATTGCATCTGCAAATTGCAGGTTAAAACAACTAATTAGAGCGTATTAAGCTGGAATGGATTAGAGCAATATCAGAGTGCAGACATTGGAGAAATTAATAAATAAAATAAGTTACAAGTATGATTTGTCATAATTTGTTTATAGTACCTTCAAAAATCGACTTACTTTTAGCACAGTTACTAATACTAGGAATGTGCACTCCCTTTTTGACCAATATGCATTTGTACAGATTAGAAGGAATACTGAGTACATGCAATATCTGACTTGACAAATTTATGTGAATTTCACCTGTGAAAGATTAGTCCTATTATATATTAATACCGTGAATAGGCTAAGTTAGAATTTTTTTTTCCACTTGGTTAGACTATAATAAATTTAGTCTAACCAAGTGGAAAGTTTAATCATCCAAGTGTAAGCAAACAAAGTTTGAGCCTTAGGACTGAGGTCTTAGATCTTCAGGACTGAGGAAACTCGTGGTAAAGGTGGACCAAGCTCTCATCACTCCTTGTCTCAGTATCTCCCATAATGCAAAGCACATCTCCTTGAGGAGATGTATAATGCTATGCATTATACATCTCCTCATTAAGTGTCCTCCTCCATATAATGCATCAAGGGAAGGGCCACTACCCAGACCAGTTTCGACCTTTACTGAGGTCTCGTCAAATGAGAGTCAGACCCAGAAGTGGTGATACCAAGGCAGAAGTAATGGAGAAGTCATATTTACCATGTTTACCACCTTTACCATGAGTTACCTCAGTCCTGAAGATACTTCAGGCACAAACTTTGTTTGCTTACACTTCGATAAAGGATTAAACTAAATTTATTATAGGCTAAGAGTTAATCTGGAAACATCACTTAATCAAACATTTGTGCCTGAAGTGGAATTTAAACTCTCATCTTATCGGCTGGAGAACTGATTTCTTGTGTGCTGCCAACCATCATATTTAGTCTTTGTCAATAACATTTGTAAGTTCAACTTTTTTTTTGACTGAACAACCTCACAACCAAATCATAAGTATGGTCTGTATATAAACTGTTTTTCTTTTATGAGTGCTGCTGTCCTAATTCACAAAGCAGACTGATCTCCACTTCCTAAAGCTGGACTCATGGTTTGAGTCCTAATATGGTATCAATATTTTGCTGAAGTCTAAGCAAGTAGACAATTTTCTTGCCTGGTGATAGATAACACCCTACTTATCAAAAACCTAAAGTGACCTGAAAAAAAAATATAAAAACTTACATTGAGAAGTGGTAACAAAAAACTTTAATACTGACTGACACCAGAGAAAAAAAAGTTTTAAGTTCATTATGAAATGAATAGAATTTTATATAAGGGAGAAAGCAGACTACAATGGGTGTGTAGTGTGTGTGTGTGGGGGGGGGGTGATTTTACAAACTTGCCAAACAATTAGCATGAGGGTATACCATGAACTGCTGGATTGGGGGGGGGGGGGAGAATTTTTGAAGTCCTATATAATCTGAGGTAGTTTTGCATGACAAGGCTTTATTATCTTGTTAGTCTATTTGGACCAAGAAGTAATTTCTAAATCATTTTCATTTGTTGCAGCCAAACTCAAACTTTGATCTGACCACACTACACTTGGGTCATTAAGGACTGGTGATTGCACAATATACAGCTTCTCCCGGTTGAGTCATCTCTATCTTCCCATGGTATGTCCTGTTTCCACAAATAAGCTCTGGTAAGGTTAGTATTGTTGCCTTAGAAGCACTTTCCCTGCTGGATGAAGGATATGCCAACTTGACATCTAGGTAGTAAATGTCCTTGTCACCATGTGAAACACCACTACTATACTTATTAACTTACTGGAAGCATGAAGTGGACTTTCCCATGTTTCATCTCTACAGTAAGATTTCTTGTTTCTGTCCCTACCCTACACTTCTTCCTGCAATGAGAAGGCCTATCTGTTCCTCCTCTATACTCCATAATTATTTGACTAGAACCCAGTACCACCTCCATTTGAAGGTACAGCAGCAATAAAGTGATTTCTGCAGGCTGGCTGTCAGACAGTACACGGGACCAAACCTGTTGATAACTCTTCAGGAGGCTTCCCCATCAATTGGTGAATAATCTTGCTGCTTACTTTACCAGGTTGTGCCTGGAGTGAGTCAAAGTATAATTAATACTTTTAATGGGAAAGGTGCACTTCACATTATAAAGTTAACTTTACAACTTACACATGTAGCAAAAATTATATAGAATTTTATTTAAAAACTCTGATATAAACAATGATATACATGATTATGAATCTAATGAAGGAGTAGAAATATATGCTTTGGGTTCAGACTTTCAGTGTGTCTGAGGACAGAAAAGAGAAAGTTGCCCAACCAGACCAAGCAAACTGTAGATGCAAGTATACAAAGAACCACAAGGCAACTTGTATCTATACACAAATGCTAGTAGCATCGGGTACAAGTAGCATTAGGGACAGTTTGTTGCCCTGGTGATTATGTCTTGGCCTAAGATTGACATTAGTGAAACCTGGCTTTCAGAGTTAGAAGTAGTAACAGAAATTGAGTTTGTGAAGGATACAGCATTTTAATGATGACTAAAAGTGCTGTAAACTTTTATATGAAAATTAAGACCAATTAGCTCAAATCTACAGTCCACAGATTTATTTAATACTAAAAAAGTTTGCTAGCATGCAACTGCAAATAAAGAACTGTTCAATAATTGTCAAACCTAAAAAGAACAAAAACAATAAACAGAAACTATGATGATAGTGCTACAACACGTGTACTGTGACACTTCATGTGAATGTACCTAATGCAATCAAAAAAAAAGAAAGTATATTTCTCATACTGAGTTGCAGGAGTTGAAAGATAAGTTGTTTTAGAAAATAATTACCGCTATCTGTTTTTTTCCCTGGATTATTATACGTGTTTACTTGCTTGTAAGAGTCATTTGCTTATTTGTGTGGTTTTGAGAGCTATTTTTAATATGAGTATACTGTATTATATGTCATGACACTGATACATAGAAAAATGGTGGATGATTTCAACATGCATGATTTTGTTTGTTGCAATGTATGCAAAATCTATTCACTTTGTAGAGATTTTGGAAGAAAAGTGAAACAGGTGAGTGGGCATGTCAAGTGTTCAAGAGCTAGTGTTAGTTCAAGGATAAAGTAAAAAGAATAATAGTGGTGAGTTGAATGATGAAAGATGAAAAAATATGAACGTGAATCATGAAGTGGTTGTTGAAAGTAAAGTGGCAGAAGAGAGCAAGGGTGAATACAGTATAAAAGATAGCAAAAATGAAATGGTGGAAAATGAAGATAATGACCAAATGCTAATAAGAGAATAGTGCACTTACGTGAAGTTATCCCCAGAACAAAACATGAGATAGAACGGTTGGAGAAATAACTGGCTAGTGTTATGGTAAACAAAGGAAGTGGGAGGGGGGGAGAGAACAACAGAGTGAAAGAGGGAGAATAAGAACAAATCATGTATGGCAATTCCATGACAAGAGGAGTACTTGAGGAAAGCACAGCAAAATCTTGTTATCCTGGGGCAAGAATTAAGAATGTTAGCAATGCTATAAGGATGCAGAGAGGAAAAGTAAAAGTAATGACCTAGTAGGTGACAAGTGTGGCATATATGAAAATATAAAAGAGTTGCTAATACAAGTGAATAAGAGTGAGAAAGTAAAAATTGCTGCCATAGCATGAGAGAGGCAAGCACAGACGAAGAGCCATGATTGTAAATGAATCAAAACACAGCAGGAAGTGGTGTACAGTTTGTGTATGTATGAAATGAGTTTGATGGACAATGACTTCTAAGGAATTTGCATTTGAAGAGATTCTGAGTTAGGTTTCTTAGGAAAGTAATGTTAAGTGAGAGTTCATAAGTGCAGAGTCGGGGAATATAATTGGGGGGTGGGGGTAGGAATTGTGGATCCAGGCAACCTAGACATAAGTGAGAGAGTGATACATGATGCTGAATATAGTCTTCCAGGTTCTTAATATTAGTGAGTTAATTGATACAAGGTGTTATGGACATGAAGGGTATTACAGTTTATGTATATTAATGCCAGGCACCATTACAATAACTGAAATTTTGGCATTTATGTTCAACTTGATTGAGGAAGGATGATAGTGTCACAGAATAATATACGAGGGCCATAGTATTTTCAAAAGGGACAAAGGGAACAGAATGGAGTAGGGGTTCTGCTAATCACAGCAGAACTGAAGCCAAAAAAAGTAGAGGTACATCATGTGTGAGAATAGAGGGCAACATGATGATATAGTTATTTGCTGCTATAGCACAAGGGGTATAAAGGAGAATGAACAGCACGCATTGACAAATTAGCAAGAGTGCAGGTCAAGTAATTATATGGGAGATGTCAACTATGGGAGGAAGAATGGTTGCAAGGAGGGAAGAAAATTGAATTTATACAGTTATTAAGAGTTAATTACCTAAGATAGCATGTAATAAGGGAACACAAGGTTTGAGAATGTTGGATCTGGTCATAGTATCAGAGTTTAGCAGTAACCAATCTAGTCACACTGCCTCTGCTTGAGAAAAGCAACCATGTGATCATGACCCGAAAGGTTGCCAGACATACAGAATTTCTTTTAAGAAAGGATATACATGAAATTACAAAGAAGGCGATTATGACAAGCTTAGAGTAGTGCCATGGCATAAGATTTAGAAGGGAAGAGAAGGGTGACCTTACTTACTACGCTTGGTCACCCTTCTCTTCCGAAAGCTAATGTGAAAGCTAATTGATGAGGTCAAAAGAAATCCCAAAAAGTTCTTCCACTATGTGGCAAGTAACACTGCTGGATTTTGCAAAGGCATTCAGCAGGATTCCACATAGAACTCTGCTGCATAAATTGGAACAAATGAGTATGGATGTGAGGATGGTGATTTGGATAAGAATGTGGTTAGATAGATATCAAAGAATGGCATATGGAGGGTTCAATACCTGGTCCTCTGCTGTTTATTTTATACATCAACGATACAGGAAATGATTTAAGTGAAATATTCAGTTTGTTGATGATGATGATGATACAGAGCTGGAATGGAGAGATCCTGCAAGATGACAAACAGACTGGCAATACAGGCAAAAGTAAATGGCTGCCAGTTTAACATGGCCAAGTGTAAAGTCATGCAACTCCGGGATGAAGAGATTACAAGATGTGTGCTATATCGATGGTACAGAACTAAAGGAAACTGATGAAGCCAGAGATTTGAAGATTATCATGAATAGTGAGTTGAATTTTAAAGACCATATTGCAAAGGTAGCAAAAAAACAGCACATTAGATTACATGGCTGTTGAACACAGTGATAAGCTTGGATTAAAAAAAAAAATTTTTTTTTAAATTATTATTCCCCTTTATAAGTCTTTAATAAGGTCTGGATTATTGCATGTAGATCTGGTCTCCTGGATTCTATGAGAATGGAGTGGTGGAGATGATCTAGAGGCAAGTGACCAAGATTGTGGCAGAGTTATAGAATGCTCCATGACAATAGATCGAAGGTCGGTAGGCTTCAAAAAAGTAAATGACAGGTGAATAAGAAAGGATATGATAAAAGCATAAAAGTTATTACAGGGGTTTTATACGACTGACATCAAAGTCCTTTGAGAATTGTATGGGTGTGATAGGACCAGATTTTTTGCTTAAAGTGATGAATAGATGGAACTGACTAGTCAGGGGTAGTTGTGAGTGCTGCATTGGTGAAGCAATTCAAGGAGAGGTATACGTGTTGTGCAAAAAATGGTTAGAATGGGTCTTCATGATGAAGAACTCCACAGAGTTCCCCAAGAAATAATACACTGACAGTACACCGATCAAATTTTGCTCAGCCAGCTAGAAGAGTATTACAAAACATTTTGAACAGTTTAGTATAAAATAAGAATGTGAAAAACAGCAACTACATTCTCAATGGAGACACTATAAAACAAGTAAAATTATTATTATAAAAAACCTCCATGGAGTCAAAGACTCATTGTGGAAGATCCACTACTATATACACAGTTCATCATACCATGCCTTAAATATGTTCACTGTCTCTGCACTCACCACGCTCTCAGGCAATGCATTCCAATCACTCGTCACTCTCCATGCAAAAAACCTGCTCCTCACTCCCTTGTTCACATTCTCCTTATACAGCTTCCAGGGATGACTTCTTATTCTCTTCCTATCTTCCCCCATTCTATGCAAAACATCCCTGACATTAATCTGGTAATAACTCTTAACAGCTTATATGTCTTAATCATACCTCTCCTCCTATCCACCAATTTTTGCAAACTGCATTTTGTCAATCTGTCTTCATCCTCAACATTCCAGAGACCAGAAACCACTTTAGTCAGTCATATCTGAAATTTTTCCAATACATATTTCTTTTTGAAAAACCAGGTGACCAAATCTGCACCGAATCTAATCCACACGTGGCCTGATCAAAACCTTACACAAGGGAACTATAATGTTCTTACTTCTACAAGTCAGTGCCTTCCACATCATTCCCATTATTCGCCGTGTTGTCTTAACAATTTTAGTATGTTTTCACATGTCCCCAAAATTTTAGGTCCTTGTCTATAATCACTCCCAGATCTCACATCTCCTCTACCTCCAAGATATTTCCACCAATTGTGTACTCTACATCCCAAATTTCAAATCCTTACACTTTGCAACATTGAACTGACGTCCCCCACTCATATTCTGCTTTACTCCTGATAGCTCTCCCCAAATTTGCATTATCTGCAAACAACTGCATATTTAGCCATAATTTTAGTGAAAGATGGAAAATTAGATTTGAAAATAGTGTAAGCAAAGTTGATATGGTAAGGAGCCTGCTGAATAAATTTATATGGAATAAGAATCAGCTAAAGTAGCACAAGAAAATGTTTAAAGTGATCTGCACTTCATGAATATGGGAGTGAGAAAAACGATCAAAAGGTAGAGACTACAAGTCCTGAGAAAATTCAGGGAGTGAACAGATCATATTAATGGCAGAATCATTAAAAATCTATCATTAGGATTATAGAATATGTGCATAGCACATAGCTAATCAAAGACTTACTTATATAGAAAGAGAGCAGGGTTGCAAAACAAGTATGAAACACCAGAATGATGAAAAAGACCGAAGGAGAAAAAATAACTGATAATCAGCACTTCCCTAAAATGTGAACTGTCAGATACAATACTGGAGTCCTAACAAATAACTTAATGTGAAAGAAAACTTGATAAGAAGCAAAGTAGGAATTTGGTAAGTTTAAATTAGGTTAAAAAATAATTTTATGGGATTTTAAAAAAGGGAGAAAGCATGCATTTGCTTCAATTTTTTTCTAATAAACAAACTGATGAAGTTCTTAAATGATAAGTGGGCGTCTGATAGAAACAATTTAGGAACAAAGATCTTTTTTTTTTCTGATATTATTGTATGCTTGATCATTTTACAGAATATTACTTGGACAGCCATGTGATTAAAGAATTATTTTCTGATTAGTACAAAATTAAAATAAGTTGCAGGATGTTTTATACTCCCTATGTAAAACTAAAAGGAACTACAAACCAGCAAAAAGAAAAATTTATAAGTTTTGATACAACTGAAAAAGTAGGACAAGAGGTTTAGAATGAAATTAAAACTGGTCATGTGCTTGGAAGTTCAATCAAGTAAGGAAACATGGATGAAACTAACTAGCGAAAGAGGTGGGAGAGGAATACAACAGATAAAAAAAGCAAATTTCTCTAAAATATTCCATATTTGAACTGTATTCCACATCACTTAACAGATTAGCAGGAGGTTTTAAAATATATATGTTGCAATATAATCACTGTAGCTGTTAATGCTATAAATTAATGATTTAGTTCTGATGACAGATAAAGCAGAATATACAAGAACATGCTGCATGAATAAAGTTTTGTGGTGTCTAAAAATTGAATATATTTTAAGATGTAATCTGCATATATCTTGCACAGGAAAATATGACCAACAAACTCAAGCCCACTCGAAAAATTCCTGCTAATGAAATATAAACAAGTTGCTGATCTGACTTAGTGAAGTATGCCTTATTCATCACATTGTATAGTAATATTAATAAAATGTTGAAATACACAATTTAATTGCTGCTTAATGAATTAGAAATTCTCTAATAATAATTAAATCTAAAAATATGAGCTCCACTTAATGAAGCTTTAAGTTTCAGAGTTTGAAGAGTCTTTGCTATAAAAGCAAAGCATTTTGCTTAAAATTGTTATTTTAAATCAAATTTCACTGTAACTGGAACTTAAAGAAATTTCAGATTTCTATTATGAATTACTGCAAATGGTAGTGAAATCCAAACATTAAACAGGAAGTTCACAAAATTTTCTTCAGAATATGATATGAAGTGTTTTTCAAAATTGGCAAATATCCTTGAACTGAGAGATCAAGTCCTTTTCAACACATTCTGATAATAAGCACTGTTATCTGTCTTATTTACAGGATATCCTTGAGTTTCTTTTATCATTATCAGTAATGATATTTGGCACATGTTCATTTCACTGTAATAGAATTCTTTTGTGAAATAGTAAATGTTAAAGATGCATGAAATTATCCTATTTACCAATGAATTTGAAACTAAATTAATTCCACTCACAGTACTAATGTAGCATATTCACAACTTTTATGCAAGTGGGAGTCACAAAATAAGTGTTAAACCACAAAATCAAATGCATATTTAAAATGCACAAAATATTCTTTTCTATTTTTGTAATAAACATTCTCTACAAAAAATAGCCAAATCAGGAAGGATCAGAGACAGAGGTAAACCATATTTAAAACCATAGTAATATTTTAATACAAAATCCATTAATAAAAATAAGAGATCATTAAACAGTTTAATGATACCAATATTTCATCTGACACAAAGAAATCTTCCAAGGTTCAACATAAAAACCGACAAACTAAAGCAAGTCCTAGGAAACCTGGAGCATAAAACCAGGTTGTGAAGAAGAACTAGTTTCACACGTCCATGTTTAAGTTATCATTATGGTAAAATTAGAGACTACTACCATGTAGTAGTTTAATTCATTTAAAATGAATTACTCAATGTTTTCAGCTTCATATCAAAGTCATTATCCGGAGTAAATATACACATACGAAAAGACAAGATACATTACAGCACAGCATGACAAAGAATCACTAATGTCAACTGTTAACCCTACTAGGTTAATCTCTAGTGAAGGAAAAAATTACAAAGCTAAAGTTCTGTTTTTATATAAAAGAACAGTTATATAAAAACAGAGCTGATATTGTCGATATCAGTTCAGACTGTTATATATGTTACAAAACTTTGTAATTTCTCTAAATTTCAGTCATATTATTCTCTAATTAAAAAATACTCTTAAATGCTAATGACATTACTAGAAATCTAATCAATTAAAGGCTCAGGTTGTCAAATTATTGTCTAGGATCCTAGATGGGAAGGAGGGGGGGGGGGGGAATTGCTGAAGACTTCTAATCAGTGACCTGTCTGAAACATAAATTATGGGATGAACATGCCAGCTACATTCTTGAGTAATAGGGTTAATGTTGACCCTACTACTCAAGAATGTAGATGGCACATGTTCACCTTATAACTTCTGTTTCAGAAAGTTACACAACAGTGTGCATGCACACTGTGTGCGTGCACTTCAGATTACCTTAATATGAGTCAAAATGTTGGGTAATTATCTTGGTTTATATTAAATAAATTACTCTAACACAGCAATAGTCTCCACAATTTTACCATAATGAGCAATTTTACCATCATGCAACAATGAAAAATAAAAAAAAATCATATTTTATATTAAGTTCTTTTAAAGAGCAGACAAAGATTATAAACAAGATATATTTCTTACAAAATACAGTAGTTTTCTGCCATCTGATTCTGTGAGTGATGTTCAAGGCAAGGCTCACTAGATCCTGATAATTCAGAGGTAAATCTGCATAAGCAAGATGCTTTATTGTTGACATGAAGGAAATAGTGTTTGAGCAGCAAATACAATCAGCCAATTTCAAGTAAGGTTTGAATGCAGTACAGAGATTGCATTTCCTTAAAGTTCCAGCTATTTTTTGCACACATGCATCAAGATAATAGGAAACAGTAATAGCATTGCTATAATTACCCTACAGTACTAAAGGTCGATTAACCAACTTCTCGTGCATGGGCTCAACATAAAATCTAATTATGGAGAAGGTTGTGGACTGTTGGCAGGGAAGTAAGTATTTTTGCTATTTTTATTGGAATTGGAGCGAAGATGGTTTATAAAATTCATCAACCAGTGAGAATTCACTGTCATGTGGCTTGAAAAAGTTTACTTTTCTCTCTAGAAATATAAATCAAAAACTAATTTACAGCAGCTCTTAAAAAGCAACCTAACTTATAAGGGTGATCTGAAAAGTTCTCAGTCTAACAATGAAAAAAAAAAAAAAAAAAAACGAATTTATAATTTCAAAATTATTTTTATTTTTCAACATAATCTCCCTTAAGACTGATACATTTATTCCAGCGATGCTGGAGCATTGCTGGAATAAATGCCATCCCTGCAGTGGTTCTCAGTAAGATCTGAGAAATACTCCTCTACAGCTGCAATCACCTCTTGATTCGAAGAAAAACGCTGACCAGTGAGGAAGAGTTTTAGTTTTGGGAAGAGACAAAAGTCAGACGGAGCCAAAGCTAGGGAATAGGGTGGATGTTCCAACAATTCTTAGTGAATATCCCTTAATTTTCCCATTGCCAAAACACTTTTGTGGGCAGGTGCATTGTCCTGATGAAAGATGATTTTTTAATTCTGCAAACCAGGTCTTTTCTCACGAATTTTTTTACAAAATCAGCTTTATTCTTGTTAAAACGCTCCAAGCACTGTTCTGAGATTTTCATGCAAGTGTGTTTTTGGCCTGCTGTGAGCAAGCGTAGCACCCAACTTGCGCAAAGCTTTTTCATTTGCAATTCTTCATGCAAAATATATCCTACACATTCTTTTGAAATGCCTATAGTCTCAGCAATTTCATGCACTTTGACTCGCCAGTCATCCAATACCATATCATGCACTTGATCAAAGATTTCTGGGGTTGTTAAACTTTTTGAACATCCTTCACATGGATCTTCAAGGCTGTGATAGCTATGTTTAAACTCGACAGCCCATTTCTTAATTGTCAAAAACGAAGGAGAAGAGTGCCCATAAACTTTTATGAACTTTGAATGAATTTCTTTTGGCGTTAAACCTTCTTTTACAAAGAATTTTATAAATGCACAATAGTCAATTTTATCCATTTCAAGAGATACAGACAACACTTTTGCTTCAGACAACTGTATAAAACAAACTACTTGATAGAATGACTTGCAATTTCACATGGATGCTAATGACAGATGTATCAACTTAGAAAAAAAAAAATCTTGCCGATAATGTTGCCATCTATAGTCAAAGCTGGAAACATTTCAGGCCACTCTCATAACTATTTTAATATAAGAAACTAATTCTTAGACCTAGTGTTTTTAACAAATAAAGGTTTCCTATAGAATAAAATAAAATGACAGCAGAAAAGAAAAATTTTTTGTGAACAGAGACTGAAGAAATCCAGAAATACTTTACAATAAATAATTCCAGAAAATTATTCCATAAAACTAAAAATCAAAAAAAAAAGGCCCACATATGAAAGCAAGAGTAATCAACAATAGCAATGGACAAATACTAGCAACTATAGAAAAAATAGCAAACAGGTGGAGAGAGTACTTTAACAAACTTTAAATTGTGATGAACCTACTTTCATCACAATTTAATTCTTTCAAACAGAATACTTATCATACTTGTCACCCAGAAATAAACCTTCATTAGCTGAAGTAGAGTAAAATATAAAGCAGTTCAAAGACAAGGCACCAGATACCATACCGATGGAACAGTAGCCAACTCATTAAATATGGGGAGTAGTGAATTAGTCATATACATAAGCTGGTAAATTTAATATGGAAAAAAGATGATACCCACAGAATGGAAAGAATTGATAATCATTCCAGAATAAAAAAAAGAATATAACAAATTTGAGTACCTGGGATCCATTATTAATGTGAAGAATTGCTGTTCAGAAGAAGATTAGGAATGGCTAAAACAACAGTCAGAGACATGTCTAAAATATGGAACGATGAATCTATCTCCATGGGAACAAAGTTGATCATTTTGGATGCAGTTGTTTTTTGAACAGTGACTTATGGATGCAAGACTTGGAACCTAAAGAAGTCAGATAAGAAAAGGATATGTGCTTTTGAGATGTGGCTATTGAGGACACCATATACTGAAAGGCATACAAATGAATGGGTGTTAAAAAAGCTCTGCTAACACATTTCCAGAAGCTAACAATGTTAAGTTCTTTCCTAATATTCTCATTTTTAATATGATACTGCCACTGATGCCATCTGTTCATGCCTCTAATCTTTCTCAGGACTCTCATATCTGTGATCTCTAGTCTTTGGTCCAGTGTTTTATTTCTAACCCAGCTCTCAGATCCATAAGTTAAATTTGGTTTGAAAACTGTCTTTGTAAAGCTAATTTAGTGTTTTGACTAATTTCTCTCTTATTCCATATAAATTTTTCAGTTGTCTATTTCTATATTTAATTTACCATCTTCACTAAAAATCATGCCTAAGTAGCTGAAATGTTTTACTTGTTCTATAGGTTCTCCATTCACAATGCAGTTGATATTTTCAATGCTTCTGCCTATTTTCATTGTCTTCGTCTTGCTATTGCTGATCTTCATACCAAATCTATTACAACAATTATTCAATTTAGTCAGGGAATCTTGCAGATTTGTACTAGATTTATTTAGAAGTATAACAACGTTTGCATAAAGTAAAGAGCTGGGATTAACATCTCCAATTCTGATATCAGGTTTAACTGAGAGGAGACCTCCACACAATTCCTTTAAAGGCTATTTAAAGGAATGCAGAGAACCGACCCAGGGCTTCTGACCTAATGTCCAATCCACACCTTCTCGTGGTGCACCCTGTTAGGTATCTACTTGGATACTGAATGAACGAGGATGGGCTGGCAATTTGGGATTTATGGACCAAATTGTATTCTTATTGGCTTAAACCAAAATATAAAATGATGGGTATAGGATTAAGAAAATAATATGTCTTTATAATTTATTTGATCAAGCAAAAGAACTTTGTAGTACTACCTCTGATCCAGAATATTTCAAAAATATGGTGATATACCATTTTTCTATTTGCATATGGAAAATATATGGTTTCTACATTGATTTAAGTTCAGCATCTTCTCTAGTTCTAGCTTTTCAATGTAGTCTCAATCACTGCATTCCATTAATTACTTGCTTATGATATAGCTTTTACTGACATAGCTTTTAACAGGGGCTCCACCCCTTCAGTGGATGCTTTCCCCTGGGAGATGATCAGTTATGTTCACTGAATACTCACAAATCCATCACTGAGTATAACCACAGCTAAATATCTTGGAGTGATCCAAAGTTAATGAGTTAAAATGATCCTTCAGGTCACTCACTGATGTCAGAGTGATCTGAAGGATTGCCTAATTTTTGGAGACACTCCTTTACTGATATAAAGGTTGAAACTGTCTAGGTAGTGCCTCTTCACACAATACATTGTAATATCTGAAAATGTTTTGCATTATGTGATACTAAGGCAATTGATATGAAGTCAGCTTGTACTGTATATACAAGTAGCCTAGTCATGAAGATATTTCACATGCAAAATTTTAGTTATTTACACTTGGGTGAAGGATTAAAACAAGAATATAATTTGTCTATTGTAAAAAAATTAAAAATATTGTTTTAGTCTTGTTTCAAAAAAAATAATAAATTAATTAAAACAGTATTTCAAATTAGATATGCCTTGCTATTTTAAAAGGCCAATATACAATAAGCACAGATAAGAAGGCATCAGACTGGAAATAGACAAAAATTTTGAGAGGTAGGGAAGCAGTCATTACTATATTATGATGAAGGCCCTGTGTGGTCTGGTGGTTATGATGGGAAACTTTTTTTTTTTTTTTTTTGTCAGTATAGTTGACAGTGGTTTCCATCTTCCAACAAGCTATGGGTTTGAACCACTGTGGCATGGCTGTTTGTGAAAGTTCTGAGGCAGACAATTTTCTTAGCAGGAGATGACACCCCCACCCTGCTAATAGGCCTGAAGTGGGTTAAAATGAGTTCAGCATGCTTCTAAAACAGAGGAACTATATTTTCTCACCCTTAGCCTGTTGTGATACTAAAAGTATCAATGGGTTTACAGCCTCTTCTTCTTCTTCTACGCGTTATTCCCGCTTCCTATGCAGGGTCCGCGTGTTACTTAGATGCGACTTCTTGTTAGTACTACTCCCAACCGACCTATCGCCTGGTCTGACGCTGGGGTTTTTTTTTTTTTTACTGTAGAGGCGTATGTTCACGGGGCCGGTTTGCCTGCTTGCGGGATGAAAAACACCAGATAAACTGGCGGAAAAAACCCTACTGACCGCACCCAAGACCGGCTAACTTGGCTATGCCTGAGGAAGATCCTCAAATTCCTCACGTCTACAACGGGAATCGAACCTGGGACACTCGTTCCCCAGGCATATGGTTGTGAAGCGCAAAGCCACTAGGCTAACTGCACGGTGGTTTACAGCCTCTCATGAGTGGAATTCACAAAATTAACTCCTGCTTAAGACAGAGCAAAGTAGAAAAGATGGGAATTAATAAAATTCTAATTACTTTTTAAAAAAAAAGAAAAGCAAAAGATTAAAAATTGCCACCACCAGCTGACTTTTAACAAAACCAAAGCAACTACATCTTACAAAAAATATTCTATTTATGCCACCATCCAAAAGATGCAGAAGTAAAAAAAAAATAATAATAAAGTTTTTGATCATACCCACATAAAAAAGTTATTGAAGTTTAATATCAAAAATTCCCTATGCTGTCAGTATGCTGAATTTTAAACAGTAGTATACTTATTAACATAAAAATTCATAGAAAACCCGAATTAAAAAAAAAAAAAAAAAGGTAATTAAGACAAGAACATGTAACAATTGCATAACTTAATATTTCTCAAAAGAAATATTAAAAAATCTGAGCAGTAAAATAAGATATAACAGTGAAATGGAAAAAGGTAAAATCACCAACAATTTGTTAATGGCACTGTCCTTTTAAAAAACTCTGAATATCTTCAAAGAATGATCAATGACCTGAACAAGGCATGAGACTAAACTGATGGATGAAAATTGTTCTGTGGCAAAGGAGACTTGTATCAGGTAAGAGTTACCAAGCAGAGAAGTGACAACCATAGTATACCTGGAAGGCAAGCTTGTTAGGAAGAGGTCAAGTGTGTTGGCAAATTGGAGGGGGTTGTCAGGTATTCTGGTAGGAAGACTGATGATCTGAGATCATTGCATGGAAAGATATAGGCTACCCAAAGAGGTGGATTGATATAGACTAAAGGAAAAGAGAGAAAGACCAGTGGAGCCAGAACAGGCAAATGCCTAATCCTTGAAGAGAAGATGTCACTGATGATGGCAAACACCACAGCATCCCTACCTGCTTGATCAATGAAACTGGAGAAGGGGAGCCAATATGAGTTGTAGACATTGAAGTCCCCAAAAAAGATGACCTCACTATTGGGGTATTTCAACTGCAGAAAGTCAGAGAGCTAGACATTTGGCTGAAGAACTAGATACGTTATCTAGCTCTTCATTTTTGTTTCTAGATCAGACCTTAGAAATTCATAATAGTACTTCATTGAACTTACTAATATTTTGCTGGCTTTTTATCCATTATCTTCACAACACAAATTTTAATTGTTACAAGCACACAACACTGAACTAAATGATTGTGGAAAACAATTCAAATTGTAACTGAAACAGAACTAATGTCCTTACTATGGGTCAGATAACCATTAAGTTCATTTGAAGAAGTCAGATGATCAGGTGTGAAAATGACTGTCTCTCAGATCTTTAGCAAATTAATGCAACCATACTTAAGGTTGGAAGAATGCTACATAATGGTACTGATCCTAATAATTGTATCTCAGGCCTATATCAACTTCTGTGTAACATAAGTGTCTTCTTCCATCTAATTCTATGTTGAAGTAATTCAGAGCATGGTTTGTCAATTCTGTGCCATACATATGATTGTGGATGCAAGTTTTGTGTTCTTCACGGCAGATGTTAACTTATCTACCAGTCTGTGTAAAAATAGGCTAAAACTGCAGGCACAAAGCACTTTAGGATGTGCAAAAGGATGAATTGATCTGTAGGAGAACATATATGAAGGTAACTAGCTGAATGAGAGGTTTCAAAGTGGTGGAGATCACATTTGCAGAGAAGTTTGGGAATTATATTTTCTGATGTACACTTTAATATATGGGACTGAATAGTTTTGCTGTGATCTTGATTGCAGGAGGGATGGAGGTTGCATGCAATATTTTATCTATTTTATAGGGATTGTAGCGATTGGCTAAAAAGGTGTTGTGAAGGTACCTAAGTATGGTTTCAAGGGCTGTGTCATTTGACCAAATAGTTGGCTTGGTGAGTCAGTGGTTTGAGGATGCTATACTGTTCGGAAGGGTGATGGTGTGATTGCCTATGTAAGTACCTTCTTGTATGAATGGAATTTCTATAAATGGAAAAGGATAATGAGCCATTAGAAAGTTATTTCACAAGTGTATCTAAGGGGAGAGAATTTTTACAAGCTTCTTCAATAATGGAGTTTATTTTAGGATGTTGAGTGTTAAGGTAATCATGCAAGGAAGGAAAAATCAGAACTCCATGGTGGACACAGGAAGTTAAAGAGACAGTGAAGGAAAGGAAGAAAGCATATCAAAAGTTCGTGGCAAATAAGTCATCTTTTGCTCTTAGAGAATACAGAGACAAATGCAAGAATGCTAAACACTGTGTAAAACTAGCTAAACAAAAGTCATGGGAAGACTTTGGCAAGAATATAGAAAATAAATATCAAGAAGGTGGTAACATATTCTGGAGGTTGTTGGAGAAGCTTAGGAATGGAGGAAAGAGTGCTGTAAAAGGAGTTAGAGATGATAAAGGTGACATGAAAACAGGAGAAAAAGATATCCTTGAAGTATGGAGTAATTACTTTGAAAAACTGCTAAATGAAACAAGCAGTGATGACAGCACAGTGGTAAAAAACACTGACCAGGCATGAAGTCAGGAATACATATCCATACTTGAAATAGAAAAAAGCCATCAAAGGCTTGAAATGTGGAAAGGCAGCAGGAGTAGATGATATTCGACCAGAAATGCTGAAGTATGGTGGTATTAGAGAGTCTCTCTTACAGTAAGACTCTCTTACAGTGGCTGCACTGCATAGTTCAGAAAGCCTGGACAGAGGGACGAATTCCCGATGATTGGAGTAGAGCTCTAATAGTACCCATATATAAAAAGGGAAATAAAACTGAATGTGAGAATTACAGAGGTATTTCCCTACTGAGTGTTCCTGTTAAGATATATGCAAGTGTACTTGAGGAATGGTTGAGAAGAATTGTGGAAGAAAAGCTTGGTGAAGAACAAGCTGGATTCAGGACAAATAGTGGCTGTCAGGATCAGATCTTCACTTTATGACAAATAGTTGAGAAAGCATGGGAATATAACAAAGATCTGTATTTAAGTTTTGTCGATCTGGAAAAGGCATATGACAAGTTGCCAAGAGAGAAGCTATTCAATACTCTACAGTTATATGGTGTCAATGGGGCATTATATCAAGCAATACTTAGTCTTTATTTGAGTTGTAAGTCAGCAGTTAGAATTGAAAGAAGTACAGGAAGATGGTTTATGTTAAATCTGGTGTGAGACAGGGATGTACATTATCCCCTCTGTTATTCATTATCTATATGGATCACATTATGAAGGAAAGTGGTATGAAACCTGATATTAGAATTGGCGATGTTAATGTCAGCTCTTTGCTTTATGTGGACGGTGTTATATTTCTAAATAAATCTGCTACAAATTTGCAAGATTACCTGACTAAATTGAATAACTGTTGTAATAGATATGGTATGAAGATCAGCATTAAAAAGACAAAAACAATGAAAATAGGTATAATTGTTGAAAATGTCAACTGTTTTGTGAATGGGGAGCCTGTGGAACAAGTAAAGCATTTCAGCTACTTAGGCACGATTTTTAGTGAAGATGGCAATTAAATATGGAAATAGACAACAGAATCAAAGCTGGTATGGTAGGAATTCAAGTGAATAAATTCATATGGAATAAAAGAGAAATTAGTCGGAACACTAAATTAGCTGTTTACAAGACAGTGTTCAAACCAGTTTTAACTTATGGATCTGAGAGCTGGGTCAGAAGTAAAACACTTGACCAAAGACTAGAGACCACAGACATGAGAGTCCTGAGAAAGATTAGAGGCGTGAATAGATGGCATCAATGGCAATATCATATTAAAAACGAGGATATTAGGAAAGAACTTGACATTGTCAGCATCTAGGTTAGCAGAGCTAATCTCAGGTGGTATGGTCACTTAAACAGAATGGGCGAGGAAAGATTAGCAAAACAAGTGTTCTCTGCCAGGTCGGCAGGAAAACGACCCAGAGGAAGACCAAGATATAGGTGGATTGATACGGTAAAAAGTGCCTTAGAAGTAGAATTATAAGATCTGATAATGTTGGAGTCTTGACAAGTAACAGACTGATTTGGAGGAAAATTGTAGATAGGAAGTTAGTAATGATGTAAATTTTTCATGTAGTACTATCATATCCTGTACACCCTTTGAGGGTACATGTCAGGAATTTGATGATGAGTGTTAAGATGTGCTCAAAATATATCCAGTAAGTCTGGATCATGAGGCCAAATAGAAAACATGAACATAGTACAGTCAGCCAAACTATTGGTTTGAGTGTGGCTGTACAGAGTGCTTGGTCAAGATGTTCCATATAGAAATTAAAGAGGAGGGGGAGGAGAGAGGAAAACCCATTGCAGTCCCATCCAGCTGATTGTTTTTTTTCCTTTTCCATAAGAAATAACCTGCATACATGGTGACTGAATAATTCAGGTATGTTAGAGGAGAAATGGCATACGAGGTCAAGGGGTCTCTGTCAAAAAAAAGGTACATGAGTGAATAGTGAAGTAATATTAAAACTGGCAAGGATGTCTGAATATGTCAAGGTTAGTTTTTTTTTTTTTCTTATTAATGTTTTAAAGTATAAAGAATTTTTAATAGATGAAGTTTTTTTGTTCTAACATAAAAATTATGGATTACAACAAAAATGAGTGCTTGTCTTTAAGGATACATTTTAGCCTAACAAGATTATGTGGTATATGTTAGGTCATGCAAATAGGATGTTGAGAAAAGATCAAAAATTAGGTTGACTGGCTGATAGTTACAAAGAATAATATCAGGTAATATGTGAACTAACAAGATGTATATTAAATTTTGTAGATTTCTATGTTCTAGGTGTTGTTAAAGAAGCTTCATGTCCTTATCCAACTCTGGTTGGTCTACAAGAGATGATGTTCACTGAACTATGTTATAATGAATGTTGCACCTCACAAGTAAATGTGATTATCTGAACATGATGTGAACTATCATTTTAATGATTCCATTAATGATAGTCTATTTTAAGAATCATTCTTCTCATAGAAAGGCTTATACACTGGTTACATTACATTAATGGTGATTATTAACAAACTTAAGGAATTCACAGTGTACACTAGAATATAAATTAGAATTAAACTTTAATATATATTTCCAATATATTGCCATCTTCAAAGGAACTTAAAATAAAGACAAGTGCATGCAGGCACTACATAGAGTAAATGATGAAGCGAGGAAGCTATTGTTTCTCCTAAAAGTCCTGATGGTGCCCCCTAGCGGGCTAAGTAAGTATTCTTGGCCATTGAACTGAAGGTCTCCTGATGTACGTCTCCCAAATTTGGGGCAGTCTCATGCAGCCAGATTTGTTGAGGTTTGGCATGCTTCTTAGGGCTGAGGCCGATTCCCTAAAAAAGTCTTTCAAATTTGAACTTGCTACGGTGTATTATTGTGGCCTTCTTCCACCGTATTCTGTGGCGTGTATCCAGAGCATGGTCTGCTCTGGATACATGCCACTGGTAAAAACGGATGTAGTCCTTGTGTTCTGAAATTTGCCGTCCTGCCTGTTTGGCCAAAGTAGGACAGCTTACAGCTGCAAGGGACCTGGTATACATCAGGTAGGTCTAGGATAAGTGGTTGGTCTTTAGTGGAACAGATAAGGGATGCCAATTTTCTATGTGGTCTGTAACAAGAGGTCAAGTCATGTTTTTTTTAAGATTTTGGCAATTTTTTTACGAGGTGCCTCGGATGTAAGAAATAGCGATGGATTTAGAGTAATCCTTGTTGTGAGGGGGAGGGTTAATGGTTTCAATATTTTTGGATTGTTTTATTTTTTTTTTTGGGGGGGGGGGGTAGCCATTGGATGAGAAAGTGATGAGGATGTGATTTAGTTCAGTGGTTAGGGCATTGTCATTTGAACAGATTAGTTTAGCCCTGTTGTGTAATGTCTTAATAACTCCATATTGTTGTGAGAGGGATTGTTGGTGAATGTATCTGCCTGTATGGGTGGGTTTTCTATAAACAGAAAAAACCAAGGTTCCATCAGGCTGGCAGGGTGACTAGTGTGTCTAGGAAAGGGAGATTGTTGTTTTCCTCTTTTTTCCAGGGTGAACTTGATTCTGGGGTGTTGGTTGTTTAAGTGTATTAAGAAGGAGAGGAGTGTATCAGAGCCATGTGGCCAAATAGTGAACACATCATCAACGTAGCGAAGCCATATATGGTTGGTTTTTGTGGGGCAGAGTTTAAGGCTTTCTCTGCAAAAGTCTCCTTATAAAAGTTGGCCAAGGGTGGGGAGAGTGGAGAACCCATGGCTGTCCCCTCTATTTGTTTGTAGAATTTTCCTTGCCAAACGAAATAACCTGAGTTCATTGTGAACTGAAATAGGACCGAGATATTGGGAGGAAATTTAGCTTGGATTAGTTCTAAGGTTTCCTTGAGTGGGACATTTGTGAATAAGGAGGAGACGTCAAAACTGACCATTATGTCTGTATGTTGGAGTGTAAGGTTTTCTATGCTGGCTTTGAAGTGGGCTGAGTTTTTTTTTTTTTTTTTTTTTTTTTATGTGTTATGGTGTGTTGTTGCCAGTATAGTGTGTGAGCGCTTTGGTCAAATGTTTAGCTAATTTGTATGTGATGGGGGGGGGGGGGGGATCAATCCCATCCACAATGGGATGTAATGGCACATTGTCTTTATGTATTTTTGGGAGTTTTTTTGAGAGAGAAAAAAAACGAGAGAGATAACAGGTATTGGAGGTTGAAAGTTTAATTTTTTTTTTTTTTTTTTTTGCACTTGGTTAGACTATAATAAATTTAGTTTAATCCTTTATCCAAGTGTGAACAAAGTTTGCACCTGAAAATATCTTCAGGACTGTAGCAAGGTGGTGCAACTGTCGGCAACTTGGAGCAAAGGTGGACCAAGCTCTCATCACTCCTTGTCTCAGTATCTCCCACCTTGCAAAGCACATGTCCTTGCAGACATGTATAATGCTATGCATTGAGAGAAGGGCCACTACCCAGACTGGTTTCAATTTTTATTGAGGTCTAGTCAGTGGGAGGCAGACCTAGAGGTGATGGCACTAAGGCAGAAGCAATAGAGAGGTCATATTTACCTATATGAGTTGCCAACCGGTAACCAGAGTAATTTAATAATAAGGTGGTACACCGGTTGGCAACTCATATAGGTAAATATGACTTCTCTATTGCTTCTGCCTTAGTGTCACCACCTCTGGGTCTACCTCCCAATGACTAGACCTCAATAAAAATTGAAACCAGTCTGGGTAGTGGCCCTTCTCTCAATGCATAGCATTATACATGTCCTTGCGAACATGTGCTTTGCAAGGTGGGAGATACTGAGACAAGGGGTGATGAGAGCTTGGTCCACCTTTGCTCCGAGTTGCCGACAGTTGCACCACCTTGCTACAGTCCTGAAGATATTTTCTCAGGTGCAAACTTTGTTTGCTCACACTTGGATAAAGGATTAATCTAAATTTATTATAACAGGTATTAGTTATGTCTTCAGATAAATGTCTCCCAAATCTTAGGCAAATTTATACAGCCATACTTGTTGAGGTTCGGAGTATGTTTCAAGGCTTCTGTTGATTCTAAGAACAATCTCTGACTTGTAAAAGCTTCTGTGCAGTACTCGGTTTTCTTCCAGTTGATTCTGTGTGTAGGGGTATCCAAAGCATGGTCTGCTAGACCCGACTTGCCATAGCGATAGTGCCAGATGCATTTTCTATATTCACTGAGGCAGATGCCCACATTTCTTCCTGTTAACCATAGTAAGTTTGATCACACAAACAGGGTACTTCGTAGACTCCTGGATGTGATAAGGGAGAGATGCTGTCCTTGAGTGAACAGATGAGAGTAGCCAATTTGACATAGGGTCTAAATACAGTGCATAGTTGATGTTTAGAATCTGTGTGTTGAGGCTTAAGTGCCATGAAGAATTCATGTTGGAGGTTTAATGGAATATTATCAGCACTGAAAAAGGATTAAAACTAAATTTTAATTAGTTTTAATTAGAGGGCACACCACCTAGAGATCGAATTTTAGTTTCACTCACTTGTTTTACTTATCATTGTAGTTTATTTGTGTGTGTGTTGTTACAAAAAGTTATTTGTAATCCCTGAAGTCCGCGCGGTTAGCCGAGTGGCTATGCGCTTTGTAACCATATGCCTGGGAAAGGAGTGTCCTGGGTTAGATTCCCGTCGCTGACATGAGGAGCTTAAGGATCTTTCACAGACATAGCCAAGTTAGCCGGTCTTGGGCTAACTTGGCTATAGTTAGCCAAGTTAGCCCAAGACCGGCTAACTTGGCTAACTATAGCCAAGTTAGCCAAGACCGGCTAACTTTTTTTAACAAAATATTGTGGTGTGAAACACATTTAATATGCTAATGCAAGAGAACTACTAAAGTAATTCAAAAAAGTTGTATTAAACAATATGGAAGTAAGGTAGACAGTTTAAGTAATACAAGAAAGTTCATTAATATCAAAAATGTACTACTTACAACTTCATCTGCAGAAAAATCTATATAACCAGGTAAGATTAGAAAATCACTGAAATTGAAAAAAACAGGATATAATTGCAACTTTTATTGTTAATATGTTAACCATATTATTGCAATGAAAGTTACTCCTACAATGAATATTACTAGAAAGAAAAGACAGCATTTATTAAATTATTCAAGTTCTGAACTGCTAAGATATAGAAACGTGCCAGTCAAACCTAACTACTAATTTAGTTAGAAAACTGACTATTTCACTAATAAATCCTGCTGGTTTTCATGGCTGTGATAACAACACCTTCAGAAGATGGACTGAAAAAAGAAAATCTAGCACAAGTATGATCACTTATGCAAGCTGATAATGAATCTCTATGATCCTAAGGTTTTGTGTTTGTGAGCATGTGCACATACATATTCACACATTTAATTTTGAAGCAATCAATCTAACTATCATTTTTAATAAATGTAGCCCTGTTAATAAAGATCTCAGTCTCTAAACCATCTTTCATAACCGAAGTATTACTGGCCAATTCAGGGATCTCTCTTTTCAGCTCTGCATGAGTGTCATTCATTATTATCTTTTATAACCAGAATGTCAGTAACCAGTCTGTTCTCAAAAGGTAAACTTAATCTTTAATAACAAATTCAGTTCTGATCATTTGTTTAACATATGAAACATAACATAAATAAGGAAACTGGTGGCTACTGAGAAGTTTGTTTTGTGGAATGAGGGAATACACAGAGCCAATAACCATTTCTGAAACAATTTGACTAATTCAAAAGTTACAAAACCATTACGATGAGTATTGAGGTCCTAGTTATTTAATCTTGTACATCACTGTACTGAGGAAAGTTTTTTCTCAACTTCCACTAACAAAAATACTGATGTTAAAAATTAAAAAAAAAAGTTTATAAAACCAGAATGGACTTGCCTTGGAAAGACAAGTCCATTCTGGTTTTATAAACTTGCAAGGTAAATTATATAAACAAATATAAGATCTAAAAAGTTTTTCATTTCTCTCCTCTGGCTAGTTATTTTGTGAAACATTTAAATATTTCATGTTCATGTATTTTTAAACACCATATGGATATGTCACATTGACAGCTTTGCAATCTGGCTGACAGGTGGTAGATGAATTTCATTACCTGGGGTGAAACAGCCAGCCTGCTTACTGGTCATTTGAAAAAAAAAAAAAAGTTATGTTTTGTCTTAAAAGCAAAGGTTTCTGGATTATCTAAACTCTCAGCCCATCATGATACTAATGTACCCCTGGTTTATAACCTTTCCTAGGTAGGATTCACATAACATAACAAAAGAACTGAACTCACTGTTTAAAATAAACAGACAGTTACTTTTCCTTGATCATCATAATTCAGGAGTCAGCTGGTAAATAAAATTACCTGTTTATAGAAAAGCTGCTCACAAGCAGATATATCCACAAGAACTTACTATCCTTTTCAAAAATCAGGACTGATCAAAACTGTCATACACAAAGTCAAATTCACTTCTAAAGTATTCAGAACAATTCTAAAGCAATTGTAGGAACTAACATTCATAAACAATGATTCATGACTGATTAAAAAGCTAATCTAAAGCCAAACCACAATACTCTTGGATATTTAGAGATTAATTCTAGAAGAACAAGGTTAAGGGTGAATAACTGAAAATTAATACAGAAAAGTTTACTTTAAAAAAAAAAAAATTAATTCTCTATTCATTATTTTTGCTTCATGTAAAAATTGATGACTTTGTGTGCTTATCCTGTTCATTTCTTTTAGCATTCAACATATTAATCCTATGTTCTGCACATGCAACATGGTTGCACTTCACACAGAAAACAGCAAAATGTTTATAAATTAAAATTATCTAAATCTCATCCAGGTCAGTATACTGTTTTTGGCTGAGATTTAGTTGAAATATTTATTCTAAACTGACAAGAGCAAAAGCTAAGCAGGAATTCATTATCATTTTTAGATCTGACCAGTGTGATATGTAATTCCATATCTTACAGTGCTCTCTCAATTAACTGACCTTCAAATAACCAACCTGTCAGTTAATTAAGCAACTCTTGAATAGATTAGCATATCATGTGACTTAAAACACCCATGTAACTACATTTCATATTTATGTAGAGGATTAATAGGAGGGATGAGAGTTTGGGTGTGCAAGAACTGCAGCATGTTTATGGATTATGACATATCATTGAATGTGAGCAGTAATGAGCAAAAGATCATTGATGTAGCTATGGGAGTAAGCAGAGCTCATGATACAGTTCAGTACTTGAATGGTAATGGTACGACAGAGGGCAAAAGTGGTGGCGAGTTAGCAATGTTGAGTGGTAAGGCAATGTGCATAGATGGCAGCAAATTAGCAGCGGTGAGCAGGGTAAGACAGCAAAAAAATACAAGGTAGTGAAAATGTAATTGGCATAAATTGTAGTGAGAAAGTAATTGAAGATTTGAAAGTGTAGTTGGTAAAGATGAGACAAGAGATTAAATATATGAGGAATAACCTGAGGAGAATTACAGATTTGCATGGAAATGAGAAGAAGAATGGGACAAAAGATTTGAAAGAAATATTGAGTGATTTGAGAGTATCAACGTATGGGGGATTCAATGATAAGCACTATGGTGAGTGAAAAGGTCCACAAGGTTTGTTTTTTGGGTGGTAGAATGGACAGAGTGATTGAAGCATTGGATAAAAGGAGTATGTGAGCAAGAGTTGGTAATGTTACACAAATGATTTGACTGGTAACAAGGAGAATGTCAGGATGGATGTGAGGAGACTAAGAGTGAAAGATAACAGTGTGGTAGGTAAGGTAGTCAGTGTGTTGCCCAGATATGATAATGAGGAGTTCAGAAGGCATTATGAATGGTTAAGCAAAGATTATGAATGGTATGCTAGCAGAGTTGTGCAAGGAGAAAGGAGTTCATTTTGTGAATGTGTGGGATCAATTTGAGGAGCACATACAGAGATGTATAAAAAAAGATGGGCTACATTTAAATGGATCAGGTGAGAGAGTCAGTTGGAAAAACCGTTGCTGCAAGAGAAAATAATGACTGATGTGAATGTAGGACCTGAGGAAGAGGTGTTGTGGAAGAGCACAAGAATAAAGTAGGCGAGTTTGCAAATGGAGAGGTGAGTGATACGAGTGAAAAAAATGAGAAGGAACACAGAGAGGACAGGGAGATGCTGCTTGAGAATTGTAAATGATGGTTTCTGGAGTCGACATGTGAGTGTACAAGAAAGGATTAAGGATATGGAGGTAAAATTTAGGTCTGGGGAGGGATGTAATAGTGATGACAGAGAGGAATGGTGGGGGGGGGGGAGGATCATATCTGAGAAGTGAATTCAGTGGTGGTATAAAAACAGAAATAAGCTAGTGTGTACATTTACATGTAGGTTTACAAATGCTAGAAGTATACAAAACAATGGGGATGAAACTGTAGCATGATAGGGTTTATTCTGCCAAAAATTGTTGGAATAAGTGAGACAACATTGAACAAGGATAACATTTTGACATGAATACAGATGGAGGAATATGTAGTCTTTTGTGAAGACAGACAAGGCAAAAAAGGTAGGAGTGCTACTGATGATGGCAGAGGAGTTGTGTCCATCTAGACGGAGATGCAGAGGTCAAATAATAACTGTTTTTGAAGCCATATGGTGTGAAGTGGAGGTGAACAGGATGAAATGTTTAGTAGGGTGTTGCTATAGACCTGGTAGCATGGAAGGCAGTGAGAAGGAAATGTTTAGGCAAATTGGTCTGGTGGTGAAAGTGAACTTGATGTGATCACTTGGGTGATGGCTAGCCATATCAGGGCATTTGTGAGAAAGGATTATATGTGGAACTATAAAGTTGATGATTATGATAAACTCCATAGGCAGACTGCAGCAATATCATGGAATGAGGAATTGGATGGGAAGGAAATTAGTGCTGCTTGGTCATTACTTAGGAATTATTTGGCAGAGGCATTGACTGAGTGTATTCCAAAGGTCAGAAGATTAAGTAGGCATGAAATGGATGAGCGAAGAGGTGAATGCAATCTCAAAGAAAAAGGCTTTGTGGAGGCAGCACAAGATGAGTAGCAATAATCAGTTACATGCAGAGTACTAAGAGCAAGTAAGCAAGAAATATTTGAGGATTTACCCTAGCTGTTTTTTTTTACATTTCAAGGTTTTGATGTCTTTAGATTTGATATATACTTATATCCAGTGCTTTTTTTCTGGAAAAAAAGGTGCCACTATTCACCATGAAGATGTTATTACAGCAACTTCCACACTTAACATATCCTCCGATATACCCTTGTTTTCTCTAGATCGCTTCTTGCTTTTGGTATCAATATCAACTGCAGAATAACAATCTTGGAGCTGCGACGAGTCCACATATTTGCTAGGGTTGAACTGAGTGACAGGAGGTCCTACTATCCTGATGAACATCAGTGCCGAAATTGTCTGTACAAACAGAGATGACCTAGATGAAGTTACTATAAGATTCATCTGAGAGAAACCCCTTTCTCATCACTAAAAGATATTGCAATTTTGTCCAAAGTGTGCTTTACAGGAAGTAGTATGTCCAGAACTTTATTTTCTTGAAGATATTCACGAAAACCACGAACTGCTTCTCTTTCATTTAAGCGAAATTAGTGTGCTAACTTTCTCATTTCAGCTTTACCAAATGTCAGATGCTTCCCAGTATTTTCTGGCCAATACTTGTAAACTAAAATCTTAGCACATTTAAGCAAATCATCATCATCTCCTTCAAGCAGATGCTTTCCAACAGCTTCTTTCAGACTTTTATAGAAACCAGATGAACTTATTGCAGGACTGTGTCTTTCGTTTTTGTGGAGTTCAATCCCTTTGAACTTCATGCTCTTCTGACTTCAAAGAGAAATACTGTAGTACGGACCAGGATTTTCAATTCTTCAAAATGTTGAACTGTATTCTTTATCTTCTTGTCTGCTTTGTACAAGTCAATATTGAGTTCAATTCGTGAACACAGTACCATCTACCAGAATATTTATAATTTCGCTCTTGTAAATCTAGACTTAGTTCACTAAGTTCTTGGAGCATCACACATAAGACCCAAATTAAGAACTCACATGACATTATTTTTCTTAAAAGGTCCTCATAAAGAAAGCAATCTGTTTTGCTTCTTCTGCTGTCTTCATTTCCCTCCAGAAAGTGATGGACGAGAGATTCAAATTCTTGTCAAACTGCAGAAACAGTGCGAAAGCTAGATGCAACCCAGCGAGTGCTTAAAATTCTACCAATTTAAAGAAGTTGAAGTTCTCGAGTCGCTGCACATTCCTGTAGTTCACTATCATTCCTCGGTGAAGCATGATAAGTCACATAGAGTTTGTCCATGAAACTCTTAAAGCAATTTCTGCTTCTTCAGCCTTCCTTTTTTTACTCATTGGCACAAAGTAACTACTTATTTTACTCATTTTGAACAAGGATTGCACTGATTTAACTGAGATTAATTCAAAATTCACGTGAACACCTGCCTGTTGCAGAGTGAATATAGAACTGATAAACTGATATTGGAAGCAATCGAAAGTGAACACAACTTCCTGTTTCTGGTTGCATACCAACCTATGAAACATGTTGTAATAGGTTTCACAGTATAAAAAGAACACAGATGGTTAAGAAAATAACTATTTATTAACTTAAGAGCTAATATTTCGCTGGTATTATATCCAGCATCTTCAGAGCACACAACACAAAGTTTGTTACAAGGGCAAGACAACCACAATCCGGTATAACAGTGGGGACAGTATAAGTGATTGCAGCGTGCAACACAAGACTAAAGTCTTAATATGGCGCCATCTAGGTTAAAAAATTCAAAGTTTTGAAATAGTTCAAATGATAAAAAATAAAAGTAATAAATATTAATTTGGTCTTAGGATGACTGTCTCCCAAATCTTTGGTAGATTTATACAGCCATACTTGTTAAGGTCTGGAGTATGTTTCAAGGCTTCTGTTGATTCCAGGAACAACCTCTCTGACTTGTAGAAGCTTCTATGCAATGCACAGAACACATAAGCCTATCCACGCGTATAACTTATGAAACAGGAAAGCAGGTACCAATTTATGAGTAATCAAAATTGAAAATTCAATTCGTGAACACAGTACCATCTACCAGAATATTTATAATACATTTTGCTGTCACTAAATAGCAAATGTTTAAAAACTTAAGGAAAAAAAAGTGCTGGTACTGCGTACTGCCAGAAAAAAAAAGCACTGCTTATATCAATTCTAAATAGGAATTCAATTATATACTATAATTGCATTCCTCTAACATTTTCTATCCCTGTTCTGCCACTTCTCGCTTCATTTATTATTATTATGTGACACCTCCAGGGAGTCCAAAGACTCATCGAGGGAAAGTATGCCAACAGCATCGAACAATTGGTCACCTTCCAACTACTAACCGGGCTCAAACTTCCTTAACTTTTTGCTGAGCAAAAAGCAATCTAATTTAGTAATCTTCTTTCAAAATACATAGAATACGTACTTTGAAAGAAGCTTTTACAGCACCCTGTCCTCTATTTCTAAATGTTTTTGTTGTTGTTTTTTTTCATTAGCATCCAGAACATTTTGCCACCCTCCTGATATTTGTCTTCTATATTCCCATCAGTCTTCCCTCAGAGTACATGCTGGATTACTCAACGACGTTTTCTAACTTCCTGAGTTGACCATGGTGTTCCAATTTTCATATTCGTGAAGACAACATCATATGCTTCTCTGACTGAATCAATGATTTCAGCGTTTGCCACTGAGTCTTCAAGGTTTCACTATCTTCAAACTCTTGCAGTTTTTCTTGAATGAACTCTCTGAAAGCTACATGACATTCTTTTTAAAACTTTCTTACACACTTTTTTTTTAATATGATATTCAATTTTATCCTACTCAAAACTAAATGATCAGTTCCTATTTCAAATCCTCCATACTTACCATTAGTAAAACTGATATATGAAAACAATGATACCTACCGTCCTACACCTACGTACAACTTCACTATGAAAAAAAAAAAAAAAAAAATGAGAAATTAGGCTTCATGAACATCCTGCTCTTCTGTTCCACATCTGGTTTACCAAAATCTTCCATTAACTGTAAATTTATTTTCATAGGCCATTACAAGATTCAGCCTATCATCCTTCACCAAAAAGGAGTGTAGAATCAACAATATTACACTTTGTTCATTCCAAACACGCTAATCTCAAACTAGAACCTATCAACATCCAAAGCATTGTGCTGAAGATGACCTCAAAGATGTAATGCATCTATCCAAATTCCATATATTGTGGGAATCTAAATCAATTTAAAATATCCTTAAAAGATAATGTAATTCTCATGTTTATTTCCTATTGATAAAATCTTTCTGGTTGTTACCTCCAAGAAAAATAAACAGGCTGCTCTCTACCAACCTGGTGCTTACTAGGTTCAGTACGATTGCCTTCTTTCTTACTATGGACAAACAGGATGCTCTGTTTTAAAACGACTTGAAAAATATGGTCTGGCATAACACAGTGGATACACACTAGAGTATTCTTGGGCCAAAATCCCACTTGTTACACAGTGTCGTTTTAAGCTTGAGCAATTGTTCAAAGAGAAGTGAGATCTATTATACTACCCAAATTTGAACTGGAATAACTGCCTTTCCAGATAAAAAATTTGAAAGCATCTCATGCTAATTAATGGCAAGCAGTAACACCCTCTCTCCTCCTTGGTTATTTTTATTTAATTTTTTTAATTGTTTTTTTATTAATCCATTGTTGTTGCTGCTCTGGTGCCTGGTTTTCCCTTTCAGTCGTTTCCGACGGTAGGTGACTTTGTAGGCATTGCCCACAAAGTATTCTTGGCGAGATTTTTACAGGGTAGTCCACCATTGCTTTCCCCAACACCCCAATTTTATCCAGGCTCGGGAACGGCATATGGCTGGGACGTATTCATGACTGTAATCTGTGTATGTTCACAGGGCAAGTTTGCCTGTTCTGGGGGATGAAAAACCAGAGTTTCCAGGTGAAAAAAAACACTACCTCCATATGAAACTAGCTAATTCACCTTTAATCAAAAGAGACCAGATAAAGTTGCTGCCTCTACCTTTTGAATTATTTGGTCACAGATATCAGCATCAATATAGTATTAAATTTTTTGTGTCTGTTTCCAGCAATCTTTCAAAAAGATAGGAAATTACAGGTCTATGAAGCTGGCTGTTAAAAGCATATATACTATTTATAAAAATACACAATCACCAGTTAGACGAAGCTCAGCATAATGAGCAAGCTGGATTCAGAAAGGAGTGTAGCACAACTAACAGAAAAATGCAGAGTATAATATAACCTTACCATTGTACATAGGTTTTATATACTATAAAACAGGTCTGATTCAGATGAAAAACAAGTAATTATACAACCAGAGTTGTGGAGTCAGAGTCAGAGGCAATTCTTGGTTTACTGGAGTCAGAGTTGGTAAAAATGCACCTACTCCAACTCCTAATGAATTTAAATTGTAATATAAATATGATAAAATTTCCTATTTCACAGATAATAATTTGATTAACCTATTTTTTTTTCAAGTTATATTTTCAGAATATATTTTTATTGCAAGTTCTTTGAAAATTTCTAAATAAAACATTTTATGATAATTTATATATTATATTAGTGAAAGTGGCACCCCGTGAAAAAAATTCACAATGGCAAAAGTGTCAACAAAGTCTGCTGTTTTTGAACACTTCACAATAACATCGGATGGGAAATATGCATGTCAATGTATTACAGAAGATGATTGTGAAAAGCACGCGATTCAAAAAGTAGTTTTGGTGGTTCTGGAAAAAAAAAAAAAAAAAAATGCACCTACAAGAGCATCAAATTTAAAAAGACACTTGTAGCATTTTCATCCTCAAGTGTTAGAAGCTGTGAATGAGAAAGACAGCAATTAAAATGTTCCCTCTATTTCAGGGCTAAAGAAAGACCAGAAATCTACTGGAGGCCAAACATGACTACCAAGATTCTTTACATCTGACAAAGTTACTATAACAATAACACCAGAAAAGTTTAAAAACCACATTGTTGAAATGGCAGTGAAGAATATGTACTTCTTAACTTTTTTCACAACCAGCCTTTATAGCAGGGGTCGGGAACCGACGGCTCCGGAGCTGCATGTGGCTTTTGGCTGAACAAAGTGCAGCTCTTTTATATTGAATCAAAAGATACATAATTAATACAAACAACTAAATATTGTTTTTTGATACGGCCTGTTCGTGGTGCTAGATACTATGAATGTGACGTGTTACGCATAAAATTTGTTAAAGTAACTAGCGCCACAGCAAAAATTTGAACTAATTGATCAGCTGTCCTGTCAAACACCACGGTTTTTAGATACATACGGATTTTAACTGTCAAAATAAATATTCTGTTAGTTAACTTATTGTGGTATTAAACTGGTGTTTAATTATTCAAATGCCAAGCACTTGTATAATAAATTTAGTTTAATCCTTTATCCAAGTGTGAGCACACAAAGTTTGCGCCTGAAAGTATCTTCAGGACTGGGGTAAGGTGATACAACACCAGGGCAACTCGTTGCAAAGGTGGAGCAAGCTACCAACACTCCTGTCTCAGTATCTCCTATAATGCAAAACACATCTCCTTGCGGATATGTCTAATGTTATGCATTAAGGGAAGGGCCACTACCCAGACTAGTTTCGACCTTTATTGAGGTCTCTTCGGTGGGAGCCAGGCCCAAGCTGAGATACCAGGCAGAAGCATTCGCAGGTCATCTCTACCTATAGGAGTTGCCAAATGGTGTGCCACCCTTTTTTAATAAATTACTCTGGATTTAGAGAAAGATGTTGAAAGTTTATTTTTCACTTGGTTAGAGTATAATAAATTTAGTTTAATCCTTTATCCAAGTGTGAGCAAACAAAGTTTGCGCCTGAAAGTATCTTCAGGACTGGGGTAAGGTGATACAACACCAGGGCAACTCGTTGCAAAGGTGGAGCAAGCTACTAAATTTATTATACTCTAACCAAGTGAAAAATAAACTTTCAACATCTTTCTCTAAATCCAGAGTAATTTATTAAAAAAGGGTGGCACACCATTTGGCAACTCCTATAGGTAGAGATGACCTGCGAATGCTTCTGCCTGGTATCTCAGCTTGGGCCTGGCTCCCACTGAAGAGACCTCAATATCGACATCGACAGAACGCAGCGGATTCCAGAGACAGTTCCAGAGGACCCCCGAGAAAGCTCCGGCCGAAGGCAGACGTCTACCTCTCAAGAAGATCCAGTTCCAACGGCCCGAAAAGAGAGCTCCATGCTCAGATTCCACAGTAGTACCCCAGCTTTGGTAAGACCTTTTTTTTTTTCTTTTTATTGCCTGTTTTATTCGTCTATTCTGGTATCGCTTTGTTTGCGGCGAGGAACGCCCAACGTTCCTCAATTTTACCCTCCCTTACATCCCCTTTCTACACCCAGTAGTCAGGAATTTCGGTAACCATGTTGCATTTTTTGCCTAGAACTAGAACGCTCGGTATCGAGCTCACGAAGCCCGTAGATCAGCGGGCGTTAGCGAGAGCTCTAATCGAAACAGTAGGGGCTGAAAATATATACGGTTTTATACCTTATGGGAACAATAGATTCCAAATAGTGGTCAAAAGCGAACAAACAAAAAAGAAATTATTAGAGGGTTTCATTTGTTGTGGGCAAACAATCAGGCCGTTTCTAGTAGGGAGCCTACGCAAAACGCTAAAAATAACCAGGTTTCCACTAGAATACCTAGAGAATGAACCTGAAGTCAAGAAATTCTTCAGTCAATGGGGGGAAATCCATGAGATTAAAGCACTTGAGCACGCCGACTATAAAGGATGGAAAACAGGAGACGTTGAAATCCAGATTGACATGAAAAAAGAAGTCCCCAATTTTGTTTTTTTGGGGGGAACGAGGGTAATGGTGAACTACCCAGGTGTGAAAAAAAGGTGCTTTAGATGTAATTCGGAGGAACACCTTGGGGCATATTGCCCTCGAATACAATGCAGAAATTGCAAATCATCAAAGCATAAAATAGAAAGCTGTACAGAACCCTGTATTAAGTGTGGGCTCTGACCCACAAATTGGACACGTCTGAACAAGACACACTCAGAAGCAACAGGAGGGACCATAACACCGATTAGGGCAACGCCCATCGGGAACCCTGAGAATATATCAAGGAGCGATTTTCCGGAGCTCGGCCAACAGGCTGAAAAGGAAGCAGCAACAGAAACGAAAACCCCAAAGATACCCAAGGCAAGCCGCCACACACAGAACATCACCAGCATCAATGTGGCAAACCATGAAGCTTGCAGGAAAGAGGAAGAGGTCACACCCAGCGCCCCAACAAAGCGCGCAAGAGAAACGGAATCACAGGAAAAGAAAAAAGCGAAACAAAGCAGCATGATGTCATCGGAGGACGAAACAGAGACCACAGGTCAACGTCGAACAATAGGCGCAAAGCCCCTCGACAATGACGTTACAATGTTAGAGAGCCTACCCCCAGTAATGGATCAATTGGCACAACCCCAAGTCCACGAAATGGACTCTGACGAAGACAGGGACTCTACAGACAGGCTCGTCATTGTCTCGGATGCTCAAAGTGCAAGCAGCTCCGACGAGGAACCAGAACCGGCCTTCATAAAACAAACACCAGATAACGTTCCCCCCTCATTCTAACACCACCATGGAAGTTAAAATCGCAACTTTAAACACTAACGGACTACGCAACCCCTTTGCGCAAAGCGCTGTCTGGAGGCTAATGTTAACACACAAAATTAATATCCTCCTGATACAAGAAACCCATTTCTATAAGCACTGGGACGTGGAGAACTTCTCGAGAAGCTATCTGGTCACCAGCTACTGGTGCTTCGGGGACGCTCACTCGCGAGGGGTGGGGATACTAATTCGCCCCCCAATCGCGGGGGGGTTCTTCAACGTCCAAAAAGACGCCACAGGACGCCTAGTAACGGTGGACTGGAAGTACGGTGGCCGTACCATCCGACTGGCTGCAGTTTACGCCCCGAACAATCCATACCACAGAACTGGTCTCTTCTCTGCCCTTGAAAACTATCTCCTGGGAGCAGAACACCTAATAGTTGCAGGAGACTGGAACTGTGTGGAAGACACACGTCTAGACAAAATCGGTGGGAATCCAAACAACGGAACTGGCGGCATTGACGCTTTAAAACGATGCTGTATTAATTTTGATCTCGTCGATATCTGGAGGCGGAATAACCCCTCCAAAGTAGAAACTACGTGGTGCAGCGGCCAGATAGCGACAAGACTACACAGGGTGTACGTGTCCCAAAACTTGGAACAATATGTTCAGAGGATACGTCACACTGCAGTGCACAACATGACAACCGACCACAAAATTGTCATACTCAAAATCACGCTCCCAGAGGTTATGGAAACAGCCAGAGGGCCTTGGAGGCTTCCTCCCACCTTTCCCAGTCTTTTTAGCGACCAGCTACAGAACCTCTGTGAGAGATGGACAAACACCAACTGGGACTGGGAAAACTGGCTGAGCTTCAAGTGGCAGGCTAGGGAACTGTTCCAAAAATGCGGGCACGAAAGGGCCTTCCAACAACGCAAACGGCTGAGGGATCTCTACAGGGAACTCGGCTGGTACCGGACAAACGAATGGAGCGGAGTTCCCTGCGGACATCTTATCAGGCAAGTAGAAATAGAGCTGTAGCAAGAGCGGCAGAATAGAGTCGAAGACCTCGATTTTCGAACGAGACTCTATCTCAGAAATTTGGAAACACCTTCCGCCGCATTCTACAACCAACGGGTGGTGGCTAATGATGAGAAAACGATTCACCAGATCGAGGAGAAGGGCCAGATTTTATGCTCAACCAACGAAATACTCCGTCACTTTCATCAGCAGTATATCGGTATCTTCTCTGACCGGCAGGGCACGGATGACTTCAGTGAGTGGGACGCAACACGTTTTCCCGATAACTGCAGCCGAATTAAAGGCCACGTGCAGAATGATGAAAACAAAGAAGACCCCAGGGCCAGACGAACTGGGGATAGAATTCTATAGATCTATCTGGGAATTTGCATTTGCAGCGTTAATAAACATCTTTAACGAATTCCTCACTTCGGGAAACATCCCCGAGGAATTCGTTAAGAGCCACACCATCTTTATCCCCAAGAAAGACCGAGATCGGACTTTGTCAAATAACTGGCGTCCAATCTCCCTAACTAACGTAGACTACAAGATTTTTGCAAAAATTATCTGCACGCGCCTTAAGGGCGGTATCGAAAATATAATAACAAGCTCACAGGTCTACGGGATCCCCGGTAGATCTATGGAACTCAATCTCTTCTTGTTAAGAGACTTGATCAGACTGGCTAAGAAAAAAAAATACCCCCTGGCACTTCTCTCCACCGACCTGGAGAAAGCGTTTGACAGCGTCAACCACAGGTACTTGCAGAACATCCTACAAAAAACAGGCGTGGGCCCGAGACTTCGGCGTACAATTAAAAACATGTACGCGGAAGCCATGACCCAACTATCTATTAATAGGTTTCTGACAGAACCAATCCGCATAAAGAGAGGGGTTAGGCAGAGCTGCCCGCTAAGCCCCCTCCTCTTCTCCCTAGTATTAGAACCCCTAATCAAAAGAATTGATAACACCCCCGCAATTAACAGTATTCCACTGCCCCAAGGCTCCAGACAATGCAAAATAGTGGCATATGCAGACGATGTAGTGGCTACACTCTATATCTATCTGCACACGCTGCAAAAATTCAGCATAGTCAGTGGTCTTCGCATTAACGCACAAAAAACCAAAATCAAAAGTTTCGGAAATTTCCATAGCACTGGACTTCCCTACGGTTTAACGCTACAGACACAGCCCCTAACTATACTAGGCGTGCCCTTTTCAGACACCCTAGCACTACCAATCCAAAAATTGCAGGAGACAAGCAGGGAAAGGATAAGGCTGTTCAAACCAACCTTCTTCTCCTTTTATGGCAGAGCGACAGTAATAAAAACAATCGTCACCCCAATGCTGATGCACACTGTCAATATCACAGGCATCACACTGGCACGAGAAAATAAGTTATCAAAAGAACTCCTGGATTTCTTCTGGAATGGGAGAAAACGAGAAGTAAGGAAAGAATACCTACAACTCAAACAGGAAGAAGGGGGTTATGCTCTGCCCGATCACAAAAGCTTGCTACAAGCAAACATGTTCAAAACCGTACGGAAGGCCTTAAACTCCAACCACATTTCTGGCCTACTAATTAGATATTTTATAGGAATTTTCCTCCCCCTCTTTGGGATCACGGACTATGCTGGACCCCGCGCAAGGGGGGTGCCCAAGTGGTACCGTACAGTAGTGAAATCTATCACAACACTCAGAGACAGAGGAATAGCAATCCTCACACACAAACCCAAAGCAGTATACTGGGATTTCTTCCAGCTTTCCAGGCGTGATACACCCAATCTTAGTACAAATAATGAAATTCTCTTCAGAAACATCAAAAATAGCTGGGTACAGCCTTTTCATCGGGATCTAGCCTGGAGAATAGCCTACGGGCGGCTCCCGGTGAAACAGGTGAAATCCTGGTATGCACCTAACCCGTGCGACCCATTCTGCGATGTCTGCCGGGACGTGGAAACGGTGGACCACTTCTTTTATTTTTGCCCACCAGCCCAACGCATCTGGCGGAGACTCAGCACAGCATTGGGAATCCCCTTGCTAACAGTAGAAGAGGTCGTACGACTACAATTCCTGCCACCAGTCAAAAAAACCCAAAAGTTCGCTATCTTCCTAATCAATGTACTAAAATATCACATCTGGAAAGTACGGAAAAAATCCCAGGTACGAGACGCAAATTTAATGTATGCAAGAATAAGAAAAGGTTCCTTTTTCTACTTACCCAAATTTCTTGCACAAGAAAGGCACTTACTAGGAGACTTTAAATTTGTGAATCAATACTGCAAACCACCGACAATATGCTTTCTTATACAGGGACGCATCAGGCCCTGTATATCTCTTTAGAACCCAAAAAACCCCACCATCCCCCCCCCACCCCAGGAAAAAGAATAACCACTCTGTCTCCCCTAGCCACAAAGCTTTCGCTGGCACGGTTTCTTTACTCCAAACAAGGGGGGGAGAGCTGAGAACACGGGCGGCGAAGGCTTACTGCAAGGCGGTGCCGCTCCTCGTGAGCGGCATCTCCCGGGCCAGTCTCTTCCCCATTCTAAGTCCCAGTGGTACCAGGTATACACGTTCCTCAGTAAGTTCCTCTTCATTCCTACTTACCGGACCTTAAGTCCTGTTATTTTAGATTTAAAATAAATATTTAAATAAGTCCTATTATTTACATCTTGTCTTTAAAAAAAAAAATTTATTTACCTGGAATAAAAATAAGGATATTATATCTAGTAACATAAAAAGAACCTCCATTAATACTGGAGTAAATCATTACTTTAGATAAAATAATATGTGAACTATAGACAAAAGTCTATGTTTAACCTTTTTCTGAACAGGTAAATTGAGATTATATGTTACAGACCAATTAGCCAATAAGGCTAAACAGGCTGACTGAGGCCTCTTTTTACCTCCTACTATCCTACTCTATCTTATATCATACTCCTCTTTTACTGTCTGCTGATCCTCAGCATTCTTTATTCTCCAAAGGCCAATGATGAGAGACATGAACTCCCATTCTACCTCAATAAAGGTTGAAACTAGTCTGGGTAGTGGCCCTTCCCTTAATGCATAACATTAGACATATCTGCAAGGAGATGTGTTTTGCATTATAGGAGATACTGAGACAGGAGTGTTGGTAGCTTGCTCCACCTTTGCAACGAGTTGCCCTGGTGTTGTATCACCTTACCCCAGTCCTGAAGATACTTTCAGGAGCAAACTTTGTTTGCTCACACTTGGATAAAGGATTAAACTAAATTTATTATACTCTAACCAAGTGAAAAATAAACTTTCAATGCCAAGCACTTGCTTTTGGGGTTTTGATCTTTTCAATGTACAATTGCGAACAATTTTTCTCTTAAATGAATAACATTAAAAATAATGTATAGGAACAAATTGACTGATGAAAGTTTGAAAGTCGAATTACTATTAAAGTGCACGACATACAATCCAGATTTAAGTAAATTGACTGAGAAGATGCAAAATCAAGTCTCATTAGTGAATTTTAAATTAAAACAATCAAATATCTATTAAAATACATAATATTGCATGTTTGTTCGGACTAATTCTTTTTGCAATACAAATTCTGACTTTCTTGCAATATTATACTTAACCATGTTTTGTGAATTAAAAAATTAATCAAACTTAATGTTGTTTTACTGAACATATAAAAAATTTATATGCAAACATAAAAGTGGTATTAGATATCTGGAAGTACTGAATTAAATACAATTTACCTAACTTTGAACTAACTGCAACTTTGGGTCCAGGAAAAATCGAATTGAAGTTGCGACTCCCAAAATTTTGGTTTAATTAATTTTTTTTTTGTGGAATGGCTCTTTGGTTCAAAAAGGTTCCCGACCCCTGCTTTATAGCTTAAATGGAGAAATGGCCAGAAAACTTAGTTTCTTTGGAAAAAGAAAGGAGACTGATGATTGAGGAGTCTAAAGGTAAGAGAGAAGAACTTTGAAAAAGTCTGAAGGGACATTTTGTCTTTGGCTTCAACATTTGTTCATACTAGCAATAAGAGATGAATTGAAAGATCATCATGCAGCTACTCTCATTGGCAAGTTGAAACAAGTAGCTGTTGCAGCAAGACCCCTAAAACGGATGCCATTCTGCAGAAATATGCTGTAAAATGAACCATTTTGAATCAAGCAACACACTGGGGAAGCACTTATTTGATGATAAGGCATTTTGCTTGATCTTGAAGATCTGGACAACATAAATGTTTCACTAATTGAAAGCCAGTGGGTGCAAGTGACAGAGTTAGTCTACTTTCTCACCCTTTGACTATCATCAAGAAGTTGCAATCTGAGGATTTAACACCTGGTAAATTCTTGTTGGAGTGGAAGACCTTGGTGTATCGCCTGAACAAAAGTGGACGATTAATTGCTGATAGCATTGTATCTTCAATGAAGAAAAGACAGGAAAAGAGAGGGTCTCTTGCTGGATAATCAAATCCTGTTAACTGCTATTTATATTGATCCAATGAAACGTATTTGGTTGAGTAATGACGAAATTACTGCGGGAAAACAGGCACTCTATAAAATAGGAGTTCACATAAAATGATTACAAGTACTACCTGAAACAACTGAACTACTGTATGAAGCTAGAAGCATTGGTAACATAGGATCATCTTCAAGTTCAAATGAAGAAGACTTTGAAGCCTACTTGAACAAAATGAAATGTTCAAAAGTAAAGCAATGTCGCTTATGCATGGAAAAAATAGTAAATGTCAAAATAATGGAATTTCAAGAGTTTTTTTATAGGATTAAAAGAAGTGGAAAAGTATAACTGCTTGTCAAAACTGACTATAGAAAAAGACATCCATGTTTATCCCGAGGTTATTGGTGATGTAGCTAGAACTGTAACACAATGCCACCCACCCAAGTCGGTGCTGAAAGACTTGTCTTTGGCATTGATAGTAGTTAAAATCAGATTTAAGGGCTTCCATGAAGGAGGATCTCACAGAAGCAATTCTGTTTCTAAGAACAATCTGCTAGTAAATTTTGGATTTTATTTTTAATGTAACCGCTATTCTGCAGCTTTAAAAAGTTAAGTTTCTTTAAAAATTTTGTAGGGATCAATTTTTCAATCTTCTACAATATAATTTTTATTTCATTTAATGTAATGTTTCATGTTCATTCACTTAAATTTTATATCCAAACAGTACTTTAATCTCAAAAAGGACGGGAACTGGTAGAGAAAGATGTTCCTCATTTTCTTTTACAGTCTCTTTGTTTGGTAGTGGTGGAGACAGAGTTATACAGCAGGTGTCCTCCCACGATGAGTCTTCAGACTCCTTGGAGGTGTCACGAATAATAATAATATCCTATATTCCTATTACTTTATTATTTATAGCATTTTGATAAAAATATAACCTCAACTGACCAATGTTTTTATTTTCTAAGTTTTGTCTTTTGTTTAAAATTTACGAGGGTTGTTCGATAAGACCGTGCAAAAATGAAGAAAACAATTTTTTTTGGGACAAACATTTTTTATTTTTCAACTTAGTCTCCTTTGAGGTCTATACACTTAGTCCAACGATGCTCAAGTTTTTTAATCCTGTCCAACTCTTCAAAATAGGCAGTTATTTAGGCAATCACCTCATCGTTTGATAAAAATCTCTTCCTGCCAGCCATTTTTTCATGTTTGAAAACAGATAATAGTCAGAGGGAGCCAAATCTGGAGAGTAGGGGGAATGTAAAAGGACTTCGTAGCGTAAATCGAACAATTCTGCAACAGCTCACACGTTGACGCTTTTGATCCAGCTGTGAGCAAACGCGGCACCCATCTTGTATGCTGTCGTTTGAGATGCCCACAACCTTAGTAATTTCGCGCACCTTCACTCTTCTATCATCCATCACCATATCATGGATTTTTTCAATAATTTCCAGATATAAACCATTCTAATCGAAGGTGCAGACTTACCATAATGTTTATTAAGCTTAGCTTTGGTTTTTCCTGAACCGTTTTGCCTTTCAAAAAGTAATGTTTAATCACTACACAAAATTCTTTCTCATCCATTTTTCACAAATCACAGTATTTGATCGATTCAAATGAATGCCAAACACAGAGTAATAGATCTATATGACTGAAACTTAGTGTGTGATCCTCCAACAGTTGCCAGCAACTAAAAATAACCTCGATATGTACTGGTGGCACCATCTCTTAGACTTTGCATGAACTTATCGAACAGCCCTTGTAATATTACTGAATGTTTGCAATTTCTTTAATAAATAGAATTAAAAAGCTGCAATGGCATAGCTATAGCCTTTAGACCTAAATTTTAAAAGGTTAGAGCTCTAAGCAAATAGTTGGATGATTCACACTGGCAATGATAAAATGCCTCATATGTGGAGTGCTTTCAATCGATGTATGATATAAATAATTAGTATATTTATTTCCTTTTTATTTATATTGATATATAAATAAAGGAGTCTGAGTCAAAGGTACCATAAATTGGGAGTCGGAATTGGAGTCTAAGGCGGTATCAAAAAGTTTCGAGACTAGCTCTGTTTACGAGAAATTACTTTATTTATCTACATTTATACACTATCATCTTCAAAATAGTCCCCTCGCACAGCAATACAGCGCTGGATCTCCGCAATGATGTCAAAACGGCGACCTTTAAGCTGGATCATCATCTTCAGAAAGAGGGCAAAGTCCGCAGGAGCCAAATCTGGCAAGTAGGATGAGTGCGGAAGTGAGATCATGTTGTTTCCAGTGAGAAACTCATGTGTGAGGAGAGCTCAGTGACAGGGTGCACTGTCGTCACGGAGCATCCAGTTTTTCGCGCGCCACAGATCCAGTTGCTTTCGGCAAATGTCCTCCCTCAGATGCCTTAAAACCTGGTAGTAGAACTCGCAATTGATGGTCTGGCCCTTGGGGATGAATTCTCAATGCACAATGTCACGAATATCAAAAATGACGATGAGCATGCAGTTGGTCGAGCTGTGGACCTGCCTCACCTTTTTCAGTCGTGGAGATGAAGGGCTCTTCCACTGTGAAGACTGTTGCTTCATCTCAGAGTTGTACCCACACACCCAAGTTTCGTCACCGGTAATGATCCTCGACATCAAGAACGGGTCATCCACGGCACGCTGACGGAGTTCTTGGCAGACTTCGACACGGTGTTCCTTCTGCTCCTGGGTCAGCAGCCTGGTGATGAACTTGGCAGCAACACAGTGCATGTTCAAATCGCACGAGGATTGCCTGGACTGTTCCGTATGACATACCGACAATGGCAGCAATGTTGTGGAGTGTTCTCCGACAATCCTCATGCACAAGTTGCCGAATGGTTTCGACATTTTCGGGGGTTGAGCTCGTTGAAGGTCTTCCTAATCTCTTGTCGTCTTCCTGTAAGTTCTTCTGCTCTTGAAGCGTGCATGCCACTCAAAACACCTTGAACAACTCATTGCAGCATCGCCATAAACTTCCCAAATCATGTCAAATGTCTGTGGCAGATTTGCCCAGTTTCACACAGAATTTCACGTTCGCTCTTTGTTCTAACTTGCTGTCCATGATGAAATCACAGACGTGGTAATGCATGTGGTCAGAATAGCACCAGTTTCACAGCTCCTGATGTACACAGGAGGATGTCTTTTGGCACACTGACTTATGAAGGTCGGTGCTCCCTGTGACTGTGCATGCAGCCTTGTGCTGCCATCTGTTGGCGTGTTACAAAACTAGTCTTGAAACTTTTTGATACCACCTCATATGTACTGACTCCACAATCCTGAGAACAACTATGAAACCTCGAGTAAGCCAAAAATTAAACTGGCTAATAAAATATAGGAAAAAGCAACTGATAGTATCCTTATATGAAAAAAGTAGTCTATTCTAAATTAAAAAAAAAAAAAAGTCAAGACAACACTATTTCATCCAAATTATTACTATTATAACGTGCCACTTCAAAGGAGTCCAAAGACTCATTGAGGGAGGGCACCTATTCTGCAATTCTCCGTCTCCACCACTCAATCCACCAATTACAGCAAACCGCATCATCTACATCAATGCCATCTACTGTCCACCACCACTAGAATTGACACAGACAATCACAAACATCCATGCCCATGACAGGATTCAACAGGGGCTAGAGAGCAGATATACTAAACACTCTGCCATTATTCAAAGCAATAGATGTAATTCTTGACTGAGTTAATTAGTTCATAAAGCAGGAATTTACTTCCCATACACATGTTAAAAACAGGGTTACATTCTAAACTACAAAATTTGACCATAGTAATGTTAAAGATCCAATTAGTTTCTGTTTAATGATTTATTTCTCCAAATAAACGAAATCAGCCTTTAAAAAAAGCAAGCTATGATTCATTTGTTTTGAAAACAGTCTTCTCTTTTCTTCATAAATTTTTTAACATGTATAAGCATTTTTTTTTTAATCTGCAACAACTTTCCTAGTGCGCCTAAATTTGAATCTTGCAACTTAAAAAATTCAACTGCTTTTTCCATGATGAAAACCTCGTCAAGCCCCCTTCAGTGAAGGAATGAACAGAGATGTCATCTGTTAAATGAAGGTATGAATAAGAGGAATAAATTTGAAATAAGACAGTGAAAATGAAAAGCAACATAACTTTAGGTAACATTTGGTAACTGCTAAAGCAGTTAAGTGATTCAGCAAGATGCCTTTATATGCCTGAACACACACACATAGAGTATAGAGTACGGTAGTATATATATATATATATATATATATATATATATATGGCTACATGCATGGTTTGAAGGGCTGCATTAATGCATGTTTAACATGCACACTCATGTTCATAGAAACCACATCACCTTACATAAATATAGTTTTTAGTAGTTAAATAGTCATTTTGATTGGTTTTTCATTAGATATTTCATTGTATTGCATCATCTATCATTCCCATGGGTTTCTGTATAATGTAATAGTTGCTGCTATTGCGTCAGAATTTTTTTTATGATATACATAGAACTAGTTTTTGCATTTGTTTGTGCTGAGATCACTATGGCTAGTTATGTGCAGTTAAATCCCCATAGAAAAGTGATTCAAGCTTTGAACAGAGAAGGCTATTTCCTCTCATGAAATAGTTAAAAGGGTGTCCTGTAGTCAATCTACTGTGGTACAGCTGTTGTCGAAAGTGAAGGAAACTAGATCTGGTGAAAGGAAGAAGGAGACAAGAAGAAAGCCACTGTCTACACCAGTGGTTCTCAACCTTTTATGCTTCATGTACCCTCTAGAAATGTGTAACTGGCATACTCCTTGTATAGATAGATAAAACTATAGTTATAGTATAACAATGGTGGAATAAAATAAAACATATATACGTGTTAAATTTTGTATTCATAAATTACATATATCGATAAACACAAAGAGTGACAAACAATTTAACAAATCTTATATACATTTTACTGGGTAATCAGTGAGATGGTTATGCTTGTTGAAGCTTTGCAGAGTTCATCAATGGTTGGGATTAAATTGCTAAAGGTAGAGTTGTTCCTATATTTATTTTGAAAGCAGTTAAAGATGAAAAACCAGTTTCACATAAACAAGTTATTGTGAAAGGTAACGAATAATTGACTGCAATTTTTGACATCCAAAAACTAATCAATGGCTTTTTGGAATGAAACTGGACAATGGAAGTTTACATTTTTCCAAATCAAATGTGAAGGGATCTCTAATCCATTCTTGCATTTCATCAGGGATGGAAAATACTGCCTTATAAGAGTTTCAAGAGTGTTTAAGTGAACGATTATTTGTTGTCTGATGTCTTCAAAGTCTGCAATCGTTTGTTAATTTTCTTTAAAAAATGAATCTAGTTGCTGAATTGATCATTTGATAAGATGTTCTTATCAAAAACAGATTAAGGGCTTATTTTTTAAATGCTCATGTTTTGTTTCAAAGTGTCACCATAAAAGAGACAGTTTTATAGAATTTTGTGACAGGACTTCAGAGCAAACAACACACTGTAGATTTGGTTCTACTAAATTTCCTGTCCATGTAAAGCCAAATTATAAATATGATTCATGATATTTATGGATTTTAATTTGATTACTTGATTGTTTAACATTTAATGTTTTTTAGTTACTGCTGAATCCACCTTATGCACATGGAATGATGACGTAGTCGTAGATGTAGAAGCAATTGGCTCCAGGACATAAAGCCAATTGTAATGTGGACCTGGAGTCCAGATCCCATTACTTTTCTTCTTAATTATCCAGTTATCCATGTTTCAAGGCACTTTAAAATCATTCATTTAACTTCACAGTAAACTGAAGTAAACAAAAAATAACTTTAAACACAGCAAGTGAAATAAATCTCAACAAATACATAGAGCAGTAAGAAGGAACATTCTCTCACTTAGAATGGATGTTTTGACTGGGTGATCAGCTATTCAGGTAGGGAGGATTGACAAACATGTATATACATGAACTACAGTGCCATGCTTCATCACTCAGTTCTCAGAAATTAATCAGTATTAGTGTTGCCAACTTAGCTACTTTTACTTAGATCTAGCAACTTTTGAGCTCTCATGGCATACTCTCAAAAATTTTCAGGATAGGGCAACTCGTATGTAGAAGCTAATGACTTCACATCACTTGCCTTAGTATCCCATAATGCAAAGCACATATCCTTATGGACATGTATACTGCTATGCATTATGGGAAGAGTCACTATCCAGACCGGTTTTGACCTTTATTGAGGTCTCATCAGTGGGAGCCAGACCCAGAGGTGATACCAAGGTTGAAGTAATGTAGAAGTCATATTTCCATATACAAGTAGCCAAAAGGTCAATTCCATTTCACAAAAGATTCAGTGAATACACGAGCTTACCAGAAAATTTTAGAATTGCTGCCTACTATCAGAGGCCACTTCACCAGAACTGCATTTTTCAGAATGACTCTGCCCCGTCATAGGGCAAAAAGTGAAAGTAATGTTATTATAATCCTAAAATGTACCGTATAAATTGAATTTAGTACATAAAGCTTTAGTTTTTGTTGCAGGTTAATAAGTGGCTCAATTTTACCGTGGCAGGAAACAGCCCAGATTTCAACACCCCACTGAGAATTTGTGGTATCAAATAGAGACCGAAATACACAAGAAGTCGAAAACACTTTGGGAGCTCCAAGAAGCCATTATAAGGGCATGTAACCATGAACTGACAGTTGCACCCATCAGGAAATTGATTTTGTCAATGCCCTGCTGAAATAAAAGCATGAGGAGTACCCACGACGTACTAAACAGCGAAAAGTGAATTTTTAGTTTTGAATGTTAATAAAACTGTGAAGTTGAACTACATTCTGATACCAGCATTTGTTTTTCCAGCAAAAATATCACAGTTTACTCCATTTTGAAATATTTACAAACTTGTCAAGTTTGTTATCATTTCCTAATTATGCCACATCTTGTACTAAAGAGTGTCAAATATTAATCAAAATAAAAATGTTATATTATCTGTGACAATTATTGTGTTTTCCCTTTTCAAATAGGCATCAAATTTAATTACAAAAAAAACAAAAAAAAAACATGGTTACAGCAAGTGAGGCAGTTTCTATGAACATGAGTATTTATTACAATTAATGCTCATATTTTTGATTTTGTTGATAGCTGACAAAATCTCTTAAAGCAAGACTGCCTATATCAGAATATGCCATAGATTGGAGTGACAAACATTAATATCAATGGCACGTTGCTGTTTTTTTTTTTTTGTTGTTTGTTTCTTCTAGCACATTGTTTTGTTGTTTACTATCCCTGCAATTGCAATGATAGAAAACAAAACAGAGCTAGAAAAAATTATGAATGAATGAATAATGACAAATAACGAAGAAACTGAAATGATCAAATATTTAAAAAGAGCACCTTGAGACTAAAATTTTCATTAAAAATATCAGGAATTTATTAGGCGTTAAAAGTAATACACCAGCTAGTTTCACCACCTAAAATATAACTAATAGCTTCTTCAGGGTTAAAAACATGGATCAAAGTTCCATGTTTTGTTTTTTTTTTTTTTTTTTTTTAGAGAATTCAGTTAGGCTGGGTGGCTTTTGGCAAACTGAAATTATTCCTTTGTAATAAAATAAAGCCAAACTTTTCAATCAATGTGCCATATCCCAGTTACGACATGCAGACCAGAGAGATGGCCAACAACCAAATGCTGAACAGAATGAGGAAAACAATGCAAAATGGAGAGAGAGAGAGAGAGAGCCATGCTAAATATCAGACAAGAACAAGACAAAATAAAGAACGAAGATATGGAAAAAACAGTTTTATGTTTGATATAGGAATAAGATTTTAAAATTAAAATTGCCCGAAAACCTTTCATAGGATGTGTTGTCCACCAAACACCTTTCAATCACCCAGTTACAACAATATGAAAGACGACAAATGCCTGGATGACCAGAAAGATGGACGGATGAGTTAGTGGAGATGCTTAGAGAATGCTGATATCAGAAAGCCTTCAACAGAGAAATACAGACAAATGGGGAGAGTGTATAACCAAAAATTGGTTATAAAACAGATTTTTTTAAACCATTTGGTTATAATGGTTATAAAAGAAGATGAACAGAATGAAAAATAAGGAGTGATGGAGTAGACAAGCAAGTTCTGCAGGTTAAGTGACATGCAGAGGATCTCCTGACTATTATGAAGAAGACCAGTGCAAGATGGAATCAGTGATGTGTGACGAAGAAAGAAATTAGTGATGAGTTGTTTTGAATTGCAACTGAGGCTATGAAATAAATGTTATGTCTGGTAATTGTGCATATTCTTTGGCCAGTTTGCCTATTTTGCAGGATAAAAAAAAGTCAAGTTTATGGCAGAAAGCTCTTCCATCTCTGTAGAAAAGCAATTTCCCACTTTCACTGAAAAGCAGTGATGCAAGGAGAGGTTTGCAAGATCCTGAAAGGGGAGAACAGTACAAGAAAATAAATGCAATCATAGTTGCTTATAGGTGTTCAATTGTTGTATTATGATTATTTATGTAAGGAGCATTAGAAACAGATGTTACAAGACTCAGTCTGTCATGAACTGAATGTTGGCCCAGGGATTATCAGCATTCGTAAAACTTACTTAACTCAGTGTGATTATGGGAGGATACAATCTTCTCGGAGGCTAGAAAGCCAAAAGGAATTATGCCTACATCACAAGTAATAGTTTTAAAGCTCTTACAGGTAATGTATTTGAAAGAAATAAGATATGTAGAAATGACTATGTTTAAGTTAGTGCTTATGAGAGAAAACAATCTTCCTATTAGCAGTTTAAGTGCATTCTAATCAAGTTATAATATACTGAATAAGGGAAATTAAATAATATTGTTGAATTCAGCAAAGCACTGAAACTGCAAGATGAGTCACTATACAAGTTAATAGTCCTATACAGAAACTGGTTGTGTATAGGACTATTAACCATTATAATGATACAGAAGACATATCTGACTGCCAAAGAACAGGTCGACCATGCCACATCAGGATGCAACAGCTTATGAAGACTGAGGCATGCCTCCACTGTAATCCTGTGAGAACACAGAAAGTGATGCGAGCAAAAAACATTTTGCAGAGAATAATGTCACGTGTACTAACTGATGACCTGGAAGTGAGAGCATATCGTCGTTCTACTGGACACTTCCTAACACCACAACTTATGCAGCAGCAGATGATAAAATCAAAAAGGCACTTTTGCAGAAGTATGCAAACAACAAACACAGAGATATCCTCTGACAGAGGAGAGGATTTTCACCACTGAAGAGTAGTTTAACTGCCAAAACAATCAGGTATATGCCCTGGATGGTTGCACAGCACATGCCATAAGCACCCAGGATTCAGATGCCATCACCCTGTGTCGGTGATGGTTTGGTGGCGATGTATCAGGAAGTATTCAAGTTGCATTTCAGCAAGAAGGTGGGGGGGGGGGGTCAAAACCTCTGCCAAAGTGTATCAAGACACTGTGCTGGAATATATGATACGGTCCCTGAACAACACCTTGCTTCACAGTAGACCTTCCAAACAATAGTTTGAAAGGTCTACTGTGAAGCAACACAAGGACCACACAACAGTAGTTGAAGGATAATGTGCCTGACCACATATCACCATCTGATTGGCTGTATGAAAGTCCCGATCTGAATCAGTTGGACTTCAAATTGTAGTCGAAGTTTGAAATTGAGTAGCCTACAGAAATGACACCCCAACATCACCAGCCTGAAGGTGGATTTGGAGCAAGCAGTGGCAGTGTTTCCTTTGGATGTTGTGCATGCTGCCATCGGTATGTGCACTCAGACTTCAGGCATGCGTGAAGGCAAAAGTGAGAGAGACATTTCCTGTTATATGCATGTTATACATGGGGTTTGTATGTGCTGAAAATTATAAATGATTTACTGATAGATTAAAGTTTATGAACTGTTCAAGTTATAACAGTATTTATGACTAGACTAGGTAGCAGTATGCTACTGGGTTCTATTCTTAAGCCAGTAAAGTTTGGAACAATTATAAAAAATGTCATTGCTAAGTCCTGCATACAAGTTTGAAAGCTAAATATGCATATACTGTACAGTGTATGCTATTTTAATAGCTGAATTTTGCAGTCCTGAGTCCAGATGCTATGTGGCTGTGCAGAGCTCCAGGTAGCGGATGAAACTTATGTTGGTGATGGCTGACAAAAAAAGATGAAGCTCAGGGAACATACAGCATATTGCTGCTACAATAAGGAAGACACTATGAAGGAGCTGTACTAATTTATAAGGTTTTAATCAGATCACACACCAGGACTACTGTCCAGAAATTTAGTCATCTGGTTTTCTCATCAATTTCTGGATATGTATTCTCATGAGATGCACAGGATACTATGACAGTACATGATTAAGTTTACATCATTACACCTGGTTTCTATAGTGAGAAAACTGAAGAGAGCTAAGGCAAGTAACCTAGGGTAATTATTACAAGAAAATGAAGGAATATGAATTGCAAGGCTTAGAAGATAAATAGCAAAAAAGGTGATATGATAACAATGGCAAGTTTTATAACATCAACACTAAATGAAACAAGTTTTCAGATATATTTTCATATGATGTTTCCCCCCCCCCTTCATTTTTATCAATAGTGAAACATAATGACAAAGTCAATATTTCCGGTAAGGAACCACTCATCTTGGAAGGAAAAAAGTTGGAAGTACAAAATGGCTATGTTATTCAATGAGTGGTATTTCTCGTAATGAGTACTAACCTAACTAGGAAGGTCTGTGAATAACAAGTGGGAGGATCATTAGCAGAAACTTCAGGCTCTGCTACTGCGTTCAATGATTACTTAACGTGGAAGAGTATTCACAAAATGGAGAGCAAAGAAACAAGGTGGTGAGCAAGAAAATAAGATTTTCTACACAGCAACTGGAATATGATGGTGATATAAATGGATTTAAGGTACAAAATTAGATTATTGGTTAATGGAGTCTATGGATTCCATGGAGAAAGTTAACATTATTTGTTTTGAGGAATGTGCTAAAAATCTTGCATTACTTTCACTTATTTTGAAGCAGTGTATATACACACATGGCTATATATTATTCTCTGAGTATTCAAATATAATACTATAATATGTTATTATCTATGGTCCTCTACAAAAGCAGACTAATCAAGAGAGGACCTCTTTGTCACTCATAATTAATAAATATCTTTTATATCCCAACTTGAACACATTCACCAAAGATACTTATACAACGTCTAATGGTTAGCCCATTTTATACACTCACTCGAGAAGAATCTGGACTTGAAATACTGCCGAACCACACCTTAGGCAACTTCCAAGGATAACCAAGTTCTACTTCCAAGTCATAAGCTGCAAAATCTCATCTACACACACAATATGACCTTACTAATTTGTATATTTGTATATCTCTTCTCCTACCTCTATTCGTCAAATTTTGAATATCATGTTCTGGGAATTTTTCCTTGTATACACAATTCCATAGGCCAGTTTATCCACCAGATCTTTTTAACTGTTTTCCCCCCCTTTCTCAGAACCAGGTGACCATATCTGTTCATAATGTTGATGTGGTCTTAAAGTTTTGTAAGGTAGGTGAATGATTCCACTTTCTTGTAAGTTAGTGTCTCTTTAACATTGCAGCTATTCAATATGATGACATAACCATTTCAGCAATGCGACCCCTGCAAAGTCAAAAACAATTCCCACTGAAAAAAAGTTATGGACCTGTATCTTCTCACAGTAAAAACCCCATAATCCATTTAAATTACCCAGCCAACCATGGAATACTGTTCTCACAGTTGGGGAAGTGCCCCCTATAAATACTTGACTAAGCACAAAAAAAAAGAGCAATTAGAGTAATCAATGCCCCATCTACCATCAACTCATTTTGCTCACTTTAACATAGGCATCACTGTTGCATGCCTCTTTCTTCTTAACATTAATAATCCCCCCCTCCCACCCTGTGTTAAATTCACTGAAATGCCTGCAGCACCCACTCAACACCTCTTCACAGTTGAACTCCAAACTAATAGAATAAAGATGTCTTCTTTCTAGAGAAGAATTCTACTGCTGCCCTCTAGCAGAAGCAGAAAGAATGAACATTCTCCTCTTATGTTTCCTAAAGAACACAACACAGGGTCTTCAAATGCAAATGAGTTTCTCCTTGCCCATCCACAGTACTAACATACTATAGGTTGACCATTCAACCTCTTCTGTATAGGATCAACATATAAGAGATTATACATTACAAAGATGGGAAATCTGTTGCAGTAATAATTACATACGCAAACTACACAATTTGCTTTAATTCTAAAATTCACCATAAATAGCTATCAAGAGAGTAGAAATGTGTTAAAATCACTGATGAATGAAGTAATTATTATTAAGTTCATCTCTAATGCCTCATCACGGGAGGGTATCTATACTACACATCCCACGTCTATGATACCTAATAACCAACTAACAATGAAATAGTTGAATACAGGCCAATTCATAAATTAGGAACAAGTTACAATTTTTGTTTAACGTTATCCAAAATGAGAATTACAGCTTCATATTTTCTAAGTACATTACTAAGAAATTAGTTATTATATTACACACACGTGGTTAATTTCGACAATGTGCAACAAGCCACCGGCATAAAAGCACACCGTATCAACATTACTTACTTGTAGGTTAACCCATCCCCGACTCCAAACAATTCTTCACCAGAGAGACCATCCACATTTAATTTCTCAGTCATTGTGAACTAATGAATAAACAAAATTTGGAAAACAATTATACAACCCACTTCCCCGCAATTAAATGGTCCCAAAACTCGGAGAACTTCTTAAACACCATCACCGGCTTTTATATTCAGCTCCATGTGATTTGTCACCCACTAGAGGGCGATCACAAACATTTCGTTCTGTTAGTTGTCTTCGAATCCATCAGCACTCGAAATCATTTGACCTACTGATATAGCTCTTGACCTTTTTTCCTTAAAGCCTTACTTGTTTAATATTATCGATATAACTTGATACCTACATAAAAATAAGTGAAAACTTGAGGCATTTAGATATTCATTTAATCAGTTGCAATATAATAGTTACACTTATTGTAATGGGATATTTGGATTGAATAATAAGTATTTGTAATTTATTAATCGTTTGCACTTAGCATTAGACGATTCGATAAAAAAAACATTAAAGAAATAAATCGTTTTGAAATATTTATGGATAAATTATATGCTTTTTTATCATCAATCACCAAAAAATCAACGAGAATTAAATACGATTGCAAAAGACCTTGGCATCGAAATTTTAAAGATGGGCAGCTTGCAGCTTACGAACGGCTATTTGTGGCGAAATTACCCAGCTTTATGCAAGCATTTTGCATCGAATGATAAATATAAGGGCTTTTTAAACCAACTTCTCAATTTGGAATTTTTAAAAGATCTAGCATTAATGATTGATATCCTACAGGAATTATCATATCTGTCAGAAGCTCTACAAAGTCGCAGTGTAGGTATATATTATAAGGGCCTTTAGGCCTTTTTATTTATTTTTTTTATTTTGCTCTTCTTTGTTAAAATTTTCATAGCTCACCACTGCTTAAAATACTTTAATACTTAAAAGATATAAGCCGGTTTACATATTGGATGACATTCATAAAATAAATTTAATATGAACAAGCCAGCAAACTGTACCTTTTAAAAAAAAAAATATTATTGCTTACATAACAAAAAAGATATTTACAGGTCTTTAAGGCCGACAACATTCCCAGCATGGCTTTCGTAACCATAATAATTTTAAAATAAGGTGGTGTTTTGTGTGTGTGTGTGTGTGTGTGTGTGTGTGTGTGTGTGTGTGTGTGTGTGTGTGTGTGTGTAATAGGATATGAACATAAAACTTAGGTGGGGAGGAATATTTTCTGATACTTTTACTTCATAGTGTTAGTGATGGATAGTGTTTTTGGAAAACGAACAGCAAATTAAGTATATTACACAAAGTGTTTAGGCATAAATTTATTGGACAAGTAGATAAAAAAATAAATAAAATGCATGATAAGTTTAATAAACATTTTATATAGTAAATATTAAAAGTTTGATATAGCAAACATCTTAACTGTCATTTATATTTATTGGATGAAATATTCACCGAATGAGAAAAATTAAATTCATTCAATAACTAAGCTCATTTGCATACTACGTAAAAGCATTCAAATAACAATATTACAAATTTCTAAATGTGCGCATATCGCTATTAACAAAGGTACCTGTACTGTTGCATACCTTTCAAAAAAAAAAAATTTGCACAAAGGCATCGGTTGATGTTCCAATTAAAAATTGGAATCCTTTGCCCTTTTCACTGTTTAATTAAATCCAGAATGGAAGTAAATTTAAATTTTTAAATAAAAGAAAAACAAGTTAAAATGATATTATCATTAGCTCAGTTGAGTCTAATCACAAGACAGATGATCAGGTGTTGTTTTCTCCGTCTCTATATTATTATTCTAAATATATTATCTATAATCTCTATACAAATAGTTCAAGATTCATCACAGGAGAACTACTGTTGTTTCTTCTTATTCCTATAATACTTTTCCTTAAATTTAAATTTATAATCATTAGTTTCATGATTGACCATTTCAGGAAATAAATGCCATCAATATCAATATTTGCCTCCCTTTTTTTTTTTTTTTTTTTTTTTTTTTACAAATATCGAACTTTAATTCTTTTATTTTTATTTTATCTAATGTACTCAACTTTCTGATTTATGAAATAATCAGAAGGCCACAACCTTTTGAACTGTTTATCTCTAACTTGTCTTAGAAACACGACTCATGCATATCAGTAAGGATGCCGATTGTAGGGGCTGAGTAGGCTGCAATAATCTGGCTACACCATTTCACTTCTATAGAACGGGAGAATTTATTCTGTATTTTGTCATAGCCAAATTTATATTTGTCTTAGAAAGGGAAGACAGGATAATAATCCTATTATCGATTTCCTTCAACTGTATTTTACCAAAGTGCTAATTATTAGGTTCATTATTTCAGGGATTAAATATTAATTCTGGGAGGAAGTGTGTCTATCCCCATATACACTGCTTGAATAAAAGTCAATGAACACGATAGTGCGGGGAACAAACAACCATGCCGCCCACCTTAATAAGCTGCAGGACCTCCGTTCGCTGAGATGACTGCGGCAATTCTACTGGGCATGCTTTACACGAGCGCACGATGGCGATCAATGGGAATCTTGGACCATTCTTCCTGTAGCCATGTAACGAGGTCGTGGAGCCGACGTCCCTTGATCTCATCCGACGCTCTAGATCAGGGGTGGCCAACCTTTTATAGTTCATGCGTCAATTTTTTCATTTTTAAGTTAAGATGCGCCATGCAAACTTTTACCACTTTTCAGTCCTTTTAAAATATGATAATATGGATATATTTAACAGTTATGCATAAATGATTTATTATATATATGGTAATATAGACACTTTTAGCAGTTTTAAATAAAAGGATTTCATATAAAGTAATCATATGAAATTTCAATTTCATATGATTACTTTATTGATTTATTATTTATTTTATTGAGACTTTTGAAATTGCTTTGCTTTTGCTATGCTTGTAGTGTTTGGAGTTAAATCAGTTACAGAAAGTATCAACAGTTTTTCAAATTTGAATCAGTCAGTCGCGACCGTAGTTTGTTCTTAATCATTTTCATTGATGAAAATGCTTGTTCGCATCTGTATGAGTTCCAAAACGACAGATATAACTCTGAGCAAATTTTCTCAGTTCTAGAAAATGTTCACAGGGCAACGATCACCAGAAATTAATTATATCAGAATCATCTAGGAGTGATGGAAGTTCATTAAATTTCATTTTCAATAAAGAATTGGTTCTGAGATTAGTAAGTTCCATTTGTATGTTACTAAACATCGTCAAGATTTTTTGTTCAGTAAGTGAAAAGGGATTTATAAATGCAAGTATGCAGTCTTCTTCTTCGGAAAAATCGCTAAAACAACTGGTAAAGAACTCTTGCAATAATCTGAGTTTCTCAGTATATTCTGTAAAGTTGCCATTATCTTCAAAAGATTCACTATGTTCTTTTAAATGTGGAAATGGATTTAAATCACCGTTTACCAACTGGGAGATGAACAGTTTTAATTTCATTTTGAATGCACTGATGTCATTTACTAAGCTAGTAAACAATTTGTTCTTGCCCTGCAGTTTCAAATTTAGATCATTGAAATGGCTGGTAACATCAACTAAAATGCTAAATCAAATAGCCATTTCTCATCACATAACAGGGTTTTTCCTCATGCAGCTCATCCTTCTCTTGCAGAAAATTACGAACACTTTCTTTCAACTTCCAAATCTACTGAGAACTTGTCCTTTAGAAAGCCAGTGCACCTCACAATGAAGGATGAGTTCACCATATTCCATATCTAACAGTTCACAATATTCTCTGAATTCTCTTCTCTTTAACACTCTTGCTCTAATTTTATTCACACTTTACAACTGGTATCATAACATGCTTCAAATTTAGAGTTTTCCCACACAGAGATTCTTCATGTATAATACAGTGATACTTTAGTAGAGAACGACCTAAAAACCTTTCAAGTAACGTTAAAGTCCCAGAAACTCTACCTACCATTGACGGTGCTCCATCAGTGCAAACACTAATGAGCTTACTAGAATCTAGTTGTTGATTTTCTAGACATGACTTTACTTTGTCAAATATGTCTGACCCTCTTGTTTTTCCATGAAGTGACTCAAGACCGATAAGTTCTTCAATGATGTTAAAATTACCATCAATTCCTCTTATAAAAATATTGGGCTATATCACATTTATCAGCTGATTCGTCCAAGGCTAAAGAAAAGAAAGAACAAGCATGAATGGACTTTCAATTGCTCATTAACATCATGGGAAAGTTCTTCGATGCGTTTTATAATTGTTTGCTTGAACAGAGCAATTTGGTTTACTTTTCTTTCAACATTCTTATCACCATGACATATTGCAAATTTTTCGAGACAGGGCTTAAAAACTTCTTCTCCATCAGAGAAAGGCTTGTGTATTTTAGCCAACAGAAAGGCAATTTCATAAGACGGCTCCAGCATTGCCACACTTTCACAACTTCGTTTCACAAATATATTTTGTCTCTTTTTTTTATTTCTTCCTTTTTCTTAACCACATATTCTTTCCGCAACTCAGTTTTTCTTCTATTCAGCTTGATGTTTCTATAGTGTCGGTTAAGAACATGTCTTCTATTATCTGAGAGAGTGCTTTCACAAACAATGCACAACGGTTTTCCTGAAGAACCCGCAATAAATAAGAACTCATTTTCCCACAGTTCATTAAACTGGGGCTTGCTATCACCTTCTGCTTTTCTTCTGCTCATTTTATTTTGCAAAGTAATGGGTAACTGACTGTAAAAAAAATTATCCCAAAAAAGTAAAGCTTATTATTAAATAATTTATTTAAATTATTTTATCGTTTTTAACATTATGAACATTCAAAAGCAGTTCTACAAGTTTAAGATAAGATTCCTGTTTTCATGATGGCCAAATACAGTTCTATAAGTTTAAAAATCATATATATATATTTTTTTTCATAGAGAGTTTTCGTTTCTCTCTCGTAATATATTATGTCCAATGAAATACAAGATCGCTTCCTGCCATAAAACAGTCGATCAGCTGGCAATCACACACACACAACCCAAACATCCTCATTACGAAAGCTTTGCTGATGATCAGTTAAATTTTAGGAATAAATATACTATACGTAAATAAAAAGGAAAGATATTGTATAAAAAAACACATAAAAACACACATATACAAATACACTGATTAATTGCAGGTTTCAGTAATCAGCAAATTAGTTGAGCGGGAAAGGACTTGACATACGCGTTCAAAATAAAAAAAAATATTTTTAAATTTACAGAACTATATTAAGCCTCCATGAAAACAGAAATCTTATCTTAAACTTAAAGAACTGTTAATAAAAACATATAATTTCGAAAACACGGGATAGTTCAGTCACATCGAATCAGAAGTTCATCGAACGTTATGACACGAGAGTCAGCTGTAAACTTATTGAGTAACTGGTGACGCATGTCAGCATTTGCCAGTGCCTGTTGCTTCAAGATCAAACAAGTATAATAAATGCACTCTAGAATTCAGCGGTAGGTTAATTGTGTGTTGTTTATATATATATAAATCGTATAGAAATTTTTTTAAAATTTTTTTTAATTTTTTTCTGGGGTTCAGTGCGCCACTTTTGGCGCATGCGGCATAGGTTGGCCACCCCTGCTCTAGATCATCCCACAGATGTTCATTCGGATTGAGATCAGGGTTCTATGGACGCCAGTCAAGTGTGGTGATGTTCATGTATAACAAACAACGTAGTTATAGCAGCAGTCTTATAACTCGGTGAATTGTTCTACTGAAAGTGACCATTGTCTCTTTCATTAGAACAATCCACCGAGTTCTATGTTTCTAACAAAGAATTACTTTGTTAGAAACGTCACAAAGTAGGAAGCATTGCATTGTCCAAAATGTTCAGATACGTTCACTATTCATGGCACCACAAACAGAGGTCCGCGGCCTAATCAGGAAAGACAGGATCATCAGTACCATCGACAGGGTGTAGCATAGAGGCAGCCTACCTCACGGCGTGGCTTAATAAGGGCGCTCGTTCAGCTATATTGCGGTATGCGCCGTCGCTACGCTAACAATTCCTGTTAGCATAGCAAGTGCGTAAAGAAGTTTTTCCAAGCTTAAACTGATTAAAAATTATTTGCGAACAGCAATGACCCATGATAGATTGGTTAGTCTAGCAACTGTATCGATAGAGGCTGACATAGCTTATAATTTAAATTTAGAAGAGCTTGCTTATAAACAGTTTTGTTGTGCGATATCCCCTTAGAGCAAACATTTAATTAATTTTATTATCACGTAATAGTTTTGCATTAATGTTTCTCTTGTAATAAAAACAAAATAGCAATTGGAGATTTTCTTATATTTTTGTCTTATAATCAATCAGGGGCGATATTTAATTGTTTGCCTCAGGGCGCCATCTAATCTGGCGACGGCCCTGAGGATCATGCTACTTGCGATATGCATACTTGTAATGATTCTTCGTATTTCAAAGGAATAAATAATAATAATAATAATAATAATAATAATAATAGTAATGAGGCCAGAATTGGACTCATTTGCCAGTCAAAGATTTCACTGTTCTGTTTTATGTGTCTTGTTACTCTTTGATTGGGAACTCTGTTAACTGAATATGACAATAATAATAAAGAAATGTCAGGACATTTTAGTGATAAATAACGAAAGAAATTCTGTAATGCTTTTCATTACCCAAAGTGAGAAGGCGAGGTTATTTTACTCCTATGTTTTATGGAGATCAGCTGGCAGCCAACACTACCCTTAATCATCATTGCTAGCAAAGACCTATGATTTTATAAGCATCCAGAAGGGGAATATTGAAGACTTCTCCGCTATCTCGCATTCCCTGACCCCAACACAATAATGTGAATTTGGTAAACGGTTTTTTTGAGTTGCATGATTAAAAAGCAGAGTTCGTGGAGAAGAACCTTTTGCCAGTGCCAGACATCAGTAACAGAGGACTGCCTGGAAAATAAAGTCCTGAAACGTTCCTCTAGTTGCCTACTACAATAGAATTGAAAACAATGTTATTTTCACAGGTCTACATAAGCAGTTCGTATTTATTCATTAAAGTCAATGCCATTATAGAATTGCAATTCTAATTTTTTTATAAAATGTCTGTTATATATCGCGAAGTTGTATTAATATAGTAAGCAACACTATTTCTGGATATTACAACCGCAAATTTATACGAATCGGCATGTAGCAATTTGTATAACTGACGATTTCGAGTAGAAAGCGGATACACATTCAAAATTTCTAATTGCGCGCAAAGGGGTCACATGGTAGCATTCAGTATGATAAATAAAAGGCAAAAGGCTGCAAAATGAATTAAGCAAATTGTGTTTGAAGGAAGCTCTTTTCGTAAAGGAATAAAGTTGTAAACTTGGATGTCTTGCTACAGTGTGTCAATATTCTGGAAAGGAATAGATATTGCGGTATTATGGTCATGGTGTGGGGAGGCAATAAGCTTAAGGAATGCACTGAGAGGACTATCACTGGTGAATGATATCGCAAAGAAGTTCGTCAACGTTATGTTCGATTGTTCCATGGTGCTGTAGGCGAACTTTATGGGTGACAATATTATACCATATCGTACACAGAGCAGTAATGATCTTTCAGGAAATCGAATATATTACTCGAATCGAGAGGCCAGCACGCTTCCCAGATCTCAACAGCATAGAACAAATTGGAACGCAATAGGGAGAGTCGAAATTTCCCTCCAGAAAACAAACAAGGCCTTATTCTAGGCACTGAAGGAGGAGTGGACTAGTTTGCTTCAAAAAACTCCTGAATCACTTGGTGCTAAGCATGGTACGACATGGTGAGAGCTGCATCGTAGTTCGAGGTGGACATATTCCATACTGAAATCTCTCCCTATTGTTTTCTGTAAGCAGGCCTTGTATAGCTCAGTGGAAGTGGTGCTTGCATCCTCTGTTCTAGACTGCCTGAAGATAGACTAAAGTTATAGTATAGTCACCGATTGGAGGAACTTTTTCCCATACTTTCTTAACCGGTTCCCAAGTTAGTCAATCTCTGGCACAGACAAGCAGGTTTTTTCTCCAGAAACTCAGGTGTTTTGTCCCTTAAACTCTAGAAAATCGACTGTATAGCCCACATTATTTCATACAATAGTAAGTCCTGTTAGAGTTAGGTACCAAGAGATGGCAGCAATAACATACTTTTTGTGCAATATAATGTATTTGTATGAATGCAATAAATTTATTTGGCTAGTCATGAAATTTTTTTCATATACAGGTAAAAATGGAGTTCATGCTCAGCTTTTGGACACCAGGTTAAATAAGTAGAAAAGAGGTAATTCTAAGAACTTCCTTTTTGGTGGAGTCTTTATATACACTGCTTAGAGAGAAGTCAATGGACACTCGATGGGCGAGGTGCATCGTGCTATGTAACGAATTGTGTGTATGTGTCCAGTATAAATTGAAGAAATATGATGCTTCCAGTCAGTGCAACTGTGTCCGGGTGAAATGGCTGCGACGAGAACTGACTGAATTTGAAAGAAGCATTGTTATAGGTTGTCATGTTACAAGCTTATGTGTTCGTCAAATTGTTGACAAACTGGGCCTTCGCAGGTCAACATTGAGTGATACATAATGAGATGAAAGAGCAGGGAGTCAACTTCAAGTGCAACCCACCACACTTGCCGAACGTGATCGTAAAATGCTACGAGGATAATATGTAAAAAAAAACGCCATTCCTCTGTAGTACATCAAATGATACACAAATCTGTATAAAAAAGCATTCAGAACCGAGGCTCACAAGACGGATTTCCATGGTAGGACAGCAATATGGAAGCCCGATATTACCCGAACAAACACACAGCATCGTCCTCATTAGTGCAAAGAACGTGTATAGTGGGACGTTGAAATGGCTGCAAAAGCTGTGTTATGGAGCGACGAATCACACTACATCCTCTTTGGGGAAGATGGATTGGTGTTGGGGTGGCAGATGCTCCGTGAATGTCTCTAACCAGAGTGAGTAACCCCAACTATGAAATGAGGAGGTGATGGTGGCTAAGGCCTGATAGTCATCTTTCTTCACTCATAATTCAAAGTACGCAAATAGGTTTATTTCATCCATTGTACAGGTAAGAATTACTTTGTTAATTCAAACCTGTACAACTGCTCTCACTCTATAAATTGCGAATCAACACAACCTTAGAATACTGTATTCACATTTTGGATGATGTGCGAAAAATGTTCCTAAAATGCTCAGTTCTGGCCAGTAGAGGGCAATCGTATTTTGTTGTTCTGATTCTGGATTAAGCTTTACAATTACCAGCCATTATTTCTCCACATCCCCTTTGTAATAACATAAGCAGCTACTAGGGATTTTTCATTCATGGTCTATTTACAAATTGTTGAGCCAACTTTTTGTAATCTTGGTTTATATTCCATCCATCTGTGTATAAGTTAGATCAATGTATATTATTGTTGTTGTTGTTGTTATTATCATTATTATTATTATTATTATCATTATTATTATTATTATTAGCATTATTATTATTATTATTATCTGAGACCTCCAGGGAATTAAGGACTCGTCGAGGGAGGCTCTAAATCACCCAAACCATCTGTCATATCTTCCCATAAATTCATTCACACTAGATGCACTCACTACCCCTAAAAAGGCAAGTTTTGAAAGAGAGAAAAAATCTTTCTCTTACCCCTTTCTTGACTGCGTACAAACTTAACTTCCATGAATGCCCCCGGGTTCTCTCTCCGCCTTCCATGTAACGAAAATTTTCATCACACGATATCCTATAACACCCGTTCAGAAGTGTACAGACCTCTGTCATATCACCCCACTTTTTCCTGTTAACCACAGTCTGTAATCCACATACTCACAATCTGTCCTCATAATCTAAATCCTATAATCTGGATATACTCTTAGTAAACTTTTCTTTGCACCGTTCCACAACTTCTTTATTGCCTTAGAACCCGGGAGACCAAATTTAGCCACAATAATCGAGGTGCACAATAATGAAGGCCTTATAAAGAGGTACATTGACCTCCTTATCCTTACATGTCAAGGTACGCTTCAATATCGCAATTATCTTCTGAGTTGTATTTGAAACTTTTGCTAGGAGATAAATAATAACAATTTGACCTGCCATGGTAAGTCGATTACCTTTTGCTGCTATAACCAAGAATCTGTCTTCATGCTCCGTGGTAGAGCGAGGGTGACCTCTTAGCAAACGTCGGGAATATATTCCATTAGTTTGAAAAGTTACCTAGAGTCTGGATACAACGGTATATGAGATTCCAAACTCTCCAACAATATCAGTAATTCTGAGGCCTTCTGCAAGCTTTCTAATAATCCTTTACCACATAAAATTATCTACATGATGTCTTTTAGACATTATATAGGACATTCAAGTTTGTAACTTTATTATTTCACGAAAAGAGCGCCCTACAAACTCAATTCGCCTAGCACAGCCTTTTGCCTTTATCCTGATGAGTGCTACCACTTGAACTCTTTGCGCTCGATTCGAAAATTTTGAATGTGTACCCGCTTTCTACTCGAAATTGTTAGTTATAAAAATTGCCCCAAGCTGATTTGTCTGAATTGCGGTTGCAGTATTCAGAACAATATTCATAACTGGTGTCCAAAACCTATTCCTTAAGTTTTGGACACCAGTGTATATAATTTTTCAGTTTTCTTTATATGTTGCCATTTTTCTTTATATGTTGCCAATGTTTTCTTTATATATTTTTTTCAGTTAAAACGGTGCATTTTAAACGAATATTTAAATTTCGCGAGAAATTTTAGTATTAATTCTGAATACCAAATGTCATTAAATTCCATCCAACCAGAGCGGAATAATTTATTAATTTACCCTTCCAAATGGGATGATTTAAACCAAAGCTGAGATTATGCATTTTGGTAGAGAATCTGAATATTATATTTACAATGATACGTTGATACCAAAATCATACCGAACCAAACATTAAACCAAAAGTGAAAACATTGTGTAAATTTTTGTAAGGATTTCAGATACTAAATTTTAATAAAATCAAGTAATTATATCTGTCCACTGTATGAACTTTATGAACTAATTTATTCGCACACTTTATGAACTAATTCTGTCATTAGACAGAATTAGTTCATAAATTGTGCCATAAGTGTGTGTGTGTGTGTGTTTGTGTGTGTTTGTGTGTGTGTGTAAGTAAACGTAAGAATTGCACCACCAGTTAAACAACCACTTCAACAACCATTTATCATGCAAAACAACGATAAATAAAAGTCTTTCGAACTCCTAAGATAAATAAAGTAGGCGTTTCGGGGGGGGGGGAGATAACAGTAAGTAACAAAGCTCAAGGAGCAGTTATTTTGCTATTTCTTTATTTGTTTATTAATTTTTAAATTTATCTGAATCCAATGGCTTTGAACCTATAGTTCTTGAGTGGGCTAAGGGCAAGGTGTTACGGAAATGTTGATCTAGAGGCCAAATATGAAATTTTCCACGATTCCAGAAAGAAGGGATGATGTGCTTTTTTGAGGGAGGGGAGGGGTTGAACTTAGTATCACGCGCGCGCGCGCGCACGCACACACACACACACACACACACACACACACACACACACACACACACACACACACACACACACACACAAAATATGGCAAACAGTCTAAAACGCATCTTACTTGGAAAATTATAATGAAAATATTATTTGGAATGAGCACTTTTCCTTTCGAAAAGGAAAAGTGCTCATTCCAATACGCAAACATATCTGAAACAAATATTAAGATTAAATCGATTCCACCTCTGAGAACTGGCTTAAAGAGAAAGAGAGAGAGAGAAAGAGAGAGAGAGAGAGAGAGAGATTTAAAACGACTGTATCGATATAAGCACTTCGACTGCCAGCAGATTTCGAAATGTGGTTATATATCTGTCATTGTTTTAAGACAAAAAAAAATAATAAAATAAAATAAATAATCCCCAGTAGGGCCCACAACCTATAAAGACAGCCTAATCACACACACACACACACACACACACACATGCACACGCATATTTGTGTATAAATTGCCTATGTAATCTTCGCTGGTTTCTCTTGTTGCGAAAAATTATGACATTATATTCGGCATATTAATATTCACAATAAAATTTCTTTGCAAATAATATAACAATAAATTTTAATGAATTCATACAAAGAGAAATGTAGATAATTTTTTATTAACATTAGAATGGATTCGTATAAAAGTACAAGTGCGGAAGATTGTGTAGTAATAAAAAATTAAAATCAAGGCTAGAAGCTTTTTTGTTATCGAAATTCACCTAGGAAATCTCAGCCTGAAATTGAAGTTATTTGTCAGGATGGCCGAAATTTGCTCTTCTTTCAGTAACGTTATACGGAACCGATCGTTAAGCGTTTCGAGTACATTTATACTTCATATCAATTTAAAGATAATGTTACAATACTATTTGCATACAACTGCAGAATATAATCATTTTAATATAAATTTTAGTTTCCAGATCGTTTAAACGTCCGCGCGGTTAGCCGCGCCGACTTTTAAACGAGACTATGCGCTTCGCAACGTATGCCTGGGGAAGGATTGTCGTAGGTTCGATTCTCGTCGACGATGTGAGGAGAGATAGTCAAGTTAGCGGTCTTGAGCGTGGACAGCAGGGATTTTTATCCAGTTTATGGGGGGGGGGTTTATCCCGCAAGCAGCCAACTCGACCCCGTGAACACACACGGATGACAGTCATGAATATCTCTCTTAAGGTGCAGCAGAGGAGTGGCGAACCTGCTGCGTTAATATGCCAGTAACCCCTCATTAGGAGGGGGAACTCAACCCGTCCCGTCCTATTCCTTCTAGTCCTAGGACGGACTAGAAGGAATAGGATAGAGTGTTTAAAAAACATTATAAGTTAATTGCTATTACACATTAAGAATTCATAATAGTGCAAGAGATTATAACGTTGTCCTGTGGACGATCACCGGTTTAGCCTAAAAAGTATACATCTCTCAGTGGTAAGATTTTATCATCATCTTGTGGTTTCTGTTCTTTTTTCTTTCAGCTCTTATAATAATTAACTTAATTATCCTCCATCCATTTGTTCATTGGATATCAGTAGATGCAGTATGGTCATTCAGTTGCTCGGTGATGTGCCATACCAGTCGTCGACAGGTGGTCCTGTTGTATGCTTTTCTGGAAGCTTCAACTCTTTGATAATCCGTCACTCCAAACATACAATCCATCCATCTCAGTGATGGTCTGCCCCTTCCTCTCTTTCCAAGAACTTTACCTTCTATTATTGTTTTACAATAATATGGTTAGCGTATCCGCTCTCCAGTCAATAGGCTGCGGGTTCGAATCCCACGTAGGCATGGATGTTTGTGATTATCTTCCACCTTCATACATTCCTTCACCCTAGTATAGATATACTCTCCCAGTATGGACTGGGTCACCATGGAAGTAGTAGATCCAAACCTCCCGCAATCGGAGAGGCTTTCACCCTACAATGGGTAGAAAAATAGGCTGTTCATCATCATCATTGTTTTGAGAAGTCCTACTTTTCAATGTGCCCAAAGTATTTCAACAATCTTTTGTCAATATTCTTAAGTAGCCTTAATGTTCTTCTGATCCTTTCTAGCACCCATCCGTTTGCCTGCCTTTCAGTATATGACATCCTCAACAGCCTTGTATAACACCACATCTCAAAAGCAGCTATCCTTTTCGTGTCATATTTCTTTAGGGTCCAAGTCTCACATCCATAAGTCGCTGTTAGAAAAAGAGCTGAATCCAAAATTCTCAACTTTGTTCCCGTGGAGATAGCTTCATCCTTCCAGATTTCAGACAAGTCTCTGACCACTGTTTTAGCCATTCCTAATCTTCTTCTGCCACCTACTTAACAGCATTTCTTCACATTAATAATGGAGCCTAAGTACTCGAACTTGCTGACTTCCTCAGTTCTTTCTCCATTAAGGTACATTTGCTTCTCAGAAGCTTTCCACTTTGCAATAATCTTTGTTTTACTAGGACTGAGTTGAAGTCCTCTGTTCTTACTGATCTCATTAACTTTGTCAAAGATATGTTCTAATTTTTCCTTGCCATTACAAAGTAGTATACGGTATCATCAACGTACCTCAGATTACTCATCAGTCTGCCACCTTCCACAATCTCCCACCTAATTCTTCTAATGTTATGTTATTTAGAAAGATACTGTCTTTGACATTTAAAATTTTTGTAAAAGTTAATTCGAATTGTTATTTCTTTGCTTTATAATTTATCAATGCTGATCTGTTGTTTCTTTTCTTTTCATTCGTTCATTATTTATTTTTGTTTATTCGATTAGCTAGCTAGCTGGTTAGCTATTTTGTAGAAAATTTACTACATTATAAATTTTTGGTAATATTTTATGTATATAGATAATTTTGAATATATCATATTTTAATATATTTATTACATATCATATCTACTTCATTTAATTTTTCTTTACAAAACTTGAAGGTATTGTTATATTTCCTTATTATTAAACATTGATGTAAAATAATATTAGAATCTTTTTAAACTCTTCCATCATTTATTAATTTTAGTAATTTCATTTCGCCTTTCTATTGGAGAAGACTTATCTTCGAACATGTTTAGAACGCGAAGAGCCTTTAATAGTTTCATTTTGTCTCTTAACAGACAAAAACATTACTAGTGAGCACTAGCTAGACTGCTATTACACTACTATTACAGATTATTATTATTATTATTATTATTATTATTATTATTATTATTATTATTATTATTATTATTATTATTATTATTATTATTATTATTATTATTATTATTATTATTATTATTATTATTATTATTATTATTATTATTATATCAAGTGGAGCCTGTGGAGCTCAGTAGAAGTGGCGTTTGCATTCTACAGTGCTTGACCACATGGTGTAAAGATTTTGGTGGTTCAAATCTAGTCGCCGACTAGAGGAGTTTTTTTTTCTAAGCCTTTTTTCGGCCGGTTCCCGAGTTAGTCAATCTCTGGCGCGGGCTAGCGGGTTTTTCGTCCCGTAAACTCAAGAAAATCGACCGTAGAACCCACACTATTTTCAGACATTAAAAATATTGTGTTAGGGTTAGAGACCACGAGATGGCGGCACTAGTTTGCCGCCTTCTTCACTGCGTACCGATGAATCAGTGATAGCCTTGGGCCAGCTATCTCTCTGATTGGCTACCAGTGGAGATTGAACTGCCCACTCAGTCTCCAAAAGTTAGATAGGGTAAACGGCCCCGCCCACTCCCTATACGGGAACAACATAGGCGTTAGCTGATTTTTTTTTTTTTTTGATATCAAGTGGTCCGTTATTAATTTTTGATCTGCAGATTCTCCTATCAGCTTATGCTTATTGTGTATGTCTAGAATTTCTTTTAAGGCAGTCGAGAAAAATGAATATCCTCCAGCCAAACTGAGATAAAGCTGATAGTGGGACCTATACCTATGCCCTAGATTACCATCATGAGGGATATTTCTTCTCTACTGAATGCTATATCACCAATACTTGGTTATTAGTGGAACTGTACCTATCTGACTACCAAATAACACTGCTGTAGTAAGTACAAAGGTCGAGTATAAAGAGTAAGATTATATGATTTTTATTTCAGAGTAGTGCATTATGCTATTGAGAGGTAATACACTATAAAGTATTATTCTCTCTTCTGATCCATCAAACATTGGTAAGCTACAAAGACCATAGTGCCATCTATTTTGTTCCAACTGAGAAATACTAACATGAGATATAAAAATTTGCTTTCGGAGGAAACGATGAGTAGAATACAAACATATAATTGTTTTTTTTTTAAGTTCAAAAGTGGTGTGACATTGACATCTGTTAAAGATGCGGCAAGTTAAGTAATCAGTTGCGAATCCCACTTAGATCATATCACATCATGATATTATTATTACAACGTAGCATCTCTAAGTCCAAGGACTCATGGTGGGAGGGCATTCTACTCTATGCACTACTACATACTTCGCGCTGTCTCACCTATCATTTAGTTCTCCAATTGCAACACAGTGACACTACAACCGTCAACGCCATCTACCGCCTACCAATAATAACAACAACAACAACAATTGCCTGTATGAGGGAAGAAAAAGCCAAGTTTTCAGGAGAAAAAACTCTGTTACCTCAGTATTTTACACATATCTGAACTTCTATGAGACTTTCAAAAGTTGCTGTTTTAAGCTCAAAGTTCGCCGTCTACATATTTTTTTTTTTTTAATTTTTAAGAACCCCAGCTACAAACTAGATCCATTGCATATTGCTATTGTGATGAGAAGGATGGTTAAATAATGTAAAAAATCTCCTTTAGAAAACCAAGATTTGCTCTAGAAAACCAAGTATACTACTTTTACAGCTTTGCTCTGCGCAAAGCTGTAAAAACAGTCACGTTTTAACTGGGAACACAGCTGTTAATGTTTAAAAATTTTGTAAAATGGGGCTGGTAAAATGATGTGATATAAAATCATTTTATTTCATTTTAATAAAGAAATAAATATTTTATTATTGTATTTACTTTTTTTTCAACCGTTAAAAGAAGGTGTTAGTTTAGGATGGAATGCTTTCTTGTCAAATCCAGAAAATTCTAGGGTTTATCTTACTTTTGTGTCGTGTCATGTAGCTTGCGTCCTATGCATGTATATGCTTTCCTGATGATGACTTCTATAAAGAGGTGGAAACATCGAGTGTTATTTTCATAATTATAAGTAAAGTCACTACGCCAACATGTGAGATTTTATCTCATAAATTTTTCTCAACGATTGCCAGTTTCATATTTTATTTCTTTTCGAATTATTGTTTGCAGAATTATTTTTCAAGAAAATACATCAGACATTTGGATTTTTTGTTTTCCACAAAAGCTAGAATTTGCTTATTTTGCGAATACAGTTCAAAGTCACTTAAAGTAATCAACAGTTTTACTATATAAAGTTAAGCATGGTAAACTGGTTTGATTTAACCAGGCAAATTTGATTTGTTGTTTGATTATATGCACTTATAGATACACGCTGCCCCTTACATAAATTCCTTAATGTGAAAATTATCATGTAATAACAGTGTTTTTTTATTTCATTTGCAGGCGGTGTAGTTAAAGTTCGTTTTAACGACCAATTTTTTTTAACCCAGAAATTATTGGAGTGCTATGGAAGTAGAAGTATATTTCCTTCTAGAAAACCAAACGGTCAGAGAACATACGGAATGATGAGACAAAAATATGTTTATAAACTCTTACGACTAGTTCTGTGATACAATGTTAACATCATTTCTTTCATTCGCCAAATGCTGAATAACACTGCGGAGTACGACTGCGGGATGTGTTTAGAAAATTTGACATCACGTGCTGCCATCTATCAACGGACGACGATTCTAGTATTTTGAAGGGACAAAATAGCAATTACTTGTAGTTATTTTTATCGGTAATGCTTTACTGAACTGGCCTACTATGGTTTCTCAATTCTCCCTTCTGTCCTGCTAAAAAAGAGCAGCTATTGAGCAACATCCGTTCGCAATCTAGATTCAAGTAATCAAATCCAACTTCATGTTGTCTCTGTTTCACTCTCTCGATAACTTTTTTCCATTCTTCTTAAGAACTACGTTCTCTTACGTTAAAGAGGGCGTAGTTAAAATAAATCAACATGATCTTTATTTCTTTCCTCAAAAACTTTCCCAAACACACTACACGTACACTGCTTGGAAAGAAGTTAACGGATATCATTTTGCCATGTAAGGAATAAGGTGTTTGTAGCTGGTATAAATTGAAGGCACATGATGATCTTAAACCAGTGCAACTGTGTCTGGAGGAAAACGGCATTGAGAAAGGAAGTGACGGAATTTGAAAAACAGTCCTATCTCTTTAGCAAACTGTTGACTAATTGGGTCATCCCAGGTCAACACTGAGTGATACCATACTAAGATATGCAAGAAGTCGACTTCAAGTGCTACCCACAATGGATGACCCATCACACCCACCGAACGTGATCGTAAAGTACTACAAAGGATAATACGTAAAAACAGCCATTCATCAGCTGAAAGATTGAATGCAGAGATCTGTGGATTAACTGGAACATAAATAGCACAAAAACATTCGGAAAGGAGACTCATATTATAAGTTTCCAATGCAGGACTGCAATATGCAAGCCCCACATTACCCGAACCAACACGCAGCATCGTCTTCAATTGTGCAAGGAGTGTGTACAGTGGGACGTGGCAGCGGGAAAAGCTGTGTTATGAAGCAACGAATAACGCCACATCTTCTTCCTGAGCATATGAACAGGTGTGGGTGTGGCTGATATGTTGTTGAACGTCTCTTTCCAGAGTAAGTAACCCAACTGTGAAATTTGGAGGTGGCGGTGTCATGATATGGCTCTGTTCTTCCTGCTTTGCCTAGGATCTTTGTTTCTGGTGCCACGAACATTAATGTCCAAGAGGTATCTGAACTTTCTGAACAATGCAATGCATCCTACTTGGTGATGTTTCTAGGGAACTGAGCATTGTCGCTTTCAGGTATGCACCATGTATAAGGCCCCAGCTATAACTTCGTGATTTTTGGACATGAATATCACGACATTTGACTGGGCTCCACAGAGCACTGACCTCAACACTATTGAACATATGTAGTATGATCTGGAGCTTCGGAAGAGGTCAAGGACCGTCTGCCTCACACAGTACAGGACCTTATTACATGACTAAAAGAAGAATACTCATGATATCCCATTAATCGCTATCGCATACTTGTAGAAAGTGTGTTTCATAGGATTTCTGCAGTCCTCGCATTGAAAGGAGGACTGCAGAAATCCTACATCTTATTAAGGTAGGCGCCATGAGGCTCTTTGTTTCTCATAATATGGTGTTGACTTCTTTCCAAGCAGTGTATAGTGTAAAAAATGTTTTTTTTTAGATATTATTGAAAATTATGGAATTCTTTATTTATGTGACATTATTAGAATTCACACTATTTCAAACAAATAATATACTTCGTTAGATTTAGAGTCCACAAAATGAAGACACTTGTTTCCTCCAATTCACAGATTGGGATTTATATTTAGTGATAGTCTCGGGCCAGATATCTCTATTTGAATTCCTGTGGAGACTGAACTGTCCTGTCAGTCTCCAACAGTTAGACAGGGCTAAGACGGCCTAGCCCACTCTCTACAGGAAAAGAAAGGCATTAATGGATTTATTTATTTTATTTTTATTGACGAGTAAATGGGATTCAAATTTGGCGTTCCAATTCATCAAAATCGATTGCAAATGCTCATCAAATAATGCTGATCTGTGACGAGTTTGATATATTTCATCTTTGAAAAGTTCTAACACGATGAATATTTGTACAAATATGTATCAATATTGACCGACGTGAACGCGTGATACGTGCGATTAAGAAATCCGCGAGATTCAAAACGCCGTTAAGTTTGTATTGAGTGCTAGCGGCAAATTAGAGACAAATTAATGTATCGCATTAACACAGTGGACACCGAGTTAACAATTTCATGATCTTGTGACATTTATTTAAAAAACATCCTAAGCTCGTGGGCCGGATCCAGCCAGAGCGTGTAGTATGCCTGGCACTAGTCTAAAAGAACAAACATTTTTTTAATATACTTTACAGACTGCAAGTTGTAAAACCTATTGCACATGATTGGGTGGATGAAATAGTAAAAAAAGAAAGTAGAAACGTATTCATTGTTCCTTCCTTCCTGAAAACAACGATACTACTCGAAGAACATACGCAATTCTCTTCTTCCTCTAAGCCCTTTTTATAGACTTCCCATTTGTTCCATCTTTCTCTGTTGAAGGCTTTCCGACGCCAAAATATAAGGAAAAGGGAAAATTCAGAAACACATCCTATTGATAGTCGTGTTCAATATGTGTCTCACTTTACCTTATTGCGCGGTACTTGTAAAATTATGTGCAAAGCATCAGCCGCTCTTCGTGAGTTTAAAACTCGCAAGAACTTGCATAAAGCTCCCCTTTCAGCTAACGCAGTTAGATCGATGACTCTGGAGTTTGAAGAAACAGGGTATTTGGAAGTTCCACCAGGCAGAGGAGGGAAACGTGCCATCAAAGGTAATTGAAGAAGTTATCACAACGATTGTCGACGGATCACACGAAAATGCTGCTGGTAGTAGCAGCGCTCGTGGATTAATACGACAACTGGATATGCCTTGTTCACTATATGGAAAGTCTTGCGCAAAAGAATTATATTTTATCGATAAGAGATCAGCTGCATACAGAAACTGCTACAAGATGATTTATGATAAGTGAATGACATTTGCTCTGATCAGATTGGAAGTCGACAATGCTTGGCATTGAAAAATTCTGTAGGAGATGAAACTCCTACAGAATTTTTCAAACTCCAAGTACACCACTGTGTATGCATCTCCTCTGTCCAAGGTATTTGTCACCTTGTTATAGTACATAAGTAAGTTAGTGAAACATGATCACCCCTTAACAAACCCATGCTGATAACCACAGAGAATACTGCTATTATTAACCCATTTCTGTATCCTACTTCTCGCCAGTCTCTCCAGGACCTTCACCACAACGCCAGATATACAGACCGGTCTATAATTTGAAGCTACAGCCTTATCACCACCTTTATGCAGTGGAACCTTGGAACCCGTGCTGTTGCATAACTCTTGTTAAACAGGCATGCCAATGTTACTGCCAGTTCCCTGGAGCATTCTCTTAAGATGTGCGGTGATATTTCATCAAATCCTATCGCCTTATTAGCATTAAGGACCTTGATGTTATTCTCAAATACTTCCTGCTCACTCACAATTAAGCTATCCTCTCCTATGTCCCCCTACACTTAAGTTCCTCATGATTCTACCCTTATAAGGATGAAACACACTTATAAATTGATCACTGAATACAATGCCTTCTGCGGCAGTTACCATTCTACCACTTTCATCCCTTAACTTCATCTTTCCATGATCATTCTTCCTTCTACTTGCCACATATCTAAAAAAACTCTCTAGCGTTTTTCTTAGCCTGATTTGCCAATTTCTGCTCATTCTCTAATTTTGTTTTCTTTCCTAACTGAGTCACTTTCCTGACTTGTTCCTTTTATTCTTCATGTGACTGGTTACCATTATTCATCTTGTACTTCATCCAAAGGTCTTTCTTTTTCCAGATTTCATGCTTAAGTTCCACATTCATCGATTTTGCACCAACCTTATTCAGCCTTTTGGCCTTTGGGATACATTCGTACATTGATGCTATTATGCATTTCTTTGTAAGTTCCCATGCAGCATTTATTTCCTCGCCGCTCAACTTTTCGTTCCATGTTATAGCCCGAAGTTGTCTCCTACGCTTGTCATAACTACCAGCCTTATAATTCCACATATATCCTTTCCTCGCAAAAGCCTGCATATGACTAGCCACAACACGGGTGATTATTTCATGATCACTTTTACCAACTGGAGGAAAATGTGAAACCCCCTCTAACAATTACATCCTCTGATGAAATGACGAGATCTAGAACTCTTGGTCCTCGCGTGCCTTTCTTTACGTGCTGCCTGAGATAGTTATCTCTCAAGAACTCGAGAAATTCACTTTCCTTATTTCCAAATGCTATCTCTTCATTCCAATCTATACCGCCATAGTTAAAATCACCCATAATAATTACCCTTCCTTTGTTCACTAATCCAAGTTTATACATTTCTTCATTACCACCTTTCACATTCGCAGGCCTATAGCAACATCCAACTGAATATGTCTTCCTCTGAACCTGTACATTACACCACACGGCAGTGGCGCACCCAGAGGGGGGGCCAAGGGGCCCGGGCACCCCCCGAAAGAAAAGGAAAAAAACACTAGAAAAATTTCCAAAAATCTTTTCCTAATTAAAATTCATTTTTTTTTATTTATGCTGTGTGCTACTTATGAATTAGCGATCACTGCAGATGCTCAGTTATAGGTCGTATGCGATGTGTAGTGTGTATTCGCAAAACGTCTACTCAACTTCCCCCCCCCCCCCCCCCCGAAAGGTTAAATCCTGAGCGCTCGGCCCCCTCCAAGATTAAATCCTGAGTGCGCCACTGCCACACTGCCTCATAATTGCATTGCCACTATTTCCCTCTTTAATGCCTACCTTATGTGGACTTAATTCTCTGGTGATTCATTCAGAATTAGAATTTAATATTTAAAAAATTGGCCATTTTCTGTTCATCATTCGAATATATAAGCCCACTGTAGCCTATATTTTCTTATATTTTTTTAACACGCTTTAGATTTTTAAGTGGAGCGCCACCATTTAAAAACAGCTGATTTTTCGATTATTCGGCAGCATTACCAGTTAAACCTAAATGTGTTCTTTTGCGGAAATAGTTGTGTATATATATAATTTAAATATATTCTTATTATAACAATAATTAACTAATTGTATTCCTAAAATGACAGAACTTTTGTTAGATTCGGATATAAGGTTGTGGGTATTTCTTCCAATTGTAGTTATTACTTTCTTAGTGGGAATTCTTCGGCATTATGTTTCGATTTTATTATCATCTACAAAGAAGGTAGAACTTCAGCAGGTTCAAGATAGGTAAATTGTGATTCCTAGTTATCGGGTATTTGATACTATATAAATAAACATGTATATTCTGCTATGTGGTAAGCAAGAGGCAAAATGATTATGCCAGGTTGACACTGGTGGATAGTTATGGTAGCAGAATAATCATAGCAAATGATATAGTGGAATTATTTAACGAACGCTTCATCAATGTACAGTGGTGTGAATGATGCTGTGCAGCATATAGAAGGGAGGCAAGAATTAGGAAAATTAAAGGTGAAAGAAACGAAGGTGTATTAAGTTGCTTGAGTAAGATGTTAATAAGACTGTGGGAATGTGTGCCATCCATTAGATAGATAGCATATTGGTTACAGTGATTGAAGATTGGCTGTTTGAAAGATACCAGTAAGTTGTGTATGATGGAGCAGTGTCTCAAAACAGTAGGATAACCATAGGCATGTCCCAAGGGATCTTCAAATGTTTGCTGATTATGCAAAGTTAGATAGAATTATCAAGAGTAGTGCTGATGTTAATTCTGTACTGGATGATTTGAATAGACTTTTAGCTTGGACAAATGAGTGGAGTTGCAGTTTTAATATTAATAAATGCAAAAGGTTATGCTTTGGGATACAGAGATATAAGGCTACATACTGTATTGGTGGAGCTGTACTAAAGGAAGTGGATGAGGTTCGGCATCTTGGAATGATTGTAGAGTAGTGGACTGAAGTTCTGAGGGCACACCACAAGTGTTGCAAAGACTGCACATCGTATTGCTGCTATGATAAAAAGTACATTGACATGTTGGGATAAGGACATGTGGACTATTGTGCTCGGATTTGGTCACCTAGTTTTCATTATGATGTGGAAATGCTAGAGAGGCTCCAAAGATGAATGACCAAAGTGACATCAGGACAGTGTTGGTTATGAAAAGCATGCGAGGGAATGTAGATTACAGAGGGTGGATAGGAGATTGGAGATATGATAGAGACCTTCAAGTTAGTTAAGGGATTCTATCAGATTAATACAGAAGCAATTATAAAAAGAGCAGATGTTAAAATGGGAAGAATGAGAGGCCATCCCTGGAAGTTGTATAAAGATGTGGTGAAGAAGGGTGTGAGGAGTAGACATTTTGCATGGAGATGTAGGTGTTGTGAATTGCTGGAATGCATTTTGAGAGCAGGTTGCATAAATAACTTCAAAGCTCATTATGATAGACATGTTGCTATTTGAGTGGGCCTCCCACGATGAGTCTGTTGACTCCATGGAGGTTACTGAAGTAGTAATATTATTTATAGAACATTTCATATTTCTGTTCTGAAAGAAAGCACTCGAGTTACTGTTCCTCGTTAATTTTGCATATAAAATATTTTTAGTAAATTTCTTGATATTAATTTCATGTATTAATGTAGAAATGCCCATTCCCCTGAAAGTTTCAAAATTTGCAGGTTAATGTGATTTTTGGTATAATACTAAAGAAGACTAGAATCCTTGATCATGTCGGTCAGTCATTATCATCTAAATTAAATGGGATTTAGACTGTATGCCGTTATGTATATACAGAGATTATACCTCTCTCTCTCTCTATATATATATATACACACACACACACACATAAGGTTATACCAGTCTAAATCCGGCCTGGTTGGCTGAGTGGTCAGCATATCTGCTCTCCAGCCAAAAGGCTGCGGGTTCGAATCCCACTGTGGGCATGGATGTTTCCGAGTCTGTGGAAATGCTAGTAGTTCTGATGAGTGATAGATGTCATTCGTGTAGTTGTAATTGGTTGAGACAGTTGTAGAGGGTACCCTCTCTCGATGAGTCTTTGGATTCCCTGGAGGTGTTGCGTAATAATAATAATAATAAAAATCGTGTTTGATTTAGACTATATTGATTGACCAACTTGATTGGCTGACTTGGTATGACCACCAAAAAAAAAAAAAAAGCTTGTTCTCTTGGAAATTTCAGAATTTCCCTGGGAATGAGCTTTTCTGCATTAATTCCAAACAAGACTATAATCCTTGATCAGGTCAGTCATTTGATATCATTAAATCAAACAGGATTTATACACACACATCACACACATACCAAAGAGAGAGATATACATATTTCTCTTTAGTATGAAAATGATTGAGTTAGAAATTTGCTGAGGTGTTTGTGTATATTTTTAGAATGAACAAGGAATTGAAGTTTAGAGGGCATTTACTTGGCTGTTGAAGTCTATACTGACAATCAGGGATGAGGGGGGAGGGATTATTCCCTTTCTAAGGCTTTAATAAGATCACATCTGGACTGTACATGGATCACCTGGATTCTCTGAAGGATCAGGAAGTTAAAGGATCTAGAGGTGAGTGCCTGAGGTGTGTGGGAAGTTTATGGAATTTTCCTTATGAGGACAGATTGAGGACCTGTGGAAAACAGAGGGATATGATAGAATCATTTAGGTTAGTACAGCAGTTTTATACGACTTATTATGTGAATAATAGTACAGGTTTTCTATAATGAGTCTTTGACTCCATGGAGATGCCTGGAAATTTAGATAAGCTAACAAGAGAGAGATTACTAGATTTTTCATTTGTAGATTAGTGAATGAGTAGAATGGGTTGAGAGGTGGTTGTGAGTGCTTCATTATTGTTCAAGAAGTACAAAGGATATTATGTCAATAATAGTTAGTCTTTGACTCCATGGAAATGCCTGAAAAAAACTCCTTGAACTCCTTTAAGGTGTCCTGTAGTAGTAGTAGTAATAATAATGTGTGTGTGAGAGAGAGTTATTACTTTTTGTTAATCTACTGTTAAAACTTCAATATCCTGTCCAATAGTTTCACAGTAGATTAACAGATGGCTCCTACAAAAAATAATCATATTTAATTTTTTTCATACTGTATGTAATATTTTTATACATATTAATGACTTTCTACTTTGTTTAGTAAACATGGATAGAAATACTACATTCTCCAACTACTGTTAGTGTGTGTCAAAGTTCTTACCATTAATAAAATCCTTATAAAACTTTGCAGGAAGTGATAATTCTGATAATTGCTTTCTTTTAAAAAACAAAAATTATGTTGTTTTTGACTTATAATTTATTTTTACCAGCACTTATTTTTAAAATGAATAAAAGCTCACCAATAAGGTAAACTACTACTACAGCCTTTTTCCTTGATTATCTCCAAGTGACATTCTTGGGATCTTCATTTGATATGTGAAAGATTTATTAGAAATATATTGTAAAGGCTGCTATATTTTTTTTAAATCTACAAGTTTCCTTCCATCTGATGTATGGATTGTCATCTTTCCTAAACTCTCTCCAATAAACCAAATTTATCCACTAATCCATCTGAGACCTAAGTTCATTGCTCTTGTTATCTTGGATATTATGGTCAGACAGATCCCTTTAACATCCCAAAACACCGATGCCATGACCTTTCCTGCTGATGGAACCGACTTTGTCTTCATTGCTGTTGAACAACCGACTTCTGTCAACTGTGACTGATTTGGATTCTAGTGTGTAATGGTGAATCCAAGTCTCATCCATAGTAATAAATCGATGCAGAAAATCAGTTTTATTCTTGGTTAAAATGTTATGTTGAAATGTTAAAATTCTCCAAGCGCTGTTCAGAGATTTCCATGCGAGTGCGTTTTTGATCTACTGTGAGCATACGTGGCACCCATCTTGCGCAAAGCTTTTTCATTTGCAATTCATGCAAAATATATCCTATACATTCTTTTGAAATGCCTACAGTCTCAGCATATTGTGCACTTGATGAATGAATTCTGGTGGTGTTATACTTTTTGGACGTCCTTCACGTGGATCATCTTCACGGCTGGTACAGCCACATTTAAACTCGGCAGCCCAATTCTTAATTGTCGAAAGCGAAGAGTGCCCATAAACTTTTATGAACTTCTAATGAATTTCTTTTGGCATTAAACCTTCTTTTACAAAGAATTTTATAAATGCACGATATGCAATTTTATCCATTTCAGGGGATACAGACAACGCTTTTGCTTCAGATAGCTGTATAAAACAAACTACTCAATAGAATGACTTGCAATTTCACATGGATGCTTATGACAGATGTACCAACTTAGAAAAAAAAATCATGCTGACAGTATTGCTATCTATGTTGAGGCCCAGAACTTTCCAGACCACCCACTTATACTGATACTGTATTTGTTATAAAGCAAATAACAGATATAGCAATAGAATTTAACAAACCAATATTATTATTATTATTATCATCATTTGACCTCAATGGAGTTAGAGACTCATCATGGGAGGTACACACTATTGCACACAATGCTCATCCAACCATGCCTTATACTGATTCAATGTGTCTCCATTCACAACACACTCAGGCGATGCATTCCACTCACCAACCACTCTCCATGCAAAGAACCTTCTGCTCATACCCTCCTTATACAGTTTCCAGCGATGGCCTCTTGTTCTACCTCCCCCCTCTCTCCAATTCTATGAAACATCTCTTCCATGTCAACCTGATAACAATCCCTGACTAGCTTATATGTCTCAATCATATCCTCCCCCCTCCCTTTCTTCTCCTAATCACGAGGCTTTGCAACTTACATTCTCTCAATCTGTCCTTGTACTCGACATTACAAAGAACAATTACCACCTTTGTGAATTTTCTCTGGAATCCTTTCAGTGTATTCTCATCACCATGAAAACCTGGCGAACAAATCTGTGCACAATAATCCATATGAGGCCTGATTAAAGCCTTATATAACCATGGTGCCAAAGACTAGTTCATTCCAGTGGTGTGAGGACAACTTGAGATATCACCCAGATTTTGAGACAAGATCAGATTTCTTTTCTTGGGCCTGTAGCCATTTCTTTTACAAATAAATCATATTATTGGCTCCTCAGCTTCCAGAAAACTTAATTTCCTTTTTCTTTTCATGGTACTCCTCACCAGTATAACTTTTTATTTTTATTTAGCATATGACGTGTAGGTCTCATGATATTAGATACATATTAGATAAAACAACATAAAACAATTTTAAAAATCATATTAAAAAGGGTACAATAGGTTGAAATGATTAAAATTAAGAATCAGAGTTTAATCCTTAAATCCTGGATTTAAACTTACACCAGGGATTCTGGGTTTAGTTTAAAAAAAGTCTTCTTTAGTGCCTGAGAATGAGTAGATAGGGCACTCAAGCACAATGTGATGATAGTCTGGATCCAGCTTCCGCATTCACAGTTTGGAGTATCGGACCAGTTCCGTTTATGTAGGAGATGCTTACATGTCCTGTTCTGATCTGATTTAAAGTGGTCCATACACGTCTAGAGAGATCGGAGGCCTCCAGACGAGATGTTGGATTTGAAATGGGAATTTGAAGATTGGAGGTACGTTGAAGACCATACTCTCCCCATGACTCGCATAGGTCATAGTTCTGGTCATTCATTTGTATTGCACTCCTAGGCAGGTCACCTGGATTTCAGTCTTTGTGAGGTATGGAAGAAATGTCTTGGTGGATAGGCAGGAACTGTTTCCAATTATTTTTGTCCATAATTTGCTTAAGGCTTGGGTCCTGTGAAGCAAGGGAGGGGCTATATTACTGAGAATTGAGAGCCAGTAGCCAGGAGAAGATCTTAGAGCACCATAAATTATCTTCATAGTTTGATTCAGCTGGACATCGACTAAAGAAGCATGTGCAATGTTCAGCCACACAGGAGCAAGCACAATATTCTGCTGCAGAACAGACCAAAGACAGTGCAGTAGTATGCAGTGTGTTAGCATGAGCACCCCAAGAAGTACCAGCAAGTTTATGCATTATATTATTATGGGTTTTTTAATTTTTCCAGCAATATTTTCTAGATGATATTTAAATGTCAAACTTCTGTCTAGGGTAACTCCTAGGTATTTTGGATGATTAAATTTCACCTGTTTATTTCTGAAGTAAACTTTTGGGATATAGTTGGCCTGGATATTACTTAAATGGAAAGATGCGACTTCAGTTTTGTTCAGGTTAGGTTGTAATTGCCATCATCTAACGTATTTATCAAGTACAGCCAGATCTTCAGTTAAGATGTTCTCAGCTGTTTGAATATAAAATGTTGAGTTGCAATGGTAATGTCGTCAGCATACATGTTCTCCATGATGTTGTCACTGGAATATCACTAATATATAAGCTAAAAAGCAATACGGCGAGAACTGATCCCAGAGGTAGGCCATTTTTAATCTTAAAGAATTTACTTTTGGATTCATCGAGAAATACTTGTATCCATCTGTCTGCTAGTATTTGATTAATTGGGTTGGCTGGTCTTGGTGATGGGATAGTTTCTAAGAATTTTAAGATGAGACCCTCTCTCCACATTGTGTCATAGGCAGTAGAGAGGTCCATGAATACTGCTGTTGTTTTCAATTGTTTTTCAAATCCATTCTCTATGAAGGTTGTCAAGGCCAGTACTTGATCACAACTACTTATGTCAGGTTTGAAACTAGCCTGTTCCTGAGGAGTTCTATCATGTATACTTGGAGAAATTCTGTTGTATATCATTCATTCCAGAAGTTTCAGGCAAATGCTTAACAAGGGCAATAGGACAGCAGTTGGAAGCAATTGTAGGGTCTTTGCCAGGGTTTAAGATGGCAGTGGTTTTAGATCTTTTAAAAATTGATTTAAGCATGCCAGAGTTCAGGATATTATTATACATAGCAGGAAGCCATTTAATAGTTTTTGGTCCACAGTTCTTATTGAATTCAGGGTAGATGCTATCAAGTCCAGCCACCTTCCCAGTCCTCAATGAGTTAACTGCCTGGGTAAGTTTCTGGGAATTGAAAGCCTGAAATAGTGATGATGGTGGTGGCGAAAGATCTGTTTTAAGATTTTTTAGTTTTTGTTCCACCTTTCTCATAGCTACTATCTTGAGGATATTTAATCATTGAAACTATATGTTTTGCAATGTGTTTTAGATCTATGGCAAGCAGCTTACCAGAAGTCCTTGTATTAGGTCAAGTTTCCTAATCAGGGACCAAGATTTTTGGCAGGAATGAGTAAAATTAAAATTGTTGATTGTCTTAATCCATTTTTCTTTCCTAGCATTGTTGAGTGAGACTTCAGTAGCTCAGTGGCTACTGAATTCTTTATACAGTCTTTCACTGTCTCTATTCAGCCTGGAATATAATCTTTCCTAAAACCTCTTGGAATGGTTCATTTGGCAGCAGTGTCAACCTGTTTCTTAATAGATTCCCTGTCAGCTTTGAGAATGTTCCATCTAGGTTTCAATACTGTTCTTATTTATTTGCTATTTGGAAAATTGTCTAATACTTTCCTAGAGATGGAGATGTGGCCACCATTATTGTCTGCAGTACAGAAACACAAATCAGGGTTATATCCTCTTTCCCATCTGGAGGAGAGAAAACTCGGTTTATCTCTGGCATCAAAGATCAGATAGAGGTTTTGATTTTCCATCCAGTTCACTAGTAAAGTACTATTTAGGTCATCCTCTCTATAACCTCAAAAGGAGTGATGACTATTAAGATCTCTCAGGATTATGCTTAGATGTTGTTGCTGGAACAGTACTTAATCAGCCCATTTAATTAAGGGAGTATTATACATGTTAGTTATTGTATAACCAGATATTATAATAGAAATACTATATATGTCCTTGCTGATGCTTAGTTCACAGATCTTATAATTAGAAATGTCATTTTTTATATATGTTGCCACACCATATTTGGGATGGTTTATACTATTGATCACATTATATCCATGTATTTTCTCTCTCGTTAGTAGGTTTAGATCATGATCATCCTTAGTGTGAATTTCCTGTATTACAACTACATCTATTTGATGGTAATTCAAGATCTTAGTAAGAACTTTGCATTTAGCCCTACCTATGCTTTCTTTATTTAATTGGCATATTTTTAAGAGTGAGGCCATATACATGATTCTTAGGTCCTCGGTAGGTGTATGTCAGTTATCTGAGAGCCTGTGTCTGTGAGTCCTGCTTGAAGAGTATGGAGCCATCTGTAGCTGTAGACTATTTGGCTATTTGGCGTTACCCAGAGTGCACCATGAGGAGGCAGTCTACGTTACACCCCCACCTGTATAACTGCTAACACGTTATGAATGTCAGACACACCTGACTTCAGAATACTGTTCTTGCATTAGATATAGTGCATCAAAAATCTTCCTAAATGAAGTAAATTATACTTGATAAGAAATTAGAACAAGAATATAAGAATAATATATATATATATATATATATTATTTATATATAATAATAAGAACAATATATATTGTTGGAAATTTTTCCGCTTGGTTTAATGCTTTATCCAAGTTGCATCTGAAATATAATCAGGACTAGGGCAACTCATATATAGAAGCTAATGACTTCAAAACACTTGCCTTAGTATCCCATAATACAAAGCACATATCTTTATGGGTATGTATAATGCTATTGTCACTACACAGGTCGGTTTCGAACTGTATTGAGGTCTCATCAGTGGGAGTCAGACTCAGAGGTGATACTAAGGTTGAAGTAATGCAGAAATCATATTTTCATATATGAGTTGCCAATACCTTATTATTAAAATACTCTGGATTAGAGATAGTTGTTGGAAGATTTTCCACTTGGTTGTATTATAAATTAAAGATACCAAGAAATTATATTTCTTGGTATCTATAGTTTTTTCGATATGTTGCAAGTAAAAGAAAAAATGTATATGGCAGAATGATTTTAAAGAATGCCGATGGTAGGGAGGTAACCGAATCAGTTGATATAGTGGAATTACTGAGCGAACACTTTGCAAGAGTATATTATCCAGGTGGTGACATTGCAGGAATGAATGAACTAATAGCTTATACGGGAATTGTGGTGAATGAAGTGGAGGTGAATAGTCTACTACAAAACCTCAGTGTCAATACATCTGTGGGATTTGATGGTATACCAGCTCATGTCATACATGAAGCGGCTAAAGAATTGTCACTGCCCTTGACCATTTTGTTTATTTTGAGTCTCTGGTCTGGGTTAGTCCCGAGGATAAAGTTCCACTTTATGCAGTGGAACTATTTTCCCCACGAAAGTGGGGAAAATAGTTCCACTGCATAAAGGAGGTTCCAAGACTGCTGTTGTAAATTACCGACTGATCAGCATATCAGGAATAGTTGTCAAGGTCTTGGAGAAAATAGTCAAGAGGAAAATACAGGATTGGATAGATAAAAATGAGATACTATATGGGGGACAACATGATTTTGTGAAGGGTAGATCATGCCTCAGTAACTTGCTCACGTTTTATAACACAGTGACCGCTGAACTGGATAAGGGTAATGGGTTTACAGTAATTCTACTGGACCTTGCTAAGGCCTTTGACAGGATACCACATGGAATTCTAATCAATAAACTGCAGCATATGGCGATGGATATAGGGTTGGTGAGATGGATAGGAGGGTGGTTGATGGAGAGATATCAGAGAGTGGTTTATTCAGGAGTAGAGTCCAAAAGACAGCCTGTGACTAGTGGTGTGCTGCAGGGTTCTGTTCTTGGACCACTACTTTCAATTTGTTCATTAACAATATAGAAAAGGATCTGAGAGAAAGTGTTTGCTGATGATGCAAAGTTGGGTAGAGCAATAGTGAGTGCACAGGATGTCAAAATTTTACAGGATCTGGATAGTTTGTAGCAGTGGGCTAAAGAGAATGGATGTCAATTTAATGTGGCAAAGTGTAAGGTTATGCATTTTGGGGTGAAAAGATTAGCAGGAGTATATCACATTGGTGGAACCGTACTCCAGGAGATTGACGAGGCCACGGATTTGGTGGATAGGGAGATGAAATTTAGGGTGCACATCGCAAAAGTGGCTAAATCAGCTCATCAAATCACTTGGTTGCTGAAAAATACTTTAACAAGCAGAGACAAACAGGTTATTCTTTCTCTGTATCGAGTTTATAAGACCCCATCTAGACCACTGTGCCCAGATATGGGCACAGTGGTCTAGATGGGGTCTTATCAAGGTTTCTTCTTGATGGAAAGGAGGTGGAGAGGATCCAGAGACGAGTGACCAAGATGATAGCAGGTCTATGGAATGAACCTTATGAGAACAGGTTGAAGATTTGTGGGTTGCAGAAATTGGTTGATAGGAGAAAAAGGGGTGATATGATTGAGACATTCAAATTACTGAAGGGTTTTTATAAGATTGATTCAGAAGATATTTTTGAGAATAGGACTGGTGGTGGGAGGACTAGGGGCCATACATGGAAGCTGGACAAGAGTGTGGTTAGCAAGGGTGTTAGAGCTAGGTTTTTTACTTGGAGAGTGGTGAATGAGTGGAATAAGCTGCCAGAGTCTATTGTGGGTGCCATGACTGTGAATGAGTTCAAGGCGAGGTATGATAGATACTGTGTAAATGTCGAATAGTTGTTCTTGACATGATGTTAGGGCCTCCCTCGATGAGTCTATTGACTCCTTGGAGTTTCCTGTAATAATAATATACTTGGTTTAATCCTTTATCCAAGTGTAAGCAAACAAAGTTTTCTCCTGAAATATAATCGGGACTAGGGCAACTTGGATATAGAAACTAATGACTTTACATCACATGCCTTAGTATCCCATAGTGCAAAGCACATATTCCCATATACACCCTTACCATAATGCATAGCATTATACATATCCATAAGGATATGTGCTTTGCATTATGGGATAGTGATGTGAAGTCATATACGAGTTGCCCTAGTCCTGATTATATTTCAGGCACAAACTCTGTTTGCTTACACTTTAATTTAATAATATATTATTATTATTTTATATATATATATATATATATATATATAAATAAATAAATAAAAGAATAAAGAAGTTCTCTCACTTTACTCAGATGTCACTTAGGTTCAGTTTAAATTGGAGAGTGACATTTGTCTTAATAAAATTGTGCATACCAGGTCAGTCTGAGTGGTTCAGAGTTTGAAAAAATGATAAGAACTTAGGATCAATCCATTGGTAAGAGTTTGGTGAGAAGTGTGAAAAATCCAGGTACTTTACATGGAATGTAGTGAGTGATGAGGAATGAACAGCCATTGGATGTTGTTTGTCTTTGCTGAATGTGTTGAAAAGCAATATGATAGGTATTTAAACATTGTGATATAGAAGGTGCCTTCCTTAATGAGTCTTTGACTCCCTGCATGAGCTTTCATAATAATAATTCTTATAAAACTACTTAATGGTATCCAGAAGATGGAGATGGCAATCTTGTTCATAAATGACATCTCTCTCTCAGAATCACTCCTGCTTGCAGATTCACTTCAGTCACTTTCTTAGGTGTTCTGTTACATATTGAATTGGTGTCGAGGCTAGCTGGTGAACGGTCGTGCTATCGGAGAGCTCCTGAGAGATTTGTGTTTTTTGTTGATTTATTGGTGTTTTGGATTCAATTTAATGGACTTAAGTGTTTAATTTTGGTATATTATTAGAGCTTTATTAACGTGGTTAGTGTACTAAAGTGTTTTATAACATAATCTATGTCGGAAGTCGCCGCTAGATGAATTCGTAATGAGTAGTGTTCGTGCAAGCTCCAGATAAGATAAGTATCATTTTCAGTTATCGATACAAATTACTTAATATTGTGTAGTTTTGTTTTATTTGCCTTGCGTATTTTAGTGCGTCTATTTTTGGTGTGTTATAACGTTTAATTTGACAAAACACGTTACAGATAAATATGGCACCTGTGCGTAGGATAAGGCGGCCAGTAATGAAAGTTCGCCATCGTTATCAAAGAACGGTAGCATAAAAGAAATGAGTCAGTGTACTAGCTGTGAAATGTACGCTTTGCGGAGTGCGGTCGGAGTGTGGTTAGATGATGATAAAGGATTGAATGTGTGTAGAAAATGTAGGGAGAATGCGGAATTGAAGTGTATTTCGGATCGTGAGTGTGATATTTTTGTCAACCTTCAAAATGAAGGAAATAGGGATATGACAAGAAACGGCAAAGTTGTACATGAAAATTGTGAGGGTGTGAATGTAGAAAGTGTGAATGATAGTATAAATGGTTTCTCAGAGACCAAAAAAGATGAGATAGATGCATTGAGTGAGATCGCGTTGTTGAATAGTGCGATAGAAAGAGCAAAACAGCAGCTAGAGTGCATGAACAAAAGTAGACTGAATGAACCAACCAATAATAAAAGGTATGACAGGAAAAATAGACGTATGAATGTGAACATGAACAAATTGAAGGATAGAGTGCTGTATGGAGACTCGTTAGTACGAGGTGTGTTAGTAGAGGATTTGACAAAATCGTACCAACCTGGTGCGACCATAAAGGACGTAACTGCGTCTATTAGAGAGCAAAAGGAAAGGGTGAAAGAAATGATTGTTGTGGCAGGTACGAATGATTTGAAAGGAGATAAAATGGAAATGATAGAAGACCTGAATGAATTGTTTGAGGTAGCAAAAGAAAAGAGTGAGAGAGTTAGAATGATTAGTCTTTTGCCACGGTATGACAGTGAAATGTTTAAAAGGAGGGCTATAATTGCAAATGACTTCATGCGTGGGTTATGTATGACGAGTGGTGTGGAATTTGTGGAGTGAGTTTGATGGGCGAAAGGATCTATATAAGATGGATGGCTTGCATTTGAATGGTTACGGTGTAAGAAGACTTGAGAAAGTGTTGCTGAATGTAGTGGATGTGCAAATTCAGGGAAACTAGATTGTTAGGGGGGGGGGGGTAGAGATACAGTCCTTATGGAGGCAGTTGAATGTAAGAATGAATATAATATACCAGAGCAAATAAGGACAACAAATCAGAGTGGGATAGTTAATATAAGGCATCAAGGTAGGGTTGGGGCTAATGGGGGTCTTAAATTCATGTACACTAATACTAGGAGTATTAGGAACAAGAAGGAAGAGTTTTTGGCCATGGTTGGCACTTCCAGACCACAGGTTATAGGTATTAGTGAAACATGGCTTACTGTAGATGATATAACTAGTGGGATTGAATGTGATGGGTATAGTGTGTTCAGGAATGACAGAGAGAATAAAATGGGGGGAGGAGTATTGTTGATGATAGCTGATGAGCTCCAGCCAAGGAGAATAGAAGTTGAATTGCAGGATAGAGAAAAGAGCATTTGAGGCCATTTGGTGTGAGATTGTGGCTAGCAGAACTAAATATACAATTGGGTGCTGCTATAGACCAGGTGATGGAAAAGATGGTGGTGACAGTATGCACAAGCAAATAGAAGAAATGGGTGGAAGGAGGGTGATTATTATGGGAGATTTCAACTATGGTTGCATTGATTGGAGTGAGGAGAGGACACACGGGAGGAAGGAACTGGATTTTATGCGGTTATTAAGGGATAACTATCTGCGACAGCATGTAATGGAAAATACTAGGGGTCAGAGAGTGCTTGACCCAGTAATTACATCTGAGGATTTGGCTGTAACAAATATGACCACATTGCCACCAATCGGTGAGAGTGATCATAGGGTCTTAACTTGGAAGGTGGCTAAAGGTGTAGAATTTTCAATTAAGACAGGGTACATGTGGAATTATCGGGCGGGAAAGTATGACAAGCTTAGGAGTTTGATTGGTTCAGTTCCATGGCATGTACAACTGCAAGGACTAGAAGTTGATAGTGCATGGGAGGTAGTTAAGAAGTGCTTGCATGAAGCAATGGCTGACTGTATACCTAGAGTCCGAATAATAAATCAAGTAGGGGTTAAATGGATGAATAACACCATTAAGCTTGAGTTGCAAAAAAAGAAACAACTATGGAGGGAATTTAAAGAGATGGGTGACCGGCAGGCACATGAACGGTATAAAGCGCAGGCCAGAAGGGTGACGAGTGTGGTAAGAAAAGCAAAAAAGGATTACGAAAGAACATTGGCCAAGCAGGCTAAAGAGAATCCTAAACAGTTTTTTTGATATGTAGCAAGTAAAAGGAAAAATGTACATGGCAGATTGATTTTAAAGAATGCCGATGGTAGGGAGGTAACTGAATCAGTTGAGATAGTCGAGTTACTGAGTGAGCACTTTGCAAAAGTATATCATCCAGGTGGTGACATTGCAGAAACGAATAAACCAGTAGATTATACAGGAATTGTGGTTAATGAAGTGGAGGTGAGTAGTCTATTGCATAACCTCAATGTCAATACATCTGTGGGATTGGATGGTATACCAGCTCGTGTTGTACGAGAAGCAGCTAAAGAATTGTCAGTACCCTTGACCATTTTGTTTAATTTGAGTCTCGGGTCTGGGTTAGTCCCGAGCAGGTGGAAAGAGGGGAAAATAGTTCCACTGCATAAAGGTGGTTCCAAGACTGCTGTTGTAAATTACCGACCGATTAGCATATCAGGAATCATTGTCAAGGTCTTAGAGAAAATAGTCAAAAGGAAAATACAAGATTGGATTGAAGAAAATGGGATACTGTATCGGGGACAGCATGGTTTTGTGAAGGGTAGGTCATGCCTCAGTAACTTGCTCACGTATTATAACACAGTGACGGCTAAACTGGATAAGGGTAATGGGTTTACGGTGATTCTACTGGACCTTGCCAAGGCCTTTGACAGGATTCCACATGGAATTCTAATCAGTAAATTGCAGCATATGGGAATGGACATAGGGTTGGTGAGATGGATAGGAGGGTGGTTGACGGAGAGATATCAGAGAGTGGTTTACTCGGGAGTAGAGTCCACAAGACAGCCTGTGACTAGTGGTGTGCCACAAGGATCTGTTCTTGGACCACTGCTGTTTAATTTGTTCATAAATGATATAGGAAATGATCTGAGAGGAACAGTTCATTTGTTTGCGGATGATGCGAAGTTGGGTAGGGCAATAGTGAATGCAGATGATGTCAAAATTTTGCAGGATGATTTGGATAGATTGGAGGTCTGGGCTAAGGAGAATGGATGTCAGTTTAATGTGGCAAAATATAAGGTTATGCATTTTGGGGTGAAAAGATTGGCGGCAGTTTACTGCATTGGTGGAACTCTGCTCCAGGAAATTGATGAGGCACGAGATTTAGGAGTGTTGGTGGATAAGGAATTGAAATTTAGGGGACACATTGCAAAAGTGACCAAAACAGCTCATCAAATCACTTGGTTGCTGAAGAATACGTTGACAAGCAGGTTATTGTTCCTCTCTATCGAGCCTTGATAAGACCCCATCTAGACTACTGTGCTCAGATTTGGTCACCTAGGTTACTTCTTGATGGGGAGGATTTGGAGAGGATCCAGAGGCGAGTGACCGAGATGATAGCAGGTCTGTGGAATGAACTGTATGAGAACAGGTTGAGGATTTGTGGGTTGCAAAAATTGGTTGATAGGCGGAGGAGGGGAGATATGATTGAGACATTCAAATTACTGAAGGGTTTCTATAAAATTAATTCAGAAGATATTTTTGAGAACAGGGCTGGTTGTGGGAGGACTAGGGGACATCCATGGAAACTGGGAAAAAGTGTGGTTAGTAAAGGTGTTAGAGCTGGGTTCTTTAAATGAGTGGAATGCGCTCCCTGAGTCTGTAGTGGATGCTGTGACAGTGAATGAGTTTAAGGCGAGGTGTGATAGATACTGTATGAATGTCAGATAGTTGTGATGAATATGATTTGGGGCCTCCCTCGATGAGTCTAATGACTCCCTGGAGTTGCCCGTAGTAATAGTAATAATAGTAATATTTTCATGGAAGCCAGTTTTACTGAACTGGGTTATCCTCATTTCTTGACTTTTGATTTAGCATGTAAACACCTAATCAGCTTCTGGTCACATCCATTTGCTGTTCTGTCTTCATACCTGATGAACCAATTAATTGTTATCTTTCATTCCTTCTACTTATATTCTTTTTGAAGTTTTCCTCGCTGTTTTCTCTAAAGACTATAACTCCTAGCTGTTTAAGAAACATTAACAGATTCCTCCTTTCTCCTTAACCACTTGTATGCTGTACGTCATGCCAACACTTGTGTATATGTATTAAAAATAAAATTTTAAATAGTTGCATGTTATAGGTTAAGAAATGTATGTAAAAGAGAAAAATATCAGATATAGAGTTTCAGCAAATGTTTGAAGATATATTTAGTTGAAAACAAATATTATATATATTTATTTAAATTTGTAACAATAAGATAGTTGGCAAGTACTGTGATAGATAATATATATTCTTTTTCACTTTTTTCTCTTCAGCCAAGCTCTAATAAGAAGTAGGCTCCTTAGAGAAAATGGAAAATACATTCCTAAACAGGTAAAACAATAATAATATTTTGAAATATGTGTTTATTATTTAATATAGGAGGACTTTGCTTAAATAATGGTTATATTTTTGTAAGTCATGGTAATTGTTTTCGATTATATAGAAAAAGATAGGTACCAAGTCCAAACAGAACAGCAAGAGAATGCTGTTCTCACTGTTTGGACATTGATCTATGCCACATCTTGAACTTAAAGCACTATCTGGTTTACATATTCAATGTTTAGTGGACTAATTTGTAATTTTGAGTTAATAACTTAATTAAATTAACTATAGTTACATATTTAGAATTTTTGAAAATTATTTCCATTCTCAGCGCTCTTTTCCTTTGCCATCATTTCTGGTTATTTTTCTTGGAAGAACAAAATCTACAAACAGAAGGAACTGCTATGGGTCCCCTCTTCTCACCTCCTCTTGCCAATTTTTACGTTGAAAATTTTGAAAAATGAGCCATAGACCCTTTCAAACTTTCTATCTGGCTAAGATATGTAGGTGATGTGTTCTCTATTTGGCCTCATGGTCCAGACATGTTAGACTCCTTCCTCAGTCACCTCAATAGCCTACATCCAAGAATCCAGTTTATGATGGAAAAGGAAAATAACAATAGTTTATCCTTCCTAGACACCTTATCATGCCATCCTAATGGTAACCTTTCTTTCTTTGTATATAGAAAACTTACTCACACATCAGATACATTCACACTCTCCCACCACCATCCCTCTCAACAATATGGCATTATTAAAACTCTAACCAATAGAGCCCACACGCTTTGTTCCAGTGAAATCTTCCTTTCAACTGAACTCAACCATATACACAACACCTTCCTTTCCAATGGTTACAACGATTACAGAATTAAAAAAATAATCAGTTCGTCCCCCCCATTGTGAAAATTTCTCTTCATTTCTGAAGTCCTCTTCAGAAGGACTTCAGAAATGCCATCACCATATCCTATGTCTGTGGCACATCAGAAAAAAATAGCCAGATCCTTAAAAAAGTACAACCTCCACTCAGCATTTAAGCTCCACTGTTAACTTACTACCCTTATCCGTTCCGCCAAAGATCAGCTCTCTCAGTGCCTGGAGTATATAGAGTACCCTGTTCCTGCAAGCCGGTTTACTTTGGACAGACAGGCAGATCAGAACCATCTGTTTCTTCTTCTTCTTCAACCTTTTGGTTCTGTCCACTGCTGGACAAAGGTCTTCCCCATGGTTTTCCAGACCACTTGGTTTTCTGCCTCTCCCATTCATCTCACTCCTGCAATTTGTTCCAGTTTCATTCCTCCACCTTCTTCTCGGTCTTCCTCTTTGTCTTGCTCTATCCATTGGTCTCCACTCTATTGTTTTTCTGTCCATCTCCCATCACTGCATCTGGCAATATGGCCAGTCCATCTCCACTTAGCCTGTTTAATGTATTTTACAATATCCATGACACTTGTTTGAGGTCTTATCCAGGTATTTGTCTTAATGTTATTTTTAGCATACTTCTCTCTATGCGATGTTGTGTTGTTTTCAGCTTTTCGTTTAGGGCTTCTGTTAAAGGCCATGTTTCTCCTCCGTATGTTAGGACAGCAAGTGTGCACTGGTCGAAAGCTTTCCTTTTTAGACTCACTTCTGAATATTTCTCTCATTTTCCCATAAGCCATCCATCCAAGGTGAATTCTTTGTTCAATCTCTTTTCTTTGGCAATCCTCAAAGGATAACAGTTGGCCCAAATATACATATGAAGTAACTTGTTTTATTTCATGGTTTTCAACTTTCACAGTTCTATAGTTTATGTATTTATTCATCATTATTTTTGTTTTTTCTTTATTTATTTTTAATCCAATTACTTTGGAGGCTTCATTTAGTTGATTTAGCCTTTCTTCCAGATCTTCAAGATTATCTGCTATTAGAACAACATCATCTGCAAATTTCAGATGATGCAGCCTTTCTCCATTTATGTTTATTCCTTTTGTTTCCTAATCAAGGCTTCTAAAGACTTCTTCTAGTGCAGCTGTAAATAATTTGGGAGATATGTCACCTTGCCGGATGCCTTTTTTGTACTGGAAACGTTTTACTGTTTTAATATAATTTAATTACAGAAGTTTCAATATATGGTTTCTCAGTTTCCTGGGTTTCAAGTGCTTTTAGTGTTGCAGATGTTTTAACTGAATCAAATGCTTTTTCGTAGTCTATATAGGCCAGACATAAGGGTTTATTGTATTCAATTGATTTTTCAATGAGCTGTCTTAATGGGTGACTATGGTCCAAAGTATTGTAATTCTTCCTAAATCCAGCTTGTTCATAGGTTTGCATTCCCTCTAATTTAGATTTTATTCTATTATTTATAATTTTTGTGAAGACTATATATATATGGTGGGGAGTAGGCTTATAGGTCTGTAGTTTTTAATTTCTTCCTTATTGCCCTTTTTAAAAATTAATATTAGAAGTGAATTGTTCCAATTTTTTGGAATTTTTCTATGTTTTAGGCATTTATTAAAGAGTTTAGTCAGCTGTTTGGTGACAGGACTTCCTCCCAGTTTTAAGAAGTCTACCATAATTCCATCTTCTCCTGGGGCCTTTCCATTCTTCATTTCCACTTCACAGAGATTCAGGTTCATTGTATTCTTCCTCACTCGTTATCTATAGATGATTCTTGGATGTCTCGGTCTTTGTCTTCATAGAGTTCAGTATAAAATTCCTGAATTCTTTTGATTATTGCATCTCTATTTTTTATGAGTTCACCATTTTTTCCTCTTACAGCAGCTATTTCCTTTGTTCCAACTGATAATGTTCGTCTTATAACCTTCATATTACTATTGTTTTCTATTGTTTAATTTTCCTAGTATTATACGATCTAATTTCATGTTTCATCCTTTTACATATAGTTTTACAAATTTCTGCATATTCTATTTTATTGGTGTCATTCAAATCTCTTTTCATATCTCTTCTTTTCTTCATCAGATCTAAGGTTTCCTGTCTTAGTTTTTCCTCTCTTTGGTGCCTTTTTTACACCTCCTGTTTCTAGTTCACAATTCAAGATGGATTTTGTTAAGATTTCATTAGCATCATCGATGGTAGTAGCTGTGTTTAACTTTTTTAGTTCATTTTTGAGTGATTCTCTATAACAGCTTTTATTGTGCTAGATGTTTTGTAGATTCACTAAATTAGACTTTTTTCTTATGCGCTTATTCCGTTCCCATTTTTTGTTGATCCATACTTTTGAATTGAATTGAATTTGATTTTGGACAGAGGAACGAAAGAGGAGAAAGACTTATTGAATTCGCAGAAGAAAATCAATCAAAAATGGACTTGGAGAAGCCCAAATGGACAAACTTACAATGAAACAGACTTCATCCTCTCCAACAGAAGATATATAATAAATAATACTGAAGTGCTTAATAGATTCAATACAGGACGTGACCACAGACTAGTAAAGGCAAAAGTATGGATCAACAAAGAATGGAAACGGAATAAGTTCAGTGTATCATATCAGTGTATCAATATCATATTCACAGTGGTAGAGTAGATGTCTATCTTTTAATCACATGAGAGGTTCTTCTTTCCTTCTTATCTCTGAAAGGCCCACAATGTCCCATTTTATATGTTCCAATTCCTTCATCAGTTCTTCCAATCTGTCATCATCCCGTAGAGATCTGCAGTTATATGTCCCTACTAATATCATTGTCATTGTGCACTAGGTGGTCTCATTGTAGCTAGTGGAGACTGTAGCATATTTTTCAACCTAGACTCTCTGCTTTTTATCCTAAGTCTAGGCTTTTTATGCTGGGCAACAGACAAGCCAGTATGTAATTTTCCTACTTGATTCATCATTTGCATTGTCCTCGTGAGGAGGTATTTGGCCTTATAGCATCATGCTGGCCAGATGGCTCGGTGCCTCACAATAGTGCATAAGATGAAATGACACAGCAAAATAGGAAAGATTCATCCCTAGCCCTCAGATACTCTAATAGCATTGGGGATAAGGAGCAAGAAGAGAAGAAAGAAGCAAGGAAGGAAGAGGAGGGACCAGTCTACAGATAATACAGTAGATGTATATTACATGAAGTAAGGCATGGTCCAGCATTGGGTACTTCGGGTTTGCCACACCTGTACTCACTAAAGTGAGCCCCTGAGACCATCTGTTTAGAACACAAATCATACATCTGCAATAATGACTGGTTGATCTAGCCTTGCAGACCATCTTGTGGATATAACCCACATGATCTCCTGGAGAAAAACCACCATAGTAAATTCAAAAAAGAAAGACTGTTTTTAGAATCTGCAGTGGCACTCAGAAACCAGCCGAATTTAAATAAATATGGTTGTATAAAACTTAGCAAAATTTGGGAAACTTGAATTATCCGAGATCCCACATTACATCCTAGGCCACTTATAAACACTCATAGAAGGCATACTATCTAGATAGGATTTTAGTCACCCTCGTGTTTCACTTAGTATTGTATTGTATTTGAGTGTGTTGTCACAAAAGTCATTTGTAATCCCTGAAAATGTCTCAGTGACTGAGATGAAATATTGAAAGCATTGACATTAGTTTTAGTCCTTTCCCAGTGCTGAAAATATTCTATTAAATCTCCAACATGATACTGTTATAGTTTGGTATAACTACATTGAATCACCATCATCAGCAATTTGGTGATACGGGCAGATCTGGTCACCCAGATTTTGTAGGGGATGAAGAAGTTATGAAGAAGATCCAGAGGCAAGTGACAAAGATTGTGGCAGGTCTATGGAATGCTCCCTATGAGAACAAATTGAAGATTGAAACTATCTGATAGACAAAAAAGAAAGGAGGATTCATGATAGAAGCATATAAGTTATCAAAGAGATTTTATAAGATTGACACTTTTCTGTTCTGATAAGACTTTTCAGTACATGGCAGGAATAGAGAGAATGAGGGAGCACCCATGGAAATTGTGCAAGGGTACTGAGAGTAGATTTTTTGTTTGGGGGGTAGGGCAGTGTGAATGGTTGCTAGAGAGATGGTTGTGTGTGCTTCATCAGTGACTAAGTTCAATAAGAGGTATGATAGGTATTGTGTGAATAATGGCTAATCTGTGAATAACTGATCAGCTACAATGAGTCTTCTGACTCCATGGGGATAGCCATATTGTGATAATACTACTACTCAACTGGTGTACAGTGGAGTTTGTAAATTCTCAACATTTTTTAATCTTCAGGAATCAGAAACTGGGCATTGCAGTTTCCAAGAATTCTTGAAAATCCTGTAAACTTTACTTTATTGATTTAATATTTGCAATTTGTCTTAAATAATTTTTTTTTTTTTTTTTAAATCTAATCATAAAACATTGTAATAATGAATTCTACATTTTAGTATAGAGGGAAAAAGTAAAATTTAATTAGCATTAGATATTGAAAAATAAGGCTCAAAGTTTGATTGGGGAAAAAAAATCATTGGTACAGCATATAAATATCTAACATTAAACGCTTGTTGAAAAACAATGAGTTTTAAGATTAACATATAAGAAATTGAAAGCACAGTATTATTACTGTAAACAAAAATAAATAACAAAGCTATATATTGTTCATGTATATTTATTGCTAAAATAGAACTTTGAAAAAGTGTTAACCGCTCGGTCGGAAATTCTTGGTATTGGCTTAGTTCCAGCCTGAAGTAGAAAAATTTCTTTCACTTTGTGTTGACATAGGTTTAATTGTTAGTACATCTAAGAAATTTTAGGTGCACTGTTAGTATATACGTTGCTTTGTATACATTAATTTCACTTTTTAATAATGAAAATACCTTGTTTGATTTAATTGGCTTCAATTTTGCCATTGAAAGGAATATATTTCTTGCTAGCTCTGTTTTTAAATCTCTTCTAATTCTCAAAATTCATAATTTGCCATTTCTTCATTTATATTGTTCATCACCATCTAAGGGTCAAAGCCAAATAACTGGAAGGAAACCTCCACATTGCCTTTAAGGAGAAATTCTTCTGTAATTCTTGCATTCAGCTTTATTCTCATTTTTATACATGATAACTATGAGACTTCTACTCCAATCATCTGGAATTGGAGTAGAAGTAGAATCAACCTATTGACCAGGCCTTTTGAATTTATTCAAAATTGAAGGAAAATTTTTTTTTTCCTTAACTATTTCAACTTTTGTATTCATATTATACACACACACACACACACACACACACACACACACACACACACACACACACACACACAGTGGTATCTCACTAATCCAAACCTCCAATAATCAGAACTGCAGTTTGAAAGAAAAAAAAAGTTTTATTTATTATGTATTATTATTTTGTGTACTATTATTTTTATTTAATAGGGGTGGTTAAGGGTCAAAGCTGTATAACTGAGAGGAGACTCCACATAGCCTTTAAAGGAATACGGAGAACCGACCAGGGTTTCTGACCTAATGTCCAATCCTCACCTTCTCATTTCTCATGGTGCACCCTGTTGGGTATCTACTTGATTACTGAATGAACAAGGATGGGCTGGCAATTTGGGATTTAGCCGACCAAATTGTATTCTTATTGGCTTAAACCAATATACAAAATGATGGTACAACATGACAAAATTTCATGCCAGCTGAGGTGTCGCCCATTTAACAAGCCCCCCCCCCCATTGTTGACAAGGTGCCAAGAGAGAAACTATTCAATACACTACAGTTATATTGTGTCAATGGGGCATTATATCAAGCAATACTTAGTCTTTATTTGAGTTGTAAGTCAGCAGTTAGAATTGAAGGAAGTACAGGAAGATGGTTTAATGTTAAATCGGGTGTGAGACAAGGATGTACATTATCCCCTCTGTTATTCATTATCTATATGGATCACATTATGAAGGAAAGTGGTATTAAACATGGTATCAAAATTGGAGATGTTAATGTTAGCTCTTTGCTTTATGCGGATGATGTTATACTTCTAAATAAATCCGCTACAAATCTGCAAGATTCTCTGACTAAATTGAATAACTGTTGTAATAGATATGGTATGAAGGTCAGCAATAAAAAGATAAAGACAATGAAAATAGGCAGAATCATTGAAAATGTCAACTGTGTTGTGAATAGAGAACCTGTGGAACAAGTAAAACATTCCAGCTTCTTAGGCACGATTTTTAGTGAAGATGGTTAATTAAATATGGAAATAGACAACAGAATCAATAAAGCTGGTATGGTAGGAAGTCGATTAAATAAATTCATATGGAATAAGAGAGAAATTAGTCGGAACACTAAATTAGCTGTATACAAGACAGTGTTCAAACCAGCTTTAACTTATGGATCTGAGAGCTGGGCCAGAAGTAGAACACTTGACCAAAGACTAGAGACCGCAGATATGAGAGTCCTGAGAAAGATTAGAGGCGTGAACAGATGGAATCAATGGCAATATCATATTAAAAACGAGGATATTAGGAAAGAACTTGACATTGTCAGCATCCAGGAATGCTTTAGCAGAACTAATCTCAGGTGGTATTGTCACGTAAACAGAATGGGCGAGGAAAGATTAGCAAAACAAGTGTTCTCTGCCAAGTTGGCAGGAAAACGACCCAGAGGAAGACCAAGATATAGGTGGATTGATATGGTACAAAGTGCCTTAGACGATACAAATATAAGATCTGGTAATGTTGGGGTCTTGACAAGTAACAGACTGATTTGGAGGAAAATTGTAGATAGGAAGTTAGTAATGATGTAAATTTTTCATGTAGTACTATCATACCCTGTATACCCCTTGAGGGTACATGGCAGGAATTTGATGATGATGATGAATATTTTTATTTAATAATTATTATTTTAACTATTATTATATATTTCATTATTATTACAGTACAGTATAACTACGGTGATATGCAAAAAGAGGAAATTCAAAACGTGCAAAATTTGGTTAAAATATAAATATAAATCCAGATGTTGAAATTTCACAAACAGATGTTACGGAATGGATTACAGGTAGAACCAAAAGGGAATCTGAAATCAAATTAGATGCTGAAATTATAACTATGACGCTACAGAATGAATTAGAAGATGATGATGACAATAAAGAACTGGAAGAAAAAAAAAGTAAAACATAAAGACACAATTGACAGCTTTAATATGTGTCTAGAATGGGCTAAGCCCATTCTATATACATATTACACATAATGGGATACACCATTCCACAAAATTTTATTGCTAATGCAGCTCCGAGAAGAAGCATTCGAAAAAAGTTTAGCTTCCATGAAGCAAAAGAAAATCGGTGACTTTTTTACCAAGAAATAAAAAAAAACTTTTTTGTATGTGTTATTTTATGAAACTTTTTTTTTGTGTTGTGTACAAGAAAGTAAAAATTTTTATGCAAATTAAGTTATGTACTGAACTATGCAATTTTATTAAATCGGAATCCTCAATAATACATACAAACTAAATTTTTTACTAAAATAAACTTGTGTACTCTATAATTTTTTAAGTTTTACATTATAGTACAGTAGCTTTTTTTTTCTTTCAGTTCATTTATTTACAGAATTAAATTTATGTACCATTAGAATCCGATTATTTTTGTCTTAAACGCTAGTTATTGATTCTCTTAGGGGGGAAATTCACTAATCCGAACTTTTTGCTAATACAACTGAGCACGTTTTTTATTAGTTCGGATTAGCAAGATACCACTGTATATGCATTTATCAGGCGACCCTCAAATAACTTAAACCTTAGTCAATGGGCACAACACTTAAATCATACATGCAGTTTTATGCATCTTAACTAGCCAGCAAAGTAATTTGTTAATGTAATTGAATAATTAAGAGATCGCTGTGTGTGTGTGTGCGTGCGTGTGCGCGCTTACCCAGAATGTGAATTAATCATACATCATTTATATATATGTATATACAAAACTACTCATATCAAACTGCACGTGTATAATTATATATGTGCATATGTTTATTTTCAAGGCTTTTTTGATGAGGAAAAGTTTTTTCAACAATGAAGAAACTGGATACTTCAAAACTCAGCATCGTCCTCCTGCAATGCAAAACCCTATGACTGATCCTACAATGATGACTGATATGCTCAAGGGAAATTTGACTAATGTATTGCCTATGATACTTATTGGTGGATGGATCAACTGGACATTTTCTGGCTTTGTAACTAGTGAGTAATGTTAATATCATAATTTATCATCTTTATATGTTTTTGTATTAAAATTTAAAAATATTTTTGATGCATATTATATGCATCTTGACATGCTTTATATAATTCCTCCAGTTGCAAGATACATGTACATTTTTCATTATCTGACATCTGAGAATGCAAAACTTAGGATCTCCTCTTCATGATTTGCTCTGGCTCAAAATTTCCTTGTTGAAGTTTGCAGCAATCATTTGCTGTATTTATCAGTCTCAATTCTGATAATTACTCCCAGCTGTTTGAATATTCGCATCTGAATCTCAGTTTTTCCACTTTCCAAACACAAAAACAGTGAGGTTTTTCCTTAGGGACTTCAGTGCTTGCAACTCGAACTGGCTTCTGTTCAGCTCCACTGATTAGATTTTGAAAGGAATGCCAACATCACTAAATGGTCAGGAGGACCTGACCATTTCTTAACCAGTTCTCCTTCCACATGTACTTTAGATATCGGCTATCTTCTTGGTAAGTAATATCATCCAAGTTTTCTTAACTATGGAGGGTCCTTAACCCAGCCATTCCTGGTTTTATTAGTCTTTTGAATTAGATCATCATTTCATGATTTGTGCTCTTGGGGGGCAGGTAGTTATTTTTTATTTTTATGGAACAAAGACATTAAAAGTCATACTGCTGCAGGACACAGGTTACTACTACTACAGCAGTACATATGGTAAGCAGTTAGTAGGATAATCACAAACATCCATGCCCCTACCTGGATTCGAACCTGCAGCCTCTTGGTGGAAAAGCGGATATGCTAACCACTCAGCCAACCAGGCTGGCCTCTTGGGGAGGAGTAGGATAATAATATTACTTGTAGTAACAATAATATTATTAGGTCTTTTTCACCCATCTTTATTTAAATCTGTTATTTTCCAGGTATCCATTGTTGTCAAGGTTTATCTTCTAAGGCAGTGGTTCCCAACCTTTTTCCACTTGTGTACCCCTTGTTTTTAAAATAGCTGTTTTTAAATACTGACACTTTTGTTCAGCGCCTATCTTAATGTAAAATAGTGAAAATGAGGTAATGAGTTGGGAAAGGAAAATTACTACACTAAAAGTACAAACTACAGATTTAATTTTACAATATTCGTAACACAGAAATAAGTATAGCTTCACGTTAAATATTGATAATGATGATCAAGTATTTAAAGCACTTTTGATTTATTATTAATAATATTTATTTGTGTTATTTGAAAAGTCTGTAATAATTGGTATACAGATCACTAGCCGATTGAAACATTGTTGGTGAGATTGTTGAGCTTGCTTTGATGCACTTAGTTTCTTGAAATTAGGCTCTTTTGAACCTGATTTCAAGGATGATGAGTGACAAGCATGAACCATGCATAATGTTGGTAGAAGAATGATTTGGGGGAGGGGCTCATAGCCACACCCTCGCCAATCATCATTCGCTAATGTGAGCTAGTTTTGAAGTGTCTCCATTAGATACTTCAAAACTTAAATTTATTGTTCCGTAACTAACATTTTGCATTTTGTTTACTTGTTTTTCAGCCATTACTGATTATTTTCTGTGTACCCCTGAATGGCCCAGCACATACACCGGGGGGGGGGGAGTATGCTTACCACCAGTTGGGGAACCGATGTTCTATGTCATTACTTATTAACTGCATCTTTGTCTCTTTTTTTTATCATCCTAGGCATCAAAATATCTATTTTGCTAACAGGTTTTTTTTTCCATTAATATTATTGGCTTTTATTGAGAAATGGGTACAATTTTTTAAATGATTGCAGAATTTAATTAAAATCTTGTTTAGCTTGAGATTAAAGAAGTGTGTGTGATACATATTTATGAACCAACATGGGTACCCTATTTGAAACAGCAATTTATAAAATTTCTTTAAATTAAAATACAAATTTGTACCATAATCACATACACATCTATGAAGTAATTTAATCATAGTTGTTACGATATTAATTTTTATTTAACCAAGACACAGTGTTTCCTGTTATTTTATGATACTTTATAGTATGATACATATTTGTCTCAGTTTCATGCAGATTATTACATATTAAGAAATATGTATGTATGTAATAATGTTACTTATTAAATGGCATCTTTTTTCCTTCATGTTGGAGGTTTAATGAAATATTTACAGCACTAGAAAGGATTAAAAACAAATTTTAATGCTTTCAATATTTTGTCTCAGTACTATATGCTATAATAAACACTGGGTGACTAGAGGTTTCAGAAGATTCTGCACAAAAAGAATTCCAAAAAATAAAAAATAAGCACATCAGAAAGTATAACATTCTATGTAAATCTAAATCGCAACCACAAATTCATCCACTCCATACAGTAGTTAATCTATCTTCAAAAAGTCTCAGTGAAGATGCCATCAGTGCCTGAAGCCTCAGCCACAATTTTGCCATTGCACTGAGAGAAGTGCTGTTGCTAGACATAATGTGCAACATAGAACATGGAATCTGTCACATAGCTCTGGAAATAGCCAACAACATCAGACTTGACATCACCAATATCCTCTCCCAGTCGTTCCCTCCAAAAATTGATTTATTTTCTCATCAGCTCGCTACTCTCAGAAAATTTTTTTTTTTATGTTGAGCCCATATACGTTGCCTGGTCAACCTATAGTACTTTAGTATTATATGGGTATTATTTAGTATATGGGTAGTAGTAGTGGGTTGGGAAAGGAGAAACTTGTTGACATTCGATTTAAAAGCCTGTATATTGTATTCCTTGGGAAATACATCAGGAAGAAGGCTGTTCCACAGTATAGCAGTAGCAGGGATGAAGGAGGAGGAAAAGAAACTTGTTCTGTGGGTTTCAAGGTGTACTGTGAAAGGATATTGGGCAGCAGTTGTATGTGTTCCAATGGGCTTAGTACAGAGTGAGGGAGTTATTGATGCTGTTTCAAATGAACATTTTCCATGGAAATATTTATAGAATATACAAATTGCAGAGACTAGATGTCTATGTGAAAGTGGGGGGAGTGAGTTAGTAAGAGATGGATCATTTATCAATTGCTCTCCTCTGTATTGAGTCAAGCATTTTGAGGGAGCTTTTAGAAGCCCCACTCCAAATGTGAGAACGATATTCTTTTATCTGGGCGAATTTGTGATTTGTATTAGGTTAACAGTTGTTTTGAGGTGAAGTAACGTCTTGAGTGAAAGAGAAATCCTAGTTTTTTGGAAGCTGAGGATGCAATGATTGTGATGTGTTTATGCCAGGAGAGGCCTGATGTCATGGTAATTCTGAGAAGAGAAATTTCATCTTGTCTGTGAATTTGAGTGTTATCAAAAATAATACTGGAGGAAAATGGTTCTTTTTTATGGGAAATAAGACAGAACTGAGTTTTACTAGCGTTGAAGTTGACGAGGTTATCTGAGCTCCATTGGGCTCGGATAACTTCGGAGATGGCTTGGAGGTCCGAATTAAGGGAAGTTGTGGTTGATGTTCTGTGGGTTGAAGTGGATTGTGTAGGGTAAGGTTTATCAAATGAAAGGGAGGAGTGCAATGTGCTGTCATCTGCAAAACTGTGTATTGGGTTGGAGATCAACTGAAGTAGGTCATTGATATACAGAAGGAAGAGGGTCGGTGAGAGAACTGAACCTTGTGGGACCCCAGCGTTAGTTGGATGGTGAGAGGATATGGAGCCATCTACCATAACACATAGTGTGCATCCAGACAGAAAGCTGGCAATCCATCTGCAGGAGTTCTGAGACAGTCCAAATGATGGAAGTTTTTACTAAAATAAAGAGCCAAAAGGCTTCACTTCGGTGATGCAAAATTATATAAATTAAGTGGATATTAAATCCAACATTATTTCAAAGCCGAATACAGAAACTATAAAAATTTTGGCGAAGTTTGACCAGAGAGCTTAATGGGAATATGCTCGTTGCCATATTACGGGTTGCCCCAGCCAAACAATAGGAAACACGATCGCTAGTAAGCATCCATATATTCATCTCCTGTTGTTTGTTTGATAAGATTTCACTAGCCTGACAGCTGTTTCAAACTCACTGGTTTTTGTCAGATACTAGGCAGAAACCTAAGAGAGCAAAAAGTCTCAGTACTAAGGAACTTAAAGCATGGGAGAGATGTATTTTCTGTAAGCCAACTCTCAGTCGGTGCGGAACCTATTCACTAAAGTATGTACTAAAATTAAGAGCTAAAAGGCTTCACTTTGGCAATGCAAAATTAAATAAATTTAGTGGATATTAAATCCAACATTATTTCAATGCCGAATACAGAAACTTCGAATAATGTTGGATTTAATATCCACTTAATTTATATGATGGAAATTTGCTTAGTAAGCCTTTGTTCCAGATCCGGTCAAAGGCTTTAGAGATATCACGTGCAACTACTCGGAATTTACCAAATTTTTCCATGGCATTTGTTCAGAGATGAGTGATATATGAAAACAGGTCACCTGTTGATTGGCATCGACGGAATCTGTACTGAGGAGTGAGATAGGCTGGTAGTTGGTAGTGATTTGTTACCCTTTTTGCTGCACAGACCTTCAGGACAATTGGAAGAATGCCATCAGGGCCAGGAGCATTTTTTGTGTCTAATTTAGACAACAGGTTTATGATCTCTTTCTGGCAAAAAGGATACAGGAGGTGTTGTATGTTGAGCAGTTGGAATGACTGGGGGGGGGGCATTTGCCATTGTCAGTTATGCGTGCATTCGACGCAAAGTGTGAAGCCAGGAGATTAGCTTTTTCTGTGGGTGATTTGCAATTGAGCCATCTGAGCATGATATGGGTGGGAGTAGTGTAGGGCAAAGGTTGCAACCATTTGCTTTGGCGGCTGTCGCCAGGACAGGCTGCAAGTTTCCTACTTTTCCTGTTTAAATTCTGTTTTGGAATCATCGATAATTTTCTTATATCTGTTTCGGGCTTCAGTATAGGCACTGAAGGAGGATGGAGTTCTTGATTTGAGCCAGTTGTGGTATGCCTGATTTTTCATTTGTACAGCCTTGGCACATCTTTTGGAGAACCAGGGTTTAGATAGGGGGATGGCAGTTCAGAGAAGTGTGGGGGAAATGTATGTTTTCATGCCAGTGAGGATTACTTTGGTGATATGTTCGGTGCATATGTTTGGATTGGAAGACTGGAAGCAATAGTCCAACCATGAAAATGAAGCATGGTAGTTGGAGGCTGTCCCATTTGGCACTATTATAATGTCAAACTATTGTGTGGGTGTGACTGTGTAAGCATTGTTACATGGGGGGAGGAGGTGAGTACTAGGTTGTGGTCAGAATTACCAAGTGGGAGCACTACATTCACTGTACATTTGGAAGGGTCATTGGTAAGAAAGAGATCTAGGGTATTTGGGAAGTGATTTGGGTTATCCGGTATTCTGGTCGGCTTGTGAATGATTTGTGTAAGGTCATTAGTGATGGCAAATGTTTTGGCATCTCTTCCTGCAGGATCTGTACAACTGGAAGAGGAAAGCCAGTTGATGTTATGGACATTAAAATCACCTAGAGAATGATTTCACTGTTAGGAGAGTGGGACTGGAGGAGGTGAGCACTATAAATAGAGGAAATTAAAGAGCTTGGAGAGGTTTTGGTGGTATTAGGAGAGCGATAGAGACAGCAGAAGTTACAGAAAGAAAAAAGTACTGTCATCACCAGAGAAGATAAGGGTAATGCCATGGAATATAAATGAAAAATGGATATTATTCTCCGAGATCATGCTGCTTACATCCCACTAGATCACAATCTAGTGGGATGTAAGCACAAAAACACAAGTTATAAAAATTAAAAAAACTTAAAAGTATCTTCCTGGCCACTGGACGTTACAAAAAAACTCAAATCTTTCAGCTCTTCCCCCCCCCCCCCCCAGATGTATGGTTTATCTAAAATCCAGAAACCTAATTCCCCCCCCCCCACACACACACACAACACACACAAGATCTATAGTAGATGCCACTCATGCTCTATGCTACAAATTGTCAAAACAGCTGGCTAACTCTCTTATCGTCCTCCCCCACTGGACTTACCATATCTTATATAAGAAAAACCTTCATTTTAAAACCTTAATTGAAATCTAACTTTAAATAATAATAATAATAATAAGAGTTCCAAGGGAGTGGAAAGAGAGCAAAATAATTCCCTTGCATAAGGGAGGCTCTAAGACTGCAGTATCAAATTATAGATTAATTTATAGATCAATTAGTATCTCAGGTGTGGTGTGGTAGAAGTACTGGAAAAATTGGTCAAAAAGAGAATTCGAGAGAATGGGTGGATAAAAAAAAACAAGGATAAAAATATGATATTGTTATGAGGGACAGCATGTTTTTGTGAAGGGTCAGTCATGCCTTAGTAATTTCCTAACTTTTTATAATAGAATAACAGCAGAATTGGATAAAGGAAATAGTTATACAGTGATTCTGCTGGATTTTACAAAGGCATTTGACAGAATACCATATGGAACTCTGTTATGCAAATTAGAACAAATGAGGATGGATATCACACTGGTTAACACGTTCGCCGCCAACTACGAGTATACTCGTATGACGCTTACTGTTGGCAACGAGATTACTGTACTGACCTTGAAGAAGTGAAATTGCTTGGCTTGGAGCTAGCATCAAAACTGTGTATTCTCATAGATGGTATATGCTCTGCACAAGCCAACTACGAGTATACTCATATGACGCTTATCACCGGCGACGAGATTACCGTACTGACCGTGAAGAAGTGAAATTGCTCGGCGCATGGGAAAAGACTATGCCGAAGTAGCGTGGCAGCGAACGTGTTAAGTGGATAAGAGGGTGGTTGCTGGACAGATATCAAAAAGTGGTATATTCAGGGACAAAATTAAGGCAAAAACAGATGACTAGTGGTGTGCCACAAGGTTCAGTGCTAGGACCATCATCATCATCAAATTCCTGTCATGTACCCTCAAGGGGGTGTATAGGATATGATAGTACAACATGAAAAATTTACAACATTTCTAACTTCCTATTTACACTTTTCCTCCAAATCAGTTTATTACCTGTCAAGACTAACATTTTCAGATCTTATGTTTCTATCTTCTAAGGCAGTTTTTACCATATCAATTCACCAATATCTTGGTCTTTCTCTGGGTCTTTTTCCTTCCAACCTAGCAGAAACACTTGTTTTTGCTATTCTTTCCTCTCTCATTCTATTTAAGTGACCATACCACCTGAGATTAGCTCTGCTAATACATTACTGGATGCTAACAATGTCAAGTCTTTAATAATGTCCTCGTTTTTAATATGATATTGCCATTGATGAAATCTGTTCACTCTCCTAATCTTTCTCAAGACTCGTAACTGCAAAATCTAGTCTTTGGTCAAGTGTTTTACTTCTAACCCAGCTCTCAGATCCATAGGTTAAAATTGGTTTGAACACTGTCTTGTATATGGCTAATTTAGTGTTTTGACTGATTTCTCTCTTATTCCATATAAATTTATTCACTTGACTTCCTGCCATACCAGCATTGTTGATTCTATCATCTATTTCCATATTTAAATTACCATCTTCACTAAAAATTGTGCCTGAGTAGCTGAAATATTTTACTTGTTCTTTAGGTTCTCCATTCATGATGAAGTTGATATTTTCAATCTTTATGCCTATTTTCATTGTCCTTGTCTTGTTGTTGCTGACCTTCATATCATATCTATTACAACGGTTACTCAATTTAGTCAGGGAGTCTTGCAGACTTGTAGCACAATTATTTAGAAGTATAACATCATCTGCATAAAGCAAAGCGCTGACATTAATGTCACCAATTTTGATACCAGGTTTAATACCACTTTCCTTCATAACGTGATCCGTATAGATAATGAATAACAGAGGGGATAATTTACATCCTTGTCTAACACCAGATTTAACATTAAACCATCTTCCTGTACTTCAATTCTAGCTGCTGACTTACAACTCAAATAAAGACTACGTACCATTTGATATAACCCCACTCACACCATACAACTGTAGTGTTTTGAATGGATTTTCTCTTGGCACCTTGTCATATGCCTTTTCCAGATCTATAAAACTAAATACAGATCTTTATATTCCCTTGATTTCTCAATTATTTGTCGTAAAGTGAAAATCTGATCCAGACAGCCTCTATTTAGCCTGAATCTGGCTTGTTCTTCAACAAGTTTCTCTTCCACAATCCGTCTCAACCGTTTCTCACATATACATGCCTAAATTTTACCAAGAACACTCAGTAGAGAAATACCCCTGTAATTCTCACATTCAGTTTTATTTCCCTTTTTATATATATGGGTACTATGAGAGCTCTGTCTGTGTGGTTAGCCTAGTGGCTTTGCACTTCGCAACCATATGCCTGGGGAATGAAGGTCTTGGGCGTGGACAGCAGGGTTTTTTCCGCCAGTTTATTTGGGGTTTTTCATCTTGCAAGCAGACAAACCTGACCTGTGAACACACACACACAGGCTACGGTCATAAAAATACGGCAAGGAAGGCAGCGGGAAACCGCCTTGCATCACTATTTCCCTAGTAATCAGCTGGAACCATCTCAAAGAGAGGAAGCCTTAGGAACAGATCAGATGAGAGCTCTACTCCAATCATCTGGAATTTGTTTCTCTGTCCATGCCTTCTAAACTATGCAGTGCAGCCACTGTAAGGCTTTTATACCTCCATACTTGAGCATTCGAATATCATCTACTCCAGCTGCCCTTTCCACATTTCAGGCTTTTGATGCCTTTTTCTTCAAGTCTGGATATATATATTCCTGATTGCATGTCTGTTGAGCATTTTTTACTACTGGACTGTCATCACTGCTCGTTTCGTGTAGCAATTTTTCAAAGTAATTACTCCATACGTCAAGGATATCTTTTTCACCAGTTTTCATGTCATCTTTATCATCTCTGATTCCTTTTACAGCACTCTTTCCTCCATTTCTGAGCTGTTTCAACGACCTCTGGAATATCTTGCCACCTTCTTGATATTTATTTTCTATGTTCTTATCAAAGTCTTCCCATGACTTTTGTTTAGCTAGTTTTACATAGTGTTTAGCTTTGTTGCATTTGTCTCTGTATTCTCTAAGAGCACAAGCTGACTTATTTGTCAGAAACTTTTGATATGCTTTCTTCTTTTCCTTCACTGCCTCTTTAACTTTAACTGTACCACCATGGAGTTCTGATTTTTTTATCCTTGCAGATAACCTCACCACATGCCTCTCTGGCTGAATCAATGTTTTCTTCAGGGATGGCCACTGAATATCCAAAGTTTGGTTCCTGTTCTCAAACTCTTTCATTTTTTCTTCAATAATGTTTGTGTATTTTAATCTACAGTTCACACCTGAGAGCTGCTCAACTTTTATTCACTTTAAAACTTTCTTACATGCACTTTTCAGTATGAAATTCAATTTTATCCTGGTCAAGACTAAAATGGTGATCACTTCCAATTTCAAATCCTCTGTACACTCAAGTGTCCTGCACCAGAGAGAGAACATCACCATCAACAATAACATAGTCAAATGAGACTGTTCTTATTCCTTGTCTCTTCTCCCCATGTGAATTTATGCACATATTTATGTTGGAACATTGTGTTAGTAATAACCAGTCCATGTCCTGAGCAGAAATCCAACATGTATTTGCCATTATTATAAGATTTGCTCTTTTCTCCAAATTGTCCCAAAATATTTTTGTGTGTTCGACAATCATTTCTTACTCTGCTATTTAGATCCCCAATCAGTTGCTTTCTCTAAAGCAGCAAAAAATTCCTCCACTTCTACCTTAGTAGAACCTTCTGTGGGACCATAGGCACAAATAAGTCTCATTGTCCAGTTACCCATTCTAATATTTGCCCACATCACTCTACTTGAAATTGCTTGCCATTCAAGAAGATTAGCCTTGTATTTAGTGTTGAATATTATGGCTACCCTTTGTTTTCCTTGATTATCATTGCCTGAATATAACATTTTGTATTTATTGCTCAGAAAGATCTCGCCAATTTTTGCCTTTTTTGTTTCAGTCACCCTCATTGTGTCGATCTGGTACTTATCCAATTCCTCCATTTCTTTGCCATTCTGGCTTCTTATGTTGATAGTATCAATCTTCAACTCTAGTGATGTTGGGTTGGGGTGTGTTTTAGTATTTGTGCTAGGACAATTGCTGTTTAATTTGTACATAAATGATATAGGAAATAACCTGAAAGGAAATGTTCAGTTATTTACTGATGATGCGAAATTAGGTAGAGTAATAGTTAATCAAGGTGATGTGGAAAGTTTGGAGGAAGATTTAAATAGACTATCAGTATGAGCAAAAGATAATAGGTGTCAATTCAGTGTGGAGAAATGTAAAGGTATGCATATTGGGATAAACAGATAACAAGTTGAGTTTCACATTGATGGCACTACTCCACAAAATAGAAGTAGCTAGAGATTTAGGAGTGGTGGTAGACAGAATTAAAGTTTAGAGGACATATTGCTCATAAGATTACTTGGCTATTGAAGAACACATTAACAATTAGAGATAAGGAAGTTATTCCTTTTATAAGGCCCTGATACGTTCACATTTGGATTACTGTGCTTAAGTTTGGTCTGCTGGCTTTCTTGAGGATGTGGATGCAGTGGAGAAGATTCAGAGACGAGTGACCAAGATGGTGAGTGGTCTGTGGAATGTTCCTTATGAAGATAGGTTGGGGGTGTGTGAATTGCAGAAGTTGGTTGATAGGAGAAAAAGAGGGGATATGATGGAAACATTGAAGTTGCTTCAAGGATTTTATAGGATTGATGCAGGGGAATGTTTCATTGCTTGGCTGGAGTGGCCAGAACAAGGGGGTCATTCCTGGAAGTTGAATAAAAGTGTGGTTGGTAGGGATATGAAGACTAGACTTTTTTTTTTGAGAGTTGTGAATGAGTGAAATGGGTTGCCAGAGTCAGGTGGAGTACCTTGTCTGTTAATGGGTTCAAGAAGAGAGATGATAGATTGTGTGGATAATTTTGGTCTCCTGTGATGAGTCTTCAGACTATATGGAGGTGCCCATATAATAATAATAAATGCTTCGTGTATAGACCATGCAGAATCAGTATTCATAACATTATCAAGTCAATATTGAAACAGTTCAAACACATTTCAAAGCCAACTTAAGATACAGTAGACACTCACTGTTTACTGTTTGATTTTCCTGTGTCTGTCTTCTCGCTGTCTACAAAGATTCATCTCCCTCCTCACGTTGTTTCCTAAGAAACAAGAGATGTCAAGGAAACAGAACAAAGGAAATGGGCTTGAAATCATGAAAAAAACACACAGGATTGGTAGAAAACCACACACAAAAAGCATGCAAAATGACAAGTACAAATGCAAATGGTAAAAGAAGAGTATGAAATAATAAAAAAACATTTAAAATCCAGAATTAATTTTCAAATTACAAAATGTTATTTTAGTTCAAATTAATGCCACTTACCAGAAATATTTATAGTAAACTAACTGTACAGTCTGTACCATTGAAATCAAAAATAACCTGAATTACAGCAGTTATGCAAAGAGGGAGAGGACACAAATGAGCAGCTAGCCTGCAATAGTCAGCCTAAGGGTAGAAATTGGCACAGCTGGTGTGAAAAAGTCAACTTCCCATATATACAGAGACCTAATGATGCACATTAGATTAGAAAATTAAATACGGAAACTTAAATTTACGTGAAATAAATTTATTAGCTGTAAAATTTTTGCTTACATACATTAATAATGGGACATGATATAAAATAACAATAAATAAAACATTTTCAAACAGTGCCACATTATTTTATTTTTTAATTTTTTTTTAATAATTAGTAATTTTGACTGTTGTCATTTATTGCTGTCACTTTTTGAAAATGATTCTTTTATTGTCATTTTATATTGTGTTCCATTATTAATATACTGAGGATGCCTATGATATGCAGGCAAAAATTTTACAACTAATAAATTTATTTCATGTGAGTTTAAGTTTTCCATCTTTAATTTTTTCCAAGTTTGTCAACATACCTACCTATATTAAAGCAGCTATGGATGATAGGTCTATATCCAGTTACAAAGCTGACTTGTTCATACCATTCATGCCAATCACCCAATGCTGAATAATGCAGACCAGCTGTTTCTTGCCATTCTTTTGTTCTCTTTCTATCCGTTTTCTTTGTTTACTGATCTCGGCTGTGGTTGGCTCCTTTCTCTTATTTTCTAGTTTTAATACAAAATGCAAACAAATTTTATGATTTTATGTAGTATTTCCCCATAAGATTAATGCTACCAGCTGTATTTTGTGACATCATTTATGAGGAAATTCAGCTGGCTAATGAAATGTTTTGTGCAATTTACATTATTTAAAATAGCCTAAGTTCTATAGAACCTAGACTAGGTCTAGTTCATTATAGTGCATCATTATATTATTGTATGTATCTGCTCTATGATGTATTGTAAGACAGTCAAAGTACTAAACTAAACACAGTTTGCCTTCACAGAGTTTATTTATCCTTATTTTTAAAATGTAATTTTTTTTTTCTCTACAGCAAAAGTCCCTTTTCCATTAACGCTGCGCTTCAAGCCTATGTTACAAAGAGGAATTGAGTTAATGTCTCTAGATGCATCTTGGTAAGTAAACTAAAACATATATATATATATATATATATATATATATATCAAAGTATATATAATTTATAAAACTTTAAAATTAATGCCACAAGGATATGCTAAGCACAGTGGGAAAAGTCTCAGGCACCTATTTATCTTCATCCAGGTAATCCAGTATTTCATGCTGATGTTTAAAATGATTTTTGCAATTATTAAATGTTTTATTTTTCTACAGTTGGCCTGTATGTAAACTTTCTCAAATTATACATACTCTCACATTTAAAACTGGCAAATATAACTCTGAATATGCAATTATTTGACTTTCTCACCTGTGCTAACATATTCACTGTAATCGTTATCAAGCATTCATTTCATTTCTAATTGACTCCAGAAAAACATAATTCACCATTATTTAGGACAATGCTGTCCAACATCTGCACATCAGAAGGTCAAATATTATTAAGCAGATGAAGAGCCAAAATATTTACCTAATTTATCTAATATAATATAAATAATAAGTTTGTCATGAAAAAATAAAATTTTATTATAAACAGATAGGTATGTGCAATGATTTTTTAAAAATGTAAGTTTATTTAATAAAATTTTTAAAAGTTATTATTAAAAAGAAGAATTGAAATTGAGCAGCTTTTATAGATAAATTGTAGACTGAACTATACTTACATTATTCAGGAAAAAATGAAACTGTTCAAAAACAAGAACCAAACCCTGGAGCCTCAGTGGCAAACTCTGAATAAAACATTGATTGATTCAGCTAGGGAGGCATGTGGTGAAGTGTTTGCAAGGATAGAAAAATGAGTACATCATGGCAGACACAAAAAATAAAAGAAGCAGTCCTGGAAAACAAAGCATACCATAGAGTTTCTATGGCATGCTTTGTGACATCATTTGTGAATAAGTTGACAGATGTCCTAAAAGAATACAAAGAAAAATATAACAGTTTCAGTTATGTGTAAAAGTAGCTAAACATAAGTCATGGGAAGACTCCCATAAGAATATAGAGGATAACTATCAGGAAGGTGGTAAAATGTTCTGGAGACTATTGAAAAAGCTTAAAAATTGAGGAAAGGAATCAAAGATGATAAAGGTGACATGAAAACTGAAGATAAGAATGTTCTAGATATCTGGAGTAATTACCTTGAAAGACTGCCAGACAAAACAGTAATAAGAAATATCCAAGATGAATGTAAACAGGAGTATATATCAGTACTTGAGATTGATTAAAAGCCTGAAATGTGGAAAAGCAGTTGGAGTAGATGATATATGATGAGAAATGCTCAAATATTGAGGTATAAAAGTTTTGCAGCAGATAAACTGCATAATTCAGAAGGCCTGGTCAGAATTTGAATTCCAGATGATTGGATTTGAGCTCTCATAGTTCTCATCTATATTAAAAAAAAAATATAAATAAATAAAACTAAATGTGAGAATTATAGAATCATTACTTTACTGAGTGTCTGAAGTAAAATTTATGCAAGCATACTTGAGAAGAGACTGGGAAAAAAAAATTGTAAAAGAGAAACTTGCAGAAGAACAAATGGAGTTCAGGCCAAGCAGGGGTTGTTAAGATCAGATTTTCATTTTACAAGAAATAGTTCAGAAATCACAGAAACATCACAAGTATCTGCATTTCAATTTTGTAGACCTGGAAAAGAAGCATATGATAGGAGGAACAAGGGAAAAGCTGTTCAGAATGCTACAGTTATATGGGTAAATAGAATATTATGCAGAGCAGTACATAGGCGATATTTAAGTTGTAAGTCATCAAATTGAAGGAAATACAGGAAGATGGATTGAGGTAAAATCAGGTGTACAATAAGAATGCACACTATTTCCATATTCTTATTCTTCATGTATATAGATTACATCATGAAAGAAAGTGGCTATTAGAAATTGGAGATATCAGACTTAGCTCTTTGCAGTGATGATGTTATACTCCTAAACATTCAATGCAAGTCTCCAGGATTCTCTAAATTGAATGATTTAGTTTGAGAATCCTGTGAAAATAAGCAATAAAAAAAAGACCAAAACTCTGAAGATAGGCAGGAACATAGAAAGCTTAACTACATTTCGACAGAACCTTATAGAACAAGTAAAATATGTTAGCTCTTTAGGCACCATTTTTAGCAAAGATGGCAAATTAAATATGGAAATACACAACAGAATAAGCAAAGCTGGTATAGTAGGGAGTCAATTGAATAAATTTATATAAAATAAGAGAAATTAGCCAAAACACTAAACTAGTATATAAGACAGTGATCAAACCAGTTTAAATTATGGATCTGAGAGTTGGGATGGAAATAAACTTGATCATAGATAATAAAAAATAATAAGCTAATGCCTTTTATTCCCTTATAGGAAGTAGACAAGGCCTTTAAATCCTATCTAGCTTTTGAAAACTGAGTAGGCAGTTCCATCTCCACCAGCAGCCAATCAGAGCTAGCTGGCCCATGTCTATCACTAATTATAGGTGGCCACCAATGAAGAGACTGTCAAACAAGTGCTGCTATCTTTTGGTACCTTACCCTAACAGGATATGTTACTGTCTGAAATAATGTGGGTTCTACAGTCAATATCGGTTGAAAAAAGGCTTAGATTAAGTTCCTCCAGTGTCGGCGAGATAGACCTATAGATTTGAACTATAGGTCTATCTTTGGACGGCCTAGTGCAGAAGATGTAAGTGCCACTTCCACTGAGCTACACAGACCTTTTGATCAAAGATTAGCGACCATAAAATATGAGTCCTGAGCTAAGATTAGATAGAGAGAGAAAGTGAACAGATGGCATAAATGGCAGAATCATAATAAAAATTAAGATATTAGGAAATAACTTGACATTATCAGCATTCATGAATGTGTGAGCAGGACTAATCTAAGGTGGTATGGTAATTCAAATGCAACAGGAGAGGAAAGGTTAGCAAAACAGGTGGTTGATGCCAAGATGGAAGGAAAAAGACCCAGAGGAAGGCTAAGGTCTAGGTATATTGATTCACTCAGAAGTAATTTAGAAGATTGCTATGTTAGATATGACAATATTGGAGTGCTGACAAATAACAGACTAATTTGGAGAAAAATTGTTGATATTAGTAATAATGCAAACTCAATCATTTAGTACTGTCAGTAGCCTGTCTGTACCTCTTGAAGGTACATATCAGGAAGTTGATGATTTATTTAAAAAAGTAGTTATTTAGAGCATTGTAAACAAAACTACTTACATGCTCTTTGTCTATGTTGATGTATGGTTGTGATTTGAGGTATATGTTCAAGTGTTATGTCTTTAATCTTTATATATTTAATAATACATTATACAAATGTAATTCATCACTTATCATAGAATAGCCCATTTGACAGACTAACTTATTTTGGCACTTATTAAATCTAAACAGTTGCTTCACCGAACATAGTTGCATGAATCATGCTGACAAACTGACTCTTCTTGACATTTAAGTATAGCCATTGCCAAGCACTTTTAATACTTTTGAGATGCAAATGAATCTGAGAGAGATGACTTCAGTCTGTACTTAATTATTTAAAATTATAAATAAAATTCTTTTACAGGCAGGATGCAGACTGACAGTTGAACAGTACTGATTTAAGAAGGACATATTATTTAGGAAGTCTAATTATACTTAAGTTGTGTGGTTTGTCCTAGAATTTAACTGAAGTAATAGCTAAACTGAACAATGGTTGAGTCTTATGAAACTCTCTTCTTAGGTTACAAAGAACTTGTCTTTATGTGAAGTTGTTCATAGCACCCATAAAAAATTTTTTTCAGTATAAGGAAAACTTATATTTAACCTTCAAGTAATGATCTGAAAGGGTCACTACTAAAGTCATCTCCCCCTGAACTGATTCACTCCAGGACAGAATACTTAGCAGTGACAGGCAAAAACCTACTGCCGAGCAGTACTGCTCTACTCTAACAAAACAAGGCCAAAGAGGAACATTATAAAAATGTTATCAGTGAGAGCCAAATCCAGACAGATACCAAGGTTGAATCAATGTGGAGGTCAAATATTTTCTATATGCAAGTAGTAAATTGGTATATTGCCATATTATTAAAATACTCTAGAACAGAGAAAGCTCCAAATTAGGATTGAATCACTTCACATACTGAAGCAACTAAGGCTATGAGGCCAGTGGATTATTGTCAGTTGTAAATTGTTCTTCTGTCGAGTTTGCCTGCTATGTGGGAGAAAAAATCCAACCACCTTCGTATGAAACTGGCCAACTTGCATTCAGATGAAAATCTCCAATAAGAAAATTAAAGGAAGCTTGCTCACTTGGTTATAAATTATATCATACTTCACAAGAAATTATATTGTTTTAATCCTTATCCCTGAGTAAGCAAATGAAGTTTCTGCAGGAAGTATCCTGTATGGTTGTACAGCTGAGGTTGGGCATGAAGAAAGGATGGATTACATCCATTAAATTTAATGTAATAATCATATAAGGATACATAAGTTAAGAATTATGTCTGATAACAACATATGTTCTCCAGCCAATTTTAATTTGCAGTGAAAAGTCTGTTTCCATATGGAAAAATTCTGACACCTCCATATGAGATTGGTTAACTTACCTTCAGTTGGAAAGCCCATGTGTAATTTAATTGCATTCTGGATGAGATTTGAACCCCAGTATTTCCAGCTACAGGGCTCTTTGGGCTATTTCGAGTTTATGGTGAAAAGCCATGATTGCAAACTGAAGAACAGAGATTTGGCCATGTTATTATTACTGTGTTGTAGTCTTAATGATTATACTGTTAGCAATGCTATATGATATTAACATTTTTACCTCTTGAAGTTATGTCTGCACAACATCCAAACATTTCTCTCTCTCCCCTTACATATACTACAATGTCCTCTTTTACTAGAAGCTCCTCACAAACATAGAGATGACAGGGTTTTCTTTCCTAGAAGCTCAGCTTCTTCATCCCACAAAACACACAAACCAGCCAGAAGCGGTTTACTGACATATTATGCTGGCCTCCTATCCTTAGTTGTTTTGACCATAATTCAAAACTACCACAACTGCTCCTCACACATACAAAAAGTTATTAGTAAACCTATAATACATACATTTGTACTGTTAAAGGCTAAGTATTTTTTTTTTATCAATTTAATGATTTTATTTTTTTATTTTTACGTAGTCCACTCTAGAGACCAAACATGGAAGCTAAATTTTCAGGCCTCCAATAAGTGAGGCAGTAGTCTCACACCAGGTGATAAAATTCATCTCCCACCTAAAAACAATCGCAAACATTTATGCTTACAGCAGGATTTGAACCCGTGACCTGTTGGATAGAGAGGTATGCTAATCACTTGGCTAACAAGGCTGACTTCTACAGCATCCTCTCTCTCAACCCCCATCCCTTAAGTCCATGCTCCATTCCTACACCTTTTCTCTATTCTTCCAATTAATATAATCATGAATTCTTATTGTTATCTCTAATCCATCACCTTTTCCTACTGTAACAATCTTCATCTTTTCCTGCTGCATTCTTTACTCAATGTAGCCAGTCTGTATTCAGTCAGGTGGTCTGTTCATCCAAGTGGAACTTCTCCAATTACTATATGTTAAAAGTATCAGGCAAACTAACTAATATGTCACTTACAGCAGCATATCTCAGACTTTTACAGGGCAATTTGAAAAATTCCATTTTTCATGCCATCTTATTAATTAGAAATAACATTATTAAGGGAAATTAACTTCTTTTATCGAACAATTGGTTCGATATATTTTATATTAAATTGTAATATAAAAATATATTTTATTATGAAATATAATGAAATCAACCAGCTGTTTTCACAATAGAAAATATAACAGAGTTCTAATCCCATCCAAAAAAAGATATTGATCAAATCCCATTTTCTAATTCTCAAACTGATTCTCCAATTCTCTATAAATAGATTTTTGCACATATTGATCTTCTTCTGGGTCTTTTTCCTGCCATTTGGCAAAGAACACTTGTTTTGCTAATCTTTCTTTTCCTGTTCTGTTTAAATGACTGTCATCTAAGATTAGCTCTGTTAGCACATTCCTTAATGCTAACAGTGGTAAGTTATTTTCTAATATTCTCATTTTTAATATGATGCTGTCAGTGATGCCATCTATTCACTCCACAAATCTTTCTCAAAACTAATATCTTTATTTCTAATCCAACTCTCAGAGCCATAAGTTAAAATTCGATTGAACTTGCTCTTGTATACAATTGTATTATTGTATTAATATTAATTGTATTAATATAATTGTATACAAGCTAAGGTATACAATATGTTTAGTATTTTGGCTAATTTCTTTCTTATTCCATATAAATTTATTCAGTTGATATCCTACCATACCAGTGTGACTAATTTTGTTGTCAATTTCCATATTTAATTTGCCATCTTCACTAAAAAGCTGAAATGTTTTTACTTGTTCTATAGGTTTGCCATTCAGGATACAGTTGATGGTTTCAATGTTTCATTGTCTTTTCATGAACTTGCCATCATCCCCCACTTCCTTTCTGAAACCAACTAATTTCTTGAGTCTTTTTCTAACACCTTTACATGAAAAAGACTTAGATTCTTTTCTTCACAATCTATATTTCCCAGAAAAGTATAGCCAAAGAAGCATTTATCCTTTTGATATTTATAGATACAAATACATAAAACTGTTTTTCAGTTATTGAAGTAATGAAAGGATAGTTATCAGTCTTTAACCACTGTTAATCCAATTTTTCTTTCTAATTATAGAATGTTTTTGGAATAGTAATAGAGAAAGTGGGGAAAAATTAGTTTTCATTCTTTACAGGGTAAGCTCTGCATCTTGGTATTTTCTGAATGTTTTTGGTCTTAGAAGTATTTATGCTCTTGTTCTAGGAGAAAACAATGGTAAGTGATGTTATTTATTTAAAAAGAGTGATTGTAATATATTTATAAATTGAAGTCATGTTTATTATACTAAGCTTTTCAGAGATTGTGGGTTCTTTTAAACATCTGGAATCATAAACACTTGAAATCTGCAAAGCATATTAAGAAGTTCACATCAAGCTGTCTTGCATGTGTTGCAAGGAAGGGCACATTTTCTATGTAGGTGGACACATTTTAAAAAATTCATCAGTTTATATTGCATGCTAATTTCAATATCTTTTGGTGGAATTTTCATATAAACTAGTATTTGTGAACTCTTAACTAAACGTTTGAGATTTTCTATGCATTATCTTATTTCAAATCGTAAAGGATAAAACAACAAAAAAAAAAACTATTTTATTTTTAAAATATTATGCATTACATAAATAAGTTGGTTTCTGATCTTAGCGAGGTATATATATGGATGCCGTCTAGAAATATTTTGATTTTATGATTATCATAATATCCAGAACCAAAGGATGTCACTACAATCAATAGCCCCTCCCACCTTAACTCTAGTAAAGTAGCACCTAATGAAATGGAGTCTGTCTCTTATGTTTCTGCAACTGATGTTTTTTACATTGAATATTTTGTAAAAAAAAAAAAAGTCGCTACTTTTATAAAATCATACTTTCTCCAATAATTTCATTTATCAAAGAAAATTCAAAATTCTTCAACATGATATATCACAAATTCTTTATCAAATCAGTTGGTGGCATTTCAAAATGCAGCAGATTTTGTACAGAGCTTCACAATTATTATTATTATTAGACACCTCCAGGGAGTCCAAGGACTCATCGAGGGGAGGGCTCCTGCTCTACAACTCTGTCTCCACCATTCAATCACCAACTGACTGCAACTACACCAATGCCATCTACTGCTGACCATCACTGGTATTTCCACAGACAATCACAAACATCAATGCCCACAGTGGGATTTGAACCTGCACCCTTTTGGCTAAGGAGCGGATACGCCCTCCACTCAGCCAACCAGGCCGGCCTCGTTTCTCATTCCATTTTTACCTCAAGTGATTTTCATACCGTTCTTAAACAAATATATCTGTTACTATGAAAAGTGGTATATGCTGATCAAAACAGTATTACTGAATGAAAGAATATTATTTTTAAAGCATAAAAAAAAAAAAAAGACGTAAGTGCCGACCACCACTGGTCTTTCCACAGACAATCGCAAACATCCATGTCTGCAGCCAAAAGGCTGCGGGCATGGATGTTTGTGATTGTGATTCAAACCCACAGCCTTTTGGCTAGACAGCAGATATGCTCTCCACTCGGCCAACCAGGCCGGCCTCATTTCTCATTCCATTTTTACCTCAAGTGATTTTCAAACTGTTCTTAAACAAATTTATCTGTTACTATGAAAAGTGGTGTATGCTGATAAAAACAGTATTACTGAATGAAAGAATATTATTTTTAAAGCATAAAAAAAAAAAGACGTGGCAAGTGCAACAAATTGAAGTAAACCACCCAAATATAGAATTTATCTTCATTATCATTTACTCATATATCCAGAAATTAACATTCTTTTCCTATCTCCATAGCTTTCGTGTCTCTGGAAAGCACACATAAAGATTAATTATGTGCCCTCCCTATGTAAACAGAAGCACAAAATGATTTGTCACATCCTACTACATGGGCAAGTATAACACAACACAGTACACTCTGTCCAGTACTTAGCATGAACATTGATTTTTGTAATAAAGCAGCACACTCTGCTTAGGGTGTGTTCAAGCAGTAACCCGCTTGAACACACCCAGTTCATTCCACATGTGCTAAACTTTTTTTTCCTCTTCATTTGTTCCCTGTATGTTGAGTTGCTGGATAGTTAACATTGATTGATGTCCAGAAATCTTTTTGTTAATTCCATCCATGAAAGGTAGGTAACCTGTGATACAATTCTGATACTTTAGCCACTGTGTAGGCCTGAGAAACAATGTGTTAGGACACCAAACATGGCCTTTTTTCATACCACTGCAGACTCTGAAAAGCAAGGTGGTGGTTTCACACCAGCAAGATAGTAAAATGGTTTCCATTTTACTATTTATTGCAAGTAAAATGGAAACCTAAACTTACCATTAAACACATAATTTAATGTTATATGGACCATTGTTTACACAGGATAATTTAATGTTAAATGGAACAATAACATTACATACAGATAACGGCATGTAACACAAATAACTTTCTTCACTGTTGTTTGTAATTTACACAACAAGGCATTATTGAAGAAAGTGTTATTAAACATAATGTTAAAATAGAACATATTAAGATGCATTGTTAAACAGAAAGTTGCTATAGAAATTTTAAAATATTAGATGACTTCCAAGATAGTGACAATCATTAGCATTTTCCAGGGTTATTCCATCAATCTGTTCCAAATAACTGTGTATTAGCATGCACAGTTATTTGGAACAGATTGATGAAAAACTTATCTTTTGATGTTTACAAAATAGAGTCCCTTTCAAATGTCAATGGCAACCGCAAAAAAAGAGTTTAGCTTCAAAACAGAATGAAACAATATGGTAATCAGTGTCCACAAATGACTTTTTTTGTTTTGAATCAGATTCTGTTATGATTGAATATTTCCTCTCCTCCAATCCTGTAAATGATTTGACTCCTAGTTGAAATCAAAACTTAATAGTATTACAACACCAAACAAACCTGGTTCTGTAGAAGGTTCTACTAAGGTAGAAGTGGAGGAATTTAAATGATGTTTCATTTAAAGTGAAACATCAATTTCACTTTAAATGAGTTGTTTATTTTCTATAACAAATTTGTGTGGAGTGTTGCACTCTATGCAGCTGAAACTTGGACATTGAAGAAAGAAGAAATTAAGATTTTGGAAAGCTTTGAGATGTGGATTTGGAGAAAGATGGAAAAAAATCAAATGGACAGATAAAATAACTAATGAAGAGGGCTTAAAAAGAGTAGAAGAAGAAAGAAGTCTGTTAAGGGAGGATAAAAAGAAGCAGGGGAAACTGGATCAGACATATTCTGAGAGGGAATGGAATCATCAGAGATACCATCGAACGAAAAATAGACTGAAAAAGACCCAGAGGAAGAGTAAGGAAAACAATGCTAGATGACATGCTGAATGGAGACAGGTACACAACCTTGAAAGAGAAGGCTCAGAACAAAAGAGAGTGGAAGGAAAGTTTCTGCTACTAAAAGAACCTGCCCAATTGCAGAATACTCAAGAAGAAGAGAGGAACAAATTTGTTTGTATTTATGCCAATTCTTTTCCTCAGACATGCCACCTCAAATGCAGTAATACATATTCAATCTGATTGATACAGGTTTAAATATAATTACCTGTACCTTTTTAGAAATTTAAACATACTGACTATATAGTCTGTAAGTTTAAATTTCTAAAAGGTAGAGGTAATTATACTGTAGTCATCATCAACAAAACCAATTACAAAAACAAAAAATAACGCCCATCTTAAACGACCAACACACCTACCAAAAAATCCAAAATGATCCCACCTCGACCTCATAAAACAAATCAACAGTACCCTACACAACTCATCATCATCAAATTCCTGACATGTACCCTCAAGGGGTGTACAGGTCATATGATAGTACTACATGAAAAATTTACATCATTACTAACTTCCTATCTACAATTTTCCTCCAAATCAGTCTGTTACTTGTCAAGACTTCAACATTATCAGATCTTATATTTCTATCGTCTAAAGCACTTTCTACCATATCTATCCACCTATATCTTAGTCTTCCTCTGGGTCGTTTACCTGCCAACCTGGCAGAGAACACTTGTTTTGCTAATCTTTCCTCGCTTATTCTGTTCAAGTGACCGTACCACCTGAGATTAGCTCTGCCAACGCATTCCTGGATGCTGACAATGTCAAGTTCTTTCCTAATATCCTCGTTTTTAATATGATATTGCCATTGATGCCATCTGTTTACGCCTTTAATCTTTCTTGGGACTCTTATATCTGCAGTCAGTCTTTGGTAATGTGTTTTACTTCTGACCCAGCTCTCAGATCCATAAGTTAAAACTGGTTTGAACACTGTCTTGTATACAGCTAATTTAGTGTTCCGACTAATTTCTCTCTTATTCCATATGGATTTATTCAATTGACTTCCTACCATACCAGCTTTGTTGATTCTGTTGTCTATTTCCGTATTTAATTTACCGTCTTCACTAAAATTCGTGCCTAAGTAGCTGAAATGTTTTACTTGTTCCATAGGTTCCCCATTCAAAAAACACAGTTGATATTTTCAACGATTCTACCTATTTTCATTGTCTTGGTCTTTTTATTGCTGACCTTCATACCATATCTATTACAACAGTTATTCAATTTAGTCAGCGAATCTTGCAAACTTGTAGCAGATTTATTTAGAAGTATAACATCGTCTGCATAATGCAAAGAGCTGACATTAACATCTCCAATTCTGATATCATGTTTAATAGCACTTTCCTTCATAATGTGATCCATATAGATAATGAATAACAGAGTGGATAATGTACATCCTTGTCTCACACCAGATTTAACATTAAACCATCTTCCTGTACTTCAATTCTAATCCTGACTTGCAACTCAAATAAAGACTAAGTATTGCTTGATATAATGCCCCATTGACACCTGTAGTGTATTGCATAGCTTCTCTCGTGACAAATTAAATACAGATCTTTGTTATATTCCCATGCTTTCTCAACTATTTGTCATAATGTGAAGATCTGATCCTGACAGCCTTTATTTGGCCTGAATCCAGCTTGTTCTTCACCAAGCTTTTCTTCCATAATTCTTCTCAACTTTTTCTCAAGTATACTGGCATGCATCTTGCCCGGAACACTTAATAGGGAAATACCTCTGTAATTCTCACACTCAGTTTTATTTCCCTTTTTATATATGGGTACTATTAGAGCTCTACTCCAATCATCAGGAATTCATCCCTCTGTCCAGACCTTCTGAACTATGCAGTGCAGCCACTGTAAGACTTTTATACCACCATACTTCAGCATTTCTGGTCGAATATCATCTACTCCTGCTGCATTTTCACATTTCAAGCCTTTGATGGCTTTTTTCTACTTCAAGTATGGATATGTATTCCTGACAGTATGCCTGTTGAGTGTTTTTTTACCACTGTGCCATTGTTAGATCCTGAATGGACGATTTTTTAGAAATTATTCATTCAGAATCTAACGTAAGAATTTTGCTAACTCAGATAATACCTGGTTGACAGTACACAGTTCTGAATTTTGTTGTAAAGGAATTTATGTGATAACATGTAAAATGCACTAGAAAAAATCTTGTAGTTGGAAGTTAAACTGAAGGATTATAGAATTAATGAATTTTAATAAGGAAATTGTAGTATAATCTTGTCCCATTAAGCTGTCTTAAACATAATAAGTCGCCAAAGAAGATAAGAGTACGAGTGCAAAGGTCAAGTTACATACGCACGTATCGGCTGTAATGCCGCCAGCTACATCGTATGGGAATATGACGCAAGCGGGATTACTCGAATACAGCACCTAACGGCAGCTAGGACTTGGAGGATCACCTTAGGGGCATGAAGACGAAGGGTCGTATGGGAAAGAAGGGACGAAATATAAGCGAATGCACGCGATAATGCAGGGCCTTTTCTGGTTGTTCCCAATTTCACTTCGAGGATTCCTGACTAGCGGGCGAAGTAGGGACGAGCGAGAGGGATGTCCCACTCAAGTAGGAGCAGAGAATGCGCTGTATCGAGGCAGTGAGAAGTTAGAGTCTAGGAAGAATGTAAAACAGACGGTGTAGTTGTAAGCCCATTGCGGAAGCAACCGATTGAAGGAGGACCTGAAATACACGTGGCCATTAACAGACCTTCGGAAGAAAAAGATTGGGTAACATAAAGACCTTTACTATGTTTGAATGAGACAGAATTTAGTGTTAGATCATATTAAGTGGACAATTCATAGTGGACTATAATAAGGATTTGTAAGTTGAGATAGAGTAATTCTGATAAACAAAGGAATGTCAAGAGTGAAACTTTAGCTGCATGTGACTGAGAATATATGTGAATTTAGAATTTTGTAGATGAATTTTACCAGAATAGTAACGGGTCGTGAAATGTATTTTAATGTAGCATGAAATAAGAGTTTGATTTAGAGTAACATAATTAGCTAGTTTTAATGTTTTATAGTTTGTGTAAGATTACCAAGTTAATCTATGAGTGTTCTATGAGTGTTAAATTAGTATTGAGTAACTAACTTAGCAAGAGATTTTGAAAAGCTTAGTATCATATTCCAATTATAGCTGTAAAGTGTAATTTGTTCCAATAAACATGTTTTGTTGTATATGCCTGATTCGTGCTTGATTCAAGAATTCAAATTACCACTTGCAAAAATTTAGAACCATAGCGGGAAGGAAGTATCTCTTTAGAGTATATTTGAATGAATGCCAATTAACCTAGGAATATTCCCTGAATTTTGAATAAGCTAATATTATAGGACTCTGGCTGGCGCAGCAATAAAAAATAAATTTGCTGGTGTACGAAAAGGAAGCATTCTTAGGCGGAGTTAAGTAAGGCATTCTTAGGGAAGTATATTAGTATATTATATATCAATAATAAAAGTATAAAGTAAAAAGAAGATATGACAATAGCGCAGCAAGTAGGATTTTAGATGAGTAAGGTTTGAGTAAGTAAGAAGATAAATAAGTACAAGTGAATAAGTTAGCAACAAAATGAGTGAATGAGTATAAAGATATAAAATAAATAACTAGAGAAAAAAAAACACATTTTTAACACCATCATTGCTTGTTTCATTTAGCAATTTTTCGAAGTAATTATCCATACTTCAAGAATATCTTTTTCTCCCATTTTCATGTCACCTTTATCATCTCTCTAACTCCTTTTACAACACTCTTTCCTTCATTTCTAAGATTCAACAACCTCCAGAATATCTTGCCACCTTCTTGATATTTATTTTCTATGTTCTTGCCAAAGTCCTCCCATGACTTTTGTTTACCTAGTTTTACACAGTGTTTAGCTTTCTTATATTTGTCTCTGTATTCTCTAAGAGCAAAAGCTGACTTATTTGCCAGGAACTTTTGATATGCTTTCTTCTTTTCCTTCACTGCCTCTTTAACTTCTTGTGTCCACCATGGAGTTCTGACTTTTCTATCCTTGCAGACAACACATGCCTCTAGCTGAATCAATCAGGGTTTTCTTCAAGGTTTGCCACTGAATCTCCAAGGTTTGGTTCTTGTTCTCAAACTCTTTCATTTTTTCTTCAATAATCTTTCTGTATTTTAGTCTACAGTTCACATCTGAGAGCTACTCAACTTTTATTTGTTTTAAAACTTTCTTACATGTCATTCTTTTCAATATGAAATTCAATTTTATCCTGCTCAAGACTAAATAGTGATCACTTCCAATTTTCAAATTCTCTGTACACTCTGGTGTCCTGCACCAGGGAGAAAACATCACTATCAACAATAACATAGTCAATGAGATTTTTCTTATTCCTTGCCTCTTCTCTCCATGTGAAGTTGTGCACATTTTTATGTTTAAACATGGTGTTAGTAATAACCAGTCCGTGTCCTGAGCAGAAATCCAACAGATATTTACCATTATTATTAGCTTTGCTCTTTTCTCCAAATTTTCCCAAAACATTTTTGTATGTCTGACAATCACTTCCTACTCTGCTATTTAGATCCCCAACAAGGACCAACTTTACTTTTCCTTTTTCATTGTGTCAGTAGTTTCTCTAGAGCTTCAAAAAAAATTTCTCCACTTCTACCTTAGTAGAACCTTCTGTGGGACCATAGGCACAAATAAGTCTCATTGTCCAGTTCCCCATTCTCATATTTGCCTACATTACTCTACTTAAGACTGCCTGCCATTCAAGAAGATTAGCATCGTATTTAGTGTTGAATACTATGGCTACCCCTTCTTTTCCTTGATTGTCATTGCCTGAATATAACATTTTGTATTTATTGCTCAGAAAGAACTTGCCAGTTTTTGTCTTTTTTGTTTCAGTCATCCCTGTTATGTCGATGTGGTACTTGTTTAATTCCTCAGCTAGCTCCATTTCTTTGCCATTCAGGCTTCTTATGTTGATAGTACTGATCTTTAACTCTGGTGATGTTGAGTTGGGGTGTGCTTCAGATTTGTTCCGGTAACTGACTTTTCGCTGTTCGCCCTGGTTTCCTGGCGAAAACAACGGTGGGGTCTTGTTTAGCTGGCATGAAATTTTGTCGTGTTGTACCATCATTTTGTATATTGGTTTAAGCCAATAAGAATACAACTTGGTCGACTAAATCCCAAATTTCCAGCCCTTCCTCGTTTGTTCGGTATCCAGGTAGGTACCCAACAGGGTGCACCACGAGAAGGTGAGGTTGGACATTAGGTCAGAAGCCCTGGTTGGTTCTCCGCATTCCTTTAAAGGCTGTGTGGATGTCTCCTCTCAGTTATACAGCTTTGACCCTTAAGCAGCCCCCCCCCCCTCTCTACACACCTTAAAAAGTCAAAACCACATTGAAAAAAACCCAACCCCCCCTGCACCACATGCACCCCTTATATGTTTGGGAACATCAAAACTGACAAAGACGGCTACCCGATATGGCCTATAGTCTCCTATAAGAACACCACCACCACAGCACCCTTATCAAAATTTGTTGCCAAACTCATCAAACCATTACAACGTCTAACTCTATGATTAAAAATACGGATGACCTATTCCAGAAAATAAATAACATTACTTCATCCCGTAATGATGTTGTCACCTCATTAGATGCAACTTCTTTATATACTAACGTGGATGTTCCCAAAACATTAGACATCGTACGCACACTACTCACAGAGGACCATATCCTGCACACACACACACAAAATTAACACCTAATGACATCATTAACCTGATCAAACTCGCAATATCAACCAACTTCTTTAAGTTCAACAACAACAACATATATGTTCAAATTTCTGGTATCCCTATGGGCCAAAACATCAGTGGACAACTAGCAAAATTATTCCTGGCACACACAGAATCACTCCCCCCCGGCATCACCTTTTATGGCAGATACGTGGACGATATTCTATGCATTGGCAAACCCACACACACAGATCACCGCCTTACAAACATCCCTCAACAATTACAGCTTACCATGGAAACCGAACAGAACAAATCCATCAATTTCCTAAACCTGACATTAATCAGAACCAACAACAAAATAGCCACGAAAATATACCACAAACCCACACATATCGGAAACTACCTCCATTTCAGTTCATACCACCCATATTCCGTTAAAAAAAATCAGTCATCCTATCACAATTTATAAATGCTTACAAATTCTCAACTAACCGTAGTTAACATGGAACTAAAGAATTTAACACAGATTTTTAAAAATCGCAACTATCCCATACAACTAATAAATTATGCAAACAGAACAACAAAAACCCGTCATAACAACAACACAACCAAAACTGACTTCCCAAAACGTTTGGCCATCAGACTGCCATACATCCAAAACACAAAACCTACAAATACATTTTCAAACACACGGACTATAAGCTAGTATTCACCACGAACCAAAAATTAGCAACTCTCCTAAAACCCAGTAAATTGCTCACACACAAAGAAATATTTGAACACCATAACGTAGTCTACAAATTTCCTTTCCAAAAAGATTGTGACATCACCTACGTCTTTATGGACTAGACTACAAGAACACTTCCACAACTGTAACATCCCTATTCTGGAACATTTAAACACAAAAAAACAATGCAACATCAAAAAGAAAAATAGAGTACAGGGAAGACAGAAATAGCAGCTCATGCCCTTGAACTGAAACACATTCCGCAAATCGACAAGGCCATAATAATAGACAAACAAGACAACAAAACAATGCTTAGAATATCCGAAACAATAGCCATAAAATATGACGAAAACCCAATCAAAGTCCACCATCCATACCTAATTTCTGAATGATGGAAACTCCACAATTTTCAAATCAGGTCACGCCTCCAACCAATAAGCAACAACAAATACCCTTTTTTGGCAGATACAACATGCGGTCGTCACATAGCCCTATACCCATTCCGAAAATGTTCCGATGATGGTCACATGACCGAAACGGCTCGCACCCCATTAATGCTCCCCCCCAACCCAGTTTTCCCAAAAAAGCGCCCTTAAGTACAATAATATATATATATATTTGTGAAAGACTGCTAAACTTCTGCTCGAATAATAGACTAACAATAACCAACACTTTCTTTAAACATCCAACCCCCCCCCAAAAAAAAAAATGGACATGGATATCACCAGACAGACAAACCAAGAATATGATAGACTATATTATTGTAAACCAAAGATGGAAATCATGTATCTTAAACTGTAGATCCTTCTCTGCAGATTGTGGATCAGACCATAAGCTAGTATTAGCAAACCTAAGAACAAAGTTAAAATCTGGAAGCACTTTTAGAATCAAAAGGAGACTGAATGTAAAAAAACTACAAGACAACAATATTCTAAGAAAATATCAACTGGAACTAGATAAAAACCTGAAGGAACTACCAAAGTAGAATATAAACATTGAAGAACATTGGTGCAAATTAAAGGAAATAATATTAAATTCAGCAGAAAAGACAATAGGTACACAGAAAGAGAAAGTAAAAAGGATTGGTTCTCGAATGAAGTAAAAAGGTTAAGCAATCAAAGGAAAAGAATGAAACTAAAACAGAATTATAACAGAAATGAATATAATAGATTAACCAGAGAAATTAGAAAACTAGTTAAAAGAGACGAGAATAACTAGTTAGAAGAAAAATGCAAAATGGCAGAAAAGCTATCAAAAGAAAATAACCTTCATGGATTATATAAACAAATAGACCAAATTAGTAAGACACGGACAACAAAAATTATGATCAAAAACAAAGAGGGACAACTAATTGAAAGTAAAACAAAAAGAATGGCCAGATGGGAAGAATACTTCAAAGATTTATATAATAAAAACAGTTCCCAGGATATTACGATTCCAGCCACTGAAATGGAAAAGGAAATGATTATCTTTACCAAAGAAATAATAGCACACAGCATAGAAAAACTCAAAACTAGGAAAGCACCTGGCATTGATCAAATACATGCGGAATTTTTAAAAGCAGGAAAGGAACAACTTTGGAACCATTAAAAGCATTATTTGAAAGGATCTACAAAAACGAAGCAGTGCCTATTGGACCAAATCAGTCATAACTCCTATATACAAAAAAGGAGATAAAACAGAATGCAATAATTACACAGGCATTAGCCTCCTCTGTATTCCAAGTAAGGTTTTTACAAAAGTACTCCAAAAACAAATTAAGCCATATATAGAACTGGCACTAGGAGAAGAACAAGCCGATTTTAGACCAGCGCAAAGCACAATTGATCAACTATTCACCTTAAGATAGCTAATAGAAAAGACACTAGAGTACAACCAAAGTTGCTACATAAATTTAATAGACTTTCGTCAGGCATTTGATTCAATCCGTAGAAGAAAACTATGGAAGAATTTGGAATTCCCAACAAAACCATAAGAATAATAAAGAATCTATATGAGAAATCTGAAAGTGCAGTACGAATGGAGGACACCTTAACCAACTGGTTCCACACAGAGAGCGGAGTAAGACTGGATGCAATCTGTCGTCAGTATACTAGAAGAAGCAACCAATAAGGCCATAAACAATGAAGACTCCGGAATCAAAATATATGGGGGAAATGTGACAAATTTAAAATTTGCAGACGACATTGCATTACTTGCAAGCACAGAAGAAAATCTACAGCGAATTTCTTAAAATAAAGGAGTGTATAAAATCTGGATTAAACATAAATGTAGACAAAACAAAAATTATGCAAATAGGAAAAAGAAGCACCAATCTGAAAATTGAAATTGATAGTAAGAATCTAGAGCAGGTAGAAAACTTCACCTACCTTGGAGGAGTTATCGAGTACAATGGTGAAATTATAAAAGATATAAACAGATGAATCAGTCAAGCATCCCAAACTTTTGGATGACTTAATAAAATATGGAAGTCAAGAGACATCAAACAAGTAACAAAAGTAAGAATCTATGAAACAGCGGTCCTCCCAATACTATGGGAGGGAATGCTGGAATCTCAAAAAAGGCTGAAGAGAAAAAATTATTAGTTACTGAAATGGGTTGACTAAGAAGATTACTTGGAGTATCTCTGCTGGATCGACTAAGAAACGAAGACATAAGGAAATAACTAAAACAAGAAATAACAATAGACAAAATCCAAGAAAGAAGACTGCGATGGTGTGGCCATGTGACCAGAATGGGAAAACAGAAAGATTACCATCTAAAGCCCTGAATACAACGATGGAAGGTAAAATATCTAAAGGACGGCCCAGAATTAGATGGATAGACAAAATAAAAGAGGACCTGAAAACCAAATCACAACAAGCGACACCAAACTGGACAGAATTGTTCGGATTCTCCCAGGACAGACAGAAGTGGAAAGAGTTCATTCGGCCTCATCATCATCCACATAGATGATAGAAGAGAGAAGAAGAATATTTGTATATATATTATTTAAAATAAAAAAAAAAAACGGGTTTTCAAAAAAATTATCTTCCCACCTTGCATCAAACACCCCCCCCCACACACACACACGTTTCCCCCCCCCATTTATTTTAACAACCTAACGGCAGAAGTATAGAGAATGATATCATCCTAGCATCTAAACAAGGTATCTACAAAATTTTCTTCCTAAATTATTCTGCTATATTTTCCCTTAAAATACACTTATAATGCCCTAAAAATTTCTTGAGAAAAAAGGCCAATGTATTTAAAATAAGGGACACTCCTAAACAAAAACAGGCTATAATAGCCATAAAAATAACAGGTAATTATATTTAAACCTGTTCATGTATCTGGCAGGCATGCAAGATACATGAACTGGAAGAAAGAAATGATTTTTCGCATAACGTCCCATATTATATGCTACACCATACATTGCCTGGCATGAATGTGTTAATAAAGCCAAAAGTTTAAGATCATTAGGTTCACAGCAATTCTTGTAGAGTTGCTGATTATTCTCTGAGATGGCCTGAAACCACATTCAAGATGTGCTTTTCTGGAAAGGGGAAGCAATCAGCCTGCAAAAATTTGAGCATGGTTTTTTTTATTAATAGATAACAGAGAGGTGCCTTTTGTAATTGCCATGATTTGACTCATCTCCTTTCTCAAAGATGGTTGCAGTCAAAATCCTCCTTAAAGTCAGCAAACTTGACAAAGAGGATATGAAACTTCATGACTTATTTTTCATGGTATTAACAACACCACACAATTTTACCAAAGAGATGTTTTATTAATGCTTATATTTCACTGATTTTCAACTCAGCATCATCAGAGCACAACACACTTGTACACGCAACAAACAATATAGTTACAAAAGATCTAAAGTCCTATATTTGGTGACCTCTAATGGGGGGTGAGGAATAATAAAATAATGAAAAACAACTGTGCAGGAGTTTTTTAGTATAACCATCTCCCAAATTTTTGGCAAATTAATGCAACCATATTTGTTAAGGTTGGGAGAATTCTTCAAAGCCATTGCTGACTCAAAAAAGAATCTTTCAGATCTATAACAAATCCTAAATAGCACATTCGTTTTGCTCCATCTAATCCTTTGGACACTCCATCTAATAAAGGAGTGTCCAAAGCGTGGTCTGCCAGTCCCGACTTGTAATAGTCACAAATGTATCTTTCATGTTCTTCCAGACAGATGTTCACTGATCTTCCTGTTTGCCCATAATAGGCCAAGTCACAGTCACAAGGAACTTCATACACTCCTGGGTGTGCTAAAGGGTGAAGTTTAACCTTAGGCGAACGGATCAGAGTTGCCAGCTTGACATGAGCTTTGAAAGTGGTGCGAAGGCCAAGTTTTAACAATGCTTTGGCTATCTTTTCCAATGTACCTCTGATATAGAAAATAGAAATGGTCATGTTGTATTCTTGTGTATTAGGGGAGGGCAGAGTAATGGGCCTATGTAGTATTTTATCTATTTTGTGGATTGTAGCTGTTGGCTAAGAACGTATTTTATTTGCCAAAAATTTGGGAGATGGTTATCCTAAGAAAAACTCCTGCATAGTTGTTTTTTTATTATTTTATTTTATTTTATTTTATTTTTTTCTGTTACTGTTAGAGGGTGCCAAAAATAGCACTTTAGATCTTTTGTCTTTTGCAATTATATTGTTTCACTCACTCACTGTCGTGTGTACAAGTGTGTTGTGCTCTGATGATACTGAGTTGAAAATCAGTGAAATATAAGCGTTAATAAAACATCTCTTTGATAAAATTATGTGGTGTTGTTAATATCGTGAAAAATAAGTCATGAATAACCATCAACACCTAAGCTTATCTGTTAGAGGATATGAAACTGATGTGTTAGTTTTTCTAAAATCTTTTGACATATTTCATAGGCATCACAGCTGTTCCACAAAATTAGATAATTTGTTACTTCAGTTTGGAGGACAGTTGTTTTCTTTTTTTGAAGGGAATTTGAACCATGAATCCTGAGTCCATAGACTTTTTTTGCATTAAAGAAGCCATAAGTTTTAGATTTTATCTTAGATTTCTGATCATCGCTGATTGCTGATTCTTTGGGAGTTGAAATTTTTTTTTTAAACCTCTGCTTTTCTTTCTTGATATTAGATATGGGAAAAAAAAAAAGGAGGGGAAGCTTTCTTTGCTGGCCTTGTTGACCAAATAGTTAGTGTATCTATTCTTGAACCAACAGACAGCAGGTTTGAATCCCTTTGTGGACACATGGATGTTTATGATTGTCTTTAGGTGGAAGATGACTTTCATCGCCCAGTGTGAGACCACTTGTGCAGCTTACCGGAGGCCTGAAGTAGTGCCATTTTTGGTCTCAAAGCAGAGTTTCTGAACTGTGTAAAAAAAATAACCCCTCTCCAAAAAAAAAAATTAAAAAAAATTAAAACAGGCAAAAAAAACACATCCTTAAGCCTAACCACATCATGAAAGTACTATAGATCTGCAGAAAAATCTTCCATGGGTCAGAGATGCGTGCACACACACATATATAAAACTTTTCTGTGGGTAGCGAGAATGACAAACTTGATGGGTAATTCAGACTGATTTCACTTTAAATGATCTTCCAAAACATCTGCATTAATTCTCTCTTTCATTCTGCTTCTGTCTCATCCTTATCTTAAGAACGGCCTTAATGTTCATGATGGAACTAGCAAGATGATTGGTTCTATAATCATCAATACTAATAATAGTTTTTGTGAGGACATTTTTACAAGCATGGACAATGGCATAATCATTAAAGTACAGTGACATCTCACTAATCCGAACTGCGGTTTGAAAGGAAAAAAGTTTGATTTATTACGTATTATTATTTTGTGTACTATTATTTTTATTTAATAATTATTATTTTAACTATTAACTATTACAGTACAGTATTTTTTTCATACTGTCGATTATACAGTTATACCTATTTTGATGTATTGTGTGTTCACGTTTGCTTTTTTATACTGTTCAGTACATACTGTATTGTCGGCATGAATCACAAATATACACAAAAAGAGGAAATTCAAAACATGCATAATTTGGTTAAAAATATAAATCCAGATGTTGAAATTTCACAAACAGATGTTGCGGAATGGATTACAGGTAGAACCGAAAGTGAATTCGAAATCAAATCAGATGCTGAAATTATAAATATGACGCTACAGAATAAATTAGAAGACTTTTTTATACTGTTCAGTACATACTGTATTGTCGGCATGAATCACAAATATACACAAAAAGAGGAAATTCAAAACATGCATAATTTGGTTAAAAATATAAATCCAGATGTTGAAATTTCACAAACAGATGTTGCGGAATGGATTACAGGTAGAACCGAAAGTGAATTCGAAATCAAATCAGATGCTGAAATTATAAATATGACGCTACAGAATAAATTAGAAGACGATGAACTCGAAGAAAAAAAAAGTAAAACATGAAGAGACAGCTGACAGTTTCAATATGTGTATAGAATGTGCTAAGCAGAATATGCCATTCAACAAAATTTTGTTGCTAATATAGCTCTGAGAAGAAGCATTCGAAAAAAGTTTAGTTTCCAAGAAGCAAAAGAAAATCGGCGACTTTTTTACAAAGAAGTAAAAAAACTTTTTTGTGTTATTTTGTGAAATTTTTTTGTGTTGTGTACAAGAAAATGATATTTTTTATGCAAATTATGTACTGAACTATACAATTTCATTAATTCAGAATCCTCAACAAATACAGCTACATAGAAATAAAATTTTTTACTAAAATAAACTTGTGTACTGTATTATTTTTTGTTTTACATTACAGTACAGTAGCTTTTTTTCTATCAGTTACGTCATTTATTTACAGAATTAAATTGATATACCATTAGAATCTGGTTATTTTTGTCTTAAACCCTAATTATTGTTGTCTCTTGAGAAAAAATTCGCTAATCTGAACGAGCACAGTTTTTATTAGTTCGAATTAGCGAGATACTGCTGTATTACTGTTCCAAATAATGGAGTTTCTACAATTTCTTGAATTTGTTTTTGTATTTAGAATGTAATACCAAAAGTATGGTCAGCACACATTTTAAAATGAAATGTGTGCTGACCCATTGCCTCTCTTGAAAAGCACCTTTTAATTGTATCCATCTACCTAGAACTTGGTTTTCCTATGGGTCTTTTTCTTGCCATTCTATTTAAGTGACCATATCACCTGAGATTATTTCTAACACATTTCTGAATGCTAATGTCAAGTTCTATCCTAATATCCTCATTTTTAATCATACTGCATTGTTCATTCTCCTAATCTTTCTCAGAACTCATATCTGTGAATCTTCAGTCTTTAACTGTTTTATTTCTAACCCAGCTCTTAGATCCATAAGTTAAAATTTGATTGAACACTATTTATAATTATATTATGAACATTATATTCATTTTATGAATATAAATGAACATTATATTATCTACAGCTAATTTAGTATTATGACTAATTTCTGTACAACATGACAAAATTTCATGCCGGCTGGGGCGTCGCCCGGTTAAACAAGGCCCCTGTTTTCGCCAGGGAACCAGGGCGAACAGCGAAAAGTCAGCTACTGGAACAAATCTGAAAACAAACCCCAACTCAACATCACCAGAGTTAAAGATCGGTACTATCAACGTAAGAAGCCTGAATGGCAAAGAAATGGAGCTAGCTGAGGAATTAGATAAGTACCAGATCGACATAATAGGGGTGACTGAAACAAAAAAGACCAAAACTGGTGAGATCTTTCTGAGCAATAAATACAAAATGTTATATTCAGGCAATAACAATCAAGGAAAAGAAGGAGTAGCCATAGTATTCAACACAAAATACGAGGCTAATCTTCTTGAATGGCAGTCAGTCTCAAGTAGAGTAATGTGGGCAAATATGAGAATGGGGAACTGGACAATGAGACTTATTTGTGCCTATGGTCCCACAGAAGGCTCTACTAAGGTAGAAGTGGAGGAATTTTTTGAGGCTTTAGAAAAAGCAATTGACACAATGAAAAAGGAAAAGTTGGTCCTTGTTGGGGATCTAAATAGTAGAGTAGGAAATGATTGTGAGACATACAAAAATATTTTGGGAAAATTTGGAGAAAAGAGCAAAGCTAATAATAATGGCAAATATCTGTTGGATTTCTGCTCAGGACATGGACTGGTTATTACTAACACCATGTTCCAACATAAAAATGTGCACAAATTCACATGGAGAGAAGAGGCTAGGAATAAGAAAAGTCTCATTGACTATGTTATTGTTGATAGTGATGTTTTCTCCCTGGTGCAGGACACCAGAGTGTACAGAGGATTTGAAATTGGAAGTGATCACTATTTAGTCTTGAGCAGGATAAAATTGAATTTCATATTGAAAAGAATAACATGTAAGAAAGTTTTAAAGTGAATAAAAGTTGAGCAGCTCTCAGATGTAAACTGTAGACTAAAATACAGAAATATTATTGAAAAGAAAATGAAAGAGTTTGAGAACAGGAATCAAACCTTGGAGATTCAGTGGCAAACTCTGAAGGAAACATTGATTGATTCTGCCAGAGAGGCATGTGGTGAGGTTGTGTGCAAAGATAAAAAAATCAGAACTCCCTGGTGGACACAGGAAGTTAAAGAGGCAGTGAAGGAAAAGAAGAAAGCATATCAAAAGTTCCTGGCAAATAAGTCAGCTTTTACTCTTACAGAATACAGAGACAAATGTAAGAAAGCTAAACAGTGTGTAAAACTAGCTAAACAAAAGTCATGGGAGGACTTTGGCAAGAATATAGAAAATAAATATCAAGAAGGTGGCAAAATATTCTGGAGGTTGTTGAAGAAGCTTAGGAATGGAGGAAAGAGTGCTGTAAAAGGAATTAGAGATGATAAAGGTGAAATGAAAACAGGAGAAAAAGATATCCTTGAAGTATGGAGTAATTACTTTGAAAAACTGCTAAATGAAACAAGCAGTGATGACAGCACAGTGATAAAAAACACTGACCAGGCATGCAGTCAGGAATACATATCCATACTTGAAGTAGAAAAAGCCATCAAAGGCTTGAAATGTGGAAAGGCAGCAGGAGTAGATGATATTCGACCAGAAATGCTGAAGTATGGTGGTATAAGAGTCTTACAGTGGCTGCACTGCATAGTTCAGAAAGCCTGGACAGAGGGACGAATTCCCGATGATTGGAGTAGAGCTCTCATAGTACCCATATATAAAAAGGGAAATAAAACTGAATGTGAGAATTACAGAGGTATTTCCCTACTGAGTGTTCCTGGCAAGATCTATGCAAGTATACTTGAGAAACGGTTGAGAAGAATTGTGGAAGAAAAGCTTGGTGAAGAACAAGCTGGATTCAGGCCAAATAGAGGTTGTCAGGATCAGATCTTCACTTTACGACAAATAGTCGAGAAAGCATGGGAATATAACAAAGATCTGTATTTAAGTTTTGTTGATTTGGAAAAGGCATATGACAAGGTGCCAAGAGAGAAGCTATTCAATACGCTGCAGTTATATGGTGTCAATGGGGCATTATATCAAGCAATACTTAGTCTTTATTTGAGTTGTGAGTCAGCAGTTAGAATTGAAGGAAGTACAGGAAGATGGTTTAATGTTAAATCTGGTGTGAGACAAGGATGTACATTATCCCCTCTGTTATTCATTATCTATGTGGATCACATTATGAAGGAATGTGGTATTAAACCTGATATCAAAATTGGAGATGTTAATGTCAGCTCTTTGCTTTATGCGGATGATGTTATACTTCTAAATAAATCTGCTACAAGTCTGCAAGATTCTCTGACTAAATTGAATAGCTGTTGTAATAGATATGGTATGAAGGTCAGCAATAAAAAGACAAAGACAATGAAAATAGGCAGAATCATTGAAAATGTCAACTGTGTTGTGAATGGAGAACCTGTGGAACAAGTAAAACATTTCAGCTACTTAGGCACAATTTTTACTGAAGATGGTAAACTAAATATAGAAATAGACAACAGAATCAGCAAAGCTGGTATCGTGGGAAGTCAATTGAATAAATTCATATGGAATAAGAAAGAAATTAGTCGGAACACTAAATTAGCTGTATACAAGACTGTGTTCAAACCAATTTTAACTTATGGATCTGAGAGCTGGGTCAGAAGTAAAACACTTGACCAAAGACTAGAGACCGCAGATATGAGAGTCCTGAGAAAGATTAGAGGCGTGAACAGATGGCATCAATGGCAATATCATATTAAAAATGAGGATATTAGGAAAGAACTTGACATTGTCAGCATCCAGGAATGCGTTAGCAGAGCTAATCTCAGATGGTATGGTCACTTAAATAGAATGGGAGAGGAAAGATTAGCAAAACAAGTGTTCTCTGCCAGTTTGGCAGGAAAACGACCCAGAGGAAGACCAAGATATAGGTGGATAGATACGGTACAAAGTGCCTTAGAAGATAGAAATATAAGATCTGATAATGTTGGAGTCTTGACAAGTAACAGACTGATTTGGAGGAAAATTGTAGATAGGAAGTTAGTAATGATGTAATTTTTTCATGTAGTACTGTCATATCCTGTACACCCCTTGAGGGTACATGGCAGGAATTTGATGATGATGATGATGATGATGACTAATTTCTGTCTTATTCTATATAAATTTATTAAGTTGACTTCCTACCATACCAACTTTGCTAATTCTCATGTCTATATCCATATTTAATTTGCCATCTACGCTAAAAATTGTGCCTAAATAGCCAAAATGTTTTCTTGTTCTTATTCTAGAGAACAATAGGTTGTCCATTCAGAATACAGTTGGTGCTTTCAGCGTTTTTGCTTGTTTTCACTACCTTTGTCTTATTTTTGCTTTATTGCTGATTTTCATACGAAATTCATTTGACCAAATTATTCAATTTAATCAGGGAATCCTGATTTATTTAGAAGTATAACATCTGAATAAGTTAAAGAGCTGAGATTAACATCTCCAGTTTGGATATCAGGTTTAATACTACTTTCCTTCATAATGTGATCCATATAGATCAGTGGTTCCCGACCTTTTTAGCTCTATGCACCCCTTTTATCATATGTCTTAATATCATTCCCCTCCCCTCCCCCCCTTCCAAGACTGTCTGACCTAAAGGTGCATTCAAATAATATGGACACAGTACTGGAAATCTTTTTATTAATTTTCTATATTAATACATATACATTCAATGGGATTATTTTTATAGTGGAGTTTTACAAATTTAGTAGCAATAAAAAATGTTGATGGATTTTAAAACCTTAATAAAAGTAGTTTTCTTATATTTAGAACTAATTAATGGACTAAACTAAAGCATACTTCAATAAACAAAAAGTTCAAAAGAATGCTAGGTTTTTGTAATTAATTTTATTCAGACAAAGATTACAGTTAATGAGAAACCTGTGATTTCCCTTCACCAATTCTTGGATACAAGGAGTACTTGAAAGGGCACAACACAGCTAATTTTCAACCTCCAACCTATGTGTCGTTTTCATTTGCAACAAAGTTGAAAATCCTGACTTACAAAAATATGTCCACACAAATGAAAGCAATTTATGAATAGCTCTTTCTGCCACTTTTGGGTAGGAATCACACATCAAGGGCCAAAATTCTGTGATTGATTTCTCATCGAACCTGTCTCTTGCTCCTGAATCAGTCTTCAGCTCCAGAAATTTATCTCGATCTTCAGGAACTTTTTCCATTGACAACTTGAATGTATTTCCTACTAAATCCAACTCCTCATCATTAAGTTCAGGAAAATATTGGCTGAATTCATTTTCCAGTGTTGTCAAATGCTGCAAAATAATTTTTTCATAAATTCTGGAGGCACCTTATCTTCACCATCAGCAACAAGAACTGATGACAGTTTTATAAACATTGCAACATTTTCTATCTTGACTTTTTCTCTTCCAGTTTTGCAACTTACTCATGAACGCTTTCAAGGAATCAATGAATAATATAATGTTTGTATTCCTTGTTGAAGATTCAGTTTATTCAGCTGCTCAAAAATATCAACCAAATAGACCAAGCCCATGATCCATTGCTCATCACCCAACCAGGCAGAAAATTCTGTTTTACCCTGAACTTCAAAAAATAATTTGATTTCATCTCTAAGCTCAAATACTCACTGAATTACATTTTCTCCTGAAAGCCATCGAACATTTATGTGGAAAAGAAGCAAATGATGGCATGCATTCGTGTCGGTATATAACTGCTTGAAAAGTCGTGAGTTAAAAGCTTCTCCTTTGATAAAATTCACAATTTGAATTGTTTGATCCAAAATCTTTTTCTAACAGAGTTGGAAGTTTTTTTGAGGGCAATGGATCATAATGAATGCCTTCACTTTTGGAGCTTACTTTTTCACACAAGCTTGAAATCCAGAGTTTGCTGTCACAATCTATGACAAGATGGCCTAGTTTTCAAGTTGATGGATGAAGTTTGAAAAGCTTTAGGTACTTCCCAAGCGAGAATAAAAAGAAAGATACTTCACATATACAAAACTTGACAGGCCTGTTTGTCTTATAACATTGACTGCTATTACTTCACTGAGATCCCCATACCCCAAGACGTCTGACTAAAATGTCTTCTGTTATCCGACCACAGCCATTATAAAGAGCATACTGATAGAATCACCTCCACACATTGAGAGTGGATAATGGAAAATGAGAATTAATATTATGGAAGAGAAGGAAGAGAAGAAATAAACAGGTAAGATGAAGAAGTAGGATCCCAACATAACTAGTGCTCCATCTGTACAGCACCCACAGACATATCCCACAAAAGATTTTCAGATTCAAAGAAAGATTAAACTTTTTTCAAAATATATTAGGCTTTGGTGGTAGTTTCAAGAGAAGAACAGAAGAGAAACTTCTTTTTAAATAAACCTGAGTGAACATATCTTGTAACCACCAGCAACTGGGAACAACACGATGCCACCTCAGTCAAGTCATCAGGTTGAATTGCAAATAAGCCAAATGCTGCAGACTTGATCTCCTGCCCAACTTGATCCTTGATGTCATTAGCCATGTTGTTAATCCTCCTTTGAACGGTATTGTTTGATCATGAAATAGTTGCAATTTTTTTCTCCAGTCCATTTCCCAACATAATTTCCAAGGTTTGATCAAAGTTTCCCAAATTGTTTGTGGTTTTTTCTGCTTTACTATCTCCAGTTCTATGACATAAGAAACTTCAATAACCTTGTGGTTCATTTCTTGGAATACCCCTGTGGAATCCAGCTTTATCTTTTTGAGAGGAGCATTCCCATATCATTCAAAAAAGCCTTTGTTCTTGTGTTGAGGATGAATATTTTGTAAATGTTGTTTCAACTTGGTTGGGCCCATAGAATCATTTGACAAAGCTTTGCTACAAATAACACAATGAGACCTTTCTTCTCCATTGATGATGATTGATATGAATTCATATTGAAGATATAAATCATCATATCCTCTTTTTTTGACACTCATTATAGGCAAAAATAATGTACAAGTAAAAAAAATGCACACGTGCATACTACTATATGCATCTCAGAATACTACAAGTGAAAGCAGAGCAGTGTTAATCTTAATGTTGCTCTTATCATTTCGGCATGTCACCATTACTATGCCAACTTCGCTATTATCAGTTTGCAACTAATAGAGACAGTTGAAAAGACAATTGCGCTGGGTGTAAAAATTGTACCATTAAAAAATCTAAAAACCCTGAAAATAATATTCAGTTTCACATATGTATTTAAACAAAATTTGTAGGTTACAGCAAAATTTTTTACAGATTTATTTTCAAGTTATTTTCAAGCAGTCTAATATCTTAAATTTATGGATTCAAGCTCTAGTTAATTCTGTCAAATGACTTCATTAACTACAGCCATTAATTAAAAAAATTTAAATATAATAAACTATTAAGAACTTTATTTGTAAAGCATATAGTATTTAAAATTTGTGCATAACACGCAATCCATCCTCACTGTTCCCAATTTCCACCCCTTCCCTGGTTGGGAATCCCTGATATAGATGATACACACTCTTGTCTCATAATAGATTTAACACAAACTATTCTCCAATACCTTCTTCAATTATAAGTGCTGACTTACAACTTGAATTGCATTGCTTGATATAAGTCCCGTTTACACCATATAACTGTAGTGGTGTTTGAACAGCTTTTCTCTTGCTAACTTGTCATATGTCTTTTCCAGATCTAAAAAAACTTAAGTATAGATCTTTGTTATATTCCCATGATTTCTCCACAATTGGTTTCAAAGTGAAAATTTGATTCTCACAACCTCTGTTTTGCTGGATCCAGCTTGCTCTTCTCCAAGCCTGACTTTCCCAAGTTTTCTCAGCCATTTCTCAAGTATGCTTTCATAAATCTTACCAGGAACACACTCAGTAGGGAAATCCTCTGTAATTTTCATTCAGTTTTATTTCCCTTTTTATAGATGGGTACAATTGAGAGCTGTACTCCAATCATCTGGAATTCGACCCTCTGACCCGGCCTTCTGAATTATGCAATGTAGCCACTGTTAAATTTTTATACCCCCACATTTGAGCATTTCTAATTGAATATCATCTGCTCCAGACTGCCTTTCCACATTCTAGGTTTTTAATGGCTTTTTCTACTTCAAGTATGAATACATATTCCTGACTTCATTCTTGTTGGGAGTTTTCCATTTTGATACTGCTTGTTTTATTCAATGTTTCAAAGTAATTACTCCAGACATCTAGAATATCTTTATCTTCAGTTTTCTTGGCAACTTTATCATCTGATTCCTTTTACGGTATACTTTTTTCCTCCATTTCTTAGCCTTTTCAATAGCTTACAGAATATTTTGCAATCTTCCTGATATTTATTTTTATGTTCTTACCAAAGTCTTCTCATGACTTTTGTTTAGCCTAGTTTTACACATTGCTCTGCTTTCTTACATTTTCTTTGTATTCTCTAAGAGTACAAGCTGACTTATTTGCCAAAAACTTTCAGTATACTGGAATGGAAATCACTAACTGGGATAGTCTTATTTTGTGATGTCTCACATAATGCCTGATTTGACATGAAAATCTCTTAAGTCACCACCACTAAAATATTGGAACATAATGCTATTAAATATTTGACTCCTACCAGAAATATAATTTTTCATCTTCTCTTTCTAAAAGAAGGATAAATTTTTACCTGTGCTCCTTTATTGTTCTCCTTCTGAAGGTATGTTGATGTTGAGTCTTCACAGTTTACAAGCAATTTAAGTTCAGTCAGTGATGCATTGTTTTTGGCAACACAAAGGTGATCCCACTGATTGTAGTGATCCAGTTAAAAATAAATGCTGTTTTTAGGGCAATTTCTCTATCCCTTCTCATTTTCTCATGGAGAACTGGCAGAGTAGATCTGAAAAAGAGGACTACCCAGTTCTGCCTGTAGCTGCTGATATATTTTAGTGCCTCAAATGTATTCCAGTTTGTGACTAGAAAATTTACAGGATCCTATCCCTCTTGCCACTTGCTGGCACCTCAGAACTTTTGGAAAACTTTATGTACTGATAATGGAGACTATTTGGAAGATGCTTGTTACTTGTTTTAACGATAGTATCAAATACACAGTATCAAATACAGTATTCGATAGCATAGAGGTCTGTGCCTTTTATTTTGTATAAATTCATTGTTATGTATAATATTTGCAAAATTGTTAAAATTAAATGTTATCTGCTGACTTGTACCATAATAGGTGCATATATTTCCACATGATTTTGATGTTACATTGTGTTATTAATTTACATAAATAGCATTTACTATTTGCGTATAATACATTTATCTGTCTTAAAATGGATTTCTGATCAAGATTTATATATGTATAAACAGCTGCAGATCAAACAAGGGCTATGCAAGAACAGATGTCAGGAGCAGCAATGGCTATGCCTCCTGATCCAAAACAAGCCTTCAAAGTATGTATATAATATATGTTATTCTCTTTCTTTAAAGAATTATACTGCTGGTATTATTAATTTCATTCTGAAATTAAAGTCGTCAGGTTTAATTTTTCAGAATGATTTTTCTTTCTTGGGCCAAAGAAGACCAGGAGGGGGGGGATGGGGATGATGAATTGGAGGTATTTAGGATATTGCAGAATCTCAATGCAAATATGACTGTGGGATTAAATGGAATATCAGCTCCTGTGTTATAAGCTAATATCTCATCTAAATTAAAGATAAATCTACTCAAATTAAACAGCCTAGTCAGAAGCATTGGTGTTTAAAAGTCTCATCTCTAGCAAAGTATAGGAAGTGGAAGGAGGAGGATAAGGCTTTGTGAGGGGTTGATCATGGCTTAGTAATTTGCTAACTTTTGATAATATTGACAGCTGAGTTGGACAAAGGAAATGGCTGCATGATAACTGCTAGATTATGCAAAGGTGTTTAACAGGATACCACATGGAAGTCTTATGTAAATTAGAACAAATGGGAATGATAGGAAACTGGTGATTTGGATACAAGGTGGCTGATGGACAGATACCAAAAAGATGTTTCCATTCATATTTTATTGGCCAGATCGGTGGGGGAGGGATCTTAAACCTCTCTCAATATGATAAATGATATCAAGTTTGTTCACTGAAACAAACCATATCCTATCGAGAGAGAGAGAGGTTTAAGATCCCTCCCCACCAATCTTGCTGATAAAATACGAATGGAAACATCGTGTATACTAAATTCAAACAAAAAAACTAAGCACCAACTTAAACAAAACCAAAATCTAGCCCTTAAATCCTTAAAAAATAACCAAGGCATTATCATCATGAAAGCAGATAAAGGTAATGCCACTGTCCTTTTAGATCGTACAACATACGTTGAAAAAACGAACCATTTAATATCTGACCACATGGTAAACTACAACCCCACAAACCATAACAAAAAGAAAACAACTGAATTAATCAAATCCATCCACACATGGCCCGAAGAAACAACAAAAAAATTAATACGTCATTATGCCTGCGAGCCCAGAATTTATGGCCTGCCAAAAATACACAAAGCACACCACTATGTCTGATTATTGAAGGAATCGACAGCCCAAATTATCACTTAGCCAAAAAATTAGTGGCCACACTCAAGGAATTGGTAGGTCAGTCCCCTTCCTACATAAAAAAAAATACACGACATTTCATTAATAAAATTAAAAACATTGCACTAAAAACCAAGATTTATTATTCAGCTTTGACATAAACTTCCCTGTTCACCAATGTCCCAATCAATGACACTATCTTGCTCTTACAGAACATATTTCCACATGACATCACGGCCCTCTTTGCCCACATACTCTGCTCCGGATATTTCGTGTGGCAAAACAATTTTTACCTTCAAAAAGAAGGTACAGCCATGGGCTCACCGCTTTCCCCCCCAATAGCTAACTTTTATATGGAACACTTTGAGCAATGTGCTCTAGAGACAGCATGTCTAAAGCCCAAAATTTGGCTTAGATACGTCGACAATATTTTTGCCATTTGGCCCTATGCCTGCAAAGCTCTAAATACATTCCTTAGCCACCTAAACAAACAACACAAACATATCCAATTCACCATTGAAATGGGAAAAAACAACTCTCTTCCGTTCCTAGACACACTTGTCACAAGTCTTCCCTTTGACTGTCTCTCCTTCCCAGCTTACCGCAAACCTACACACACAGGCCAATACATACATAAAAATTCTTACGACCACCCAACACAAAAACTAGGTGTCATAAGCACCCTTAAACACAGAGCTCTATTTGTTCAAATGAACACGCTCTAAACCAGGAATATAAGATCATCAACCAAACATTTATAAAAAATGGATACAGTAAAAAGACTATTCACAAGATCCTCCACAAAGATACCAATAAGAACAAAAAAGATTTCAGGAATGCTATTGCCATTCCTTATGTTAGAGGCATTTCTGAAAAAATAGACAGAACACTACGCAAATACAACATTAAAACCACCTTTAAACCCCCCGAATAAGTTAAAACACCTACTCAGTTCTTCTAAAGATCCTCTTCCACACCTAGCCCACCCAGGGGTATACAAAATACAATGCACATGTAACATACCATACATAGGAGAAACAGGGCGAACTATCTCAATCAGACAAGACGAACACAAATGACATGTTAAATACATCCATTTTGGAAAAACCGGCCTTTCTGATCATGCACTCCAAACATACCACAGTAATTGATTGGAAAAATACTAAGTCTCTACACCACACCAAAACCTGGTTTGAGAGAAAATTTAAAGAGTCGTGAAATGCTCAAACATAACCCTAATCTCAACAAAAATGATGACCTAACCATTCCAAGAATGTGGAGGGCCCATCTACAACCTAAACTAGCCTTAAAAAAAAAAATCCCACTACAAGAATACAACCTGGTGAAGTGTTTGTAACATTCAACAGCAACTGAAGGAAATCATATTATAACAACCAGAACTGTACAAATCCAGAAGAATATTAATACGTGAGGGCTTTAGCAGTTTATTGTAGTTGTATTTATTTATTTTATTTTATTTTTATCACTAGAGGTCAGGCTAGGGAAAAGGATTAATTAACTACGCAGATTTAGTTTACCAGTATACAGGGCTAGAGAATGTAGCTTGGTTCCTTATACACTTGTATCCTTCCGATGATTACCTCGGTACAGAGGTTGAAACGTCAAGTTTTATTTTATTAGTAATTAATAAAATAATCTGTTCAACACGTGTGTTTTTGTGTCCCTAAATTTATAAATATGAACATTTTATTCTGTATTTTTGAATCTAAATTTTATATGGAGGAAGGGAGAAATTAGCCAATACACTTTTCCAGCAGTGTACAAGACCGTGTTTAAATCTGTGATCTGAACAGTATGTTAGAAATAAAAAGTTGAACACTATGAGAGTTCTGAGAAAAATTAGAACAATTAGATGCAATCAGTTGCAGAATCATATTAAAATGAAGATATGAAAAATAACTTGATACTGTTATCTTTTAAGAATGTGTGAGTAGAGGTAATCTGAGGTGGTATAGTCACTTAAATGTACTCAGGAGAGGAAATGTTAGCAAAACAGGTGCTTGATGCACAGAATGACAGTAAAAAGAGTCACAGAAGAGACTAAGACCTAGGAAGTTGATATAATTAGTACTGCCTTAGAAGACTGAAATGTAAGAGTTGATCAAATCCGAGACCAAACTAATAATAGTTCATTTTGGAATCATAAAGTAGTTCATTTTGGATCATAAAGCAGTTATGAAATGTTGTGATATGTAGTAGACACCTGGTATATATCTTTATGTAGGATATATACCAGGTGGCAGAATCATATTAAAATAAAGATATGAAAAATAACTCAATACTATTATCTTTTAAAAATGTGTGAGTAGAGATAATCTGAGATGGTATAGTTACTTAAATGCACTCAGAGAGGAAATGTTAGCAAAACAGAATACTACTAGATTCTACTTTTTTTCTTGTTGAGAGGCTTATACGCTGGTTAGACATAATAACTAATATTTAAGGAATTGACAGCGTATACTGGAAATATAGATTAAATAAACTTTAATATACACTTTCCGATATTTCGGCGAACGTTACGTTGCCATCTTCTTGGGAACTTACTAAAAAGACACGTGCACACAAGTAGTAATACAACAAATGAGACTGAGGCTAGGACGCTAGCGTCCTAGGAACATGCCAACCCTCAACAAATTTGGATGCATGAAACTGCCCCAAATTTGGGAAACTTTTATCAAAAGAACTTCAGCCCAAAGGCCAAGAACTACCAATATAGCCCGCCAGGGGGCACCATCAGGACTTTAGGAAAACGCTAGCGTCCTAGCCTCAGTCTCATTTGTTGTATTAGTACTTGTGTGCACGTCTTTTTAGTAAGTTCCCAAGAAGATGGCAACGTAACGTTCGCCGAAATATCGGAAAGTGTATATTAAAGTTTATTTAATCTATATTTCCAGTATACGCTGTCAATTCCTTAAATATTAGTTATTACTAGATTCTAACAGATTCTACTAGATATTATGGCAATGGCTACTATGATGATAAAAGTGAAGTTATTTGTCTGGTTACAGTTTTAGAAAAAAACTGATGGAACACTTTTGATGTCAAGCCAAAGTAGGTATCAGATAGTCTTGTTGGCATCTTGTAATGAATTACACTATTGTATTGGTGGAATCATACAGTTAGAGACAGGTTGAATTTTAATCAGTGGAGAAGTTACTGCAAATTCTGAAATTTTTTTTATGCCAATCCTATCCTCAAAAGTTGGAAACCTGCATGTACATCAAGAGTTAAATAAGATGGAACTCTGCTCTAAAAATCAAACATTTTCCAACATGACGTCAGACATCCAGTAAGTAGCAGTATTCTTACTGGACGATGAATATCATTTCACCTTTCAAAGACTTGCAAACATCCAAACCACTGTGGGCTGGAACTACAGTTTGTTAGTGGCAAATCTGAGGCCTTCAGCCTCAGATCTTTAAGTTACTAATACCAATAAAAGACAAATGAATTTGTGGTGGTTAAATTCAGTATTGGAAAGATTTAGCTACCACTTATTTCTTTCTTTATTTTTTTTGTGAATTCTGTCTACATGAGGTTGTGTAAAACCTTTTGTATGTTTGTTAATGTAGGTGTGTTAGATGCTCTAGTTTCCCTGCAACCAAACATGGGTGCTTTTTCAAGCTGTTTCAGGCCACCTTTACTCTCACCATTATTGCTTGGATCTTTTTTATTCTGCCATGTTGTGGATATGATATCAAGATATTAATTTTAACAGAAATGTTGTTGAAATTAACCCTTAAAAACCATTTTTTCATGATATAGCATTTAGGATGCTATATCAGGAAAAACTTTCTTCACCACACTTCCATGGCCTCTGGTTCTTCCCCTCTCACCTTTTATTCTTTTTATAATCCTCTCTGGATTAATCCAATAAATTCCCCTCACTAACTTAAACGTCTCTATCATATCACCTCTTTTCCTCCTATCAACCAAACTCTGCAGTCTATATTCCTTCAACTCTTCAACCTCTCTCTCTCTATAGCCAACATTCCAGAATCTTGATACCATCTCAGTCACTCATCTCTGGACTCTCTCCAATGTTTCCACATCACAGTGAAAACCAGATGAACAAATCTGAGCACAATAGTCTAAAGTGTGGCCTGACCGGTGCTTTGTTTTGTGAAATTAAGAGCACTCTAGTTTGATGATAGTTATTGTATCTAGCAGTGTTATGTTCAATTAGTAACGCATGCAGTACGTGTTGCTAGCTAAGTCATTATTTTTTAGTAGATATCAGCAAAATTGTTATATATATATATATATATATATTTGGTATTTTGTTTATTTTTGACTGCATAGTTAAGTCATGTTGTTTATTCAACTATTGTAGTGATATACTTTACAGAATCGTTTTTTTCATTGTGGCACCGATACGTATAGATAAATGGCGACTAGGATATTGATGTTGCCTGATATCAATGTGCAGAATTTAGTGCAATGTAGAATGTGTTGTATTCATTTCCAAAAGTGAATGGTTTGTGATAGGAGAGCGCAAATGGAGAAAATATTTGTCGGAAATGTTTCAAGTATAAGAAATGTGAGTTGCAAAAGAATGAAGCGATTGATAATAAGGATATAAGGCAGAATGGTCACATTGTTGTGGAGAATGTAGCAGAAGCAGCGAATGATCGTGTACAAAATACAAATGAGAATTTGAAGGAAGTGGTTGAAAGTAATAATGTGGATGATGAGATGCTAGCATGGAAAGAAATTGCATTCTTGTGTGGACTCTTTCACGGGACAAAACCTGAGCTCAAGTGATTGGAGAAATGATTAGCATGTGATACAGAAGGATGAAGAATGAAAGAAAGAGTGAATAAAAGCATAAAAACTGGGAGAAAGATAGTGTTGTATGGGGATTCAATGATAAGAGGTATACTTAATGAGAAAGTTACAAAAACATGTTTTCTAGGTGCAAAGTTAAAGGATGTTAGTGACACTGTAAGTATGCAGAAGAATGAAGTGAACGAGTTAATTATTTTGGCTGTCACAAATGATTTGAAAGATGAGAAATATGCAGTGAGAGAAGACATAGAGTTGTTAGTTAAAGCAAAAATGAAAAGCAATAAAGTAAAGATTGTGAGTCTGCTGCCTCGATATGATAGGACAGAACTGAGAAAATTGTACAGGAGGAATGGTGTGAATTTGACGGATGAAAGGACTTATATGCCCACAGGACTACATTGAAATGGTTTTGGAATTAGATGTATGGAGAAAGTGTTGTTTAGTGAGTGTGGTAGTGCAAAACCAGGGAAACTAGAGATATTGGGTAGGATGAAATGAAGTATGTGTCTGGCCATCCCTGTGATAAATGAGCATGTATACAGTACTGATTATGCAGTGCTGAATGGAATTCCATGGGTTACCAGTTTGATAGATTGGTAATAACATTACACAAGGGTAACTGTGGACACATGCAAGAAATATCAGGAATAAAGGCTAGGAGTTTTTAGCATTGGCAAGCTTGACTTGTCCAAAAATTGTAGGCATCAGTGAGACAGGGTTGACTGAAAATGATATAGTTACTTTCATTCGGTAGAATGTAAAGAGTATTGTATTTTCAGGGAGGATAGAAGGAACAGGACAGGAGGTGGTGTTGCTGACAGCTGCAGAATTACAACCAACAAAATTAGAAGTTAAAAATTCTTTTAGGTGTCGGGAGATGGTTCATTTGAGGCTGTCTGGTGTGAGATAGAGGACAAAATACATTGTTGGGTGCTGCTATAGACCGGGGGGGGGGGGGTACTACAGGAAGATTAGATGCCATGTGACAGCAGATTAGCACAATGAGGAGACTTTAATTATTGGGACATTGGTTGGGAGAAAAGGGGAATGCAAGACGGAAGTGGGATTTATACAGTTGCTAAGGGATAATTACATGAAACAATGTTATAGAAGGGACAAGGGGTTTGAAGGTGTTGGATCTGATAATAGCATCAGAAGATGTATCCATAACGAAGGTAGACACTCTATCTCCAATGTCTTGTTCTGGGAAGTTGCTAAGCACGTGGAGTTCTCTATCAAGTAGAGGTTTATGTTAAACTATAAGGCTGGTGATTATGAGACACCCGGGAGTCATCTTGGAACAGTGCCATGACTTGAGAAGCTACAAGGAAAGAATGTCAGTAGTGCATGGCAAGTGGTCCAGGATTGCTTAAGGGTATCAGACTGCATACCAAAGGTCAGGAGGATAAACCAAGTTGGAATTAAGTGGATGAGTAGGGATATAAAGCAGGAGCTGCAAAAAAAAGAAAACATTTTGGAAGAAATATAAAGAAAAGAGTGATCAGCATACTCATGAGCAGTATAAACTTCAAGTAAGAAGGGTGATTAGTATGGTAAGGAAGGCCAAATCAGACAGAAAGAATTAGCCAAACAGGCCAAAATAAACACAAAAGAGTTTTTTTATTATGTAGCAAGTAAGAGGAAAAATTACTATGGTAGAATGACTTTAAAGAATGCTCATGGTAGGAAGGTGACTGAACCAAAAGAAATAGTTGAGTTGCAGAGTGATCAGTTTGCAAAGGTGTATCATCCAGTGGTAATTTTACAGTTGTCGATGTAACAGAGATGCATATCAACATGGTGGATGAACAGGTAGTGTGCAGCATATTAAAAAAAAATATGAATGTGAACACAGCAGTGGGACTGGATGGCATATCAGCCCATCTGCGTCTCATCTCTGGTAGGGTTCCCAAGGGGGTGGAAAGAGGGTAAAATAGTACCATTGCATAAAGGTGGCTCCACCTTTATGCAATGGTAGAACCACTTCTGATATATTAAACTACATACCAATTAATATATCAGAAGTAGTTGTTAAAGTATTGGAAAAGTTGGTGAAAGGTAAAATGCAATAATTGGTTCTCTTTTGCTCCATCTCTTATAAACATTAATTCACAAAGAACAATACATTTAAAAAAAAATGTAAATGAAGTTTAAATTTTTTTAAACTTCATTTAAATTGATTAAAAAAAAGAGCTTTCATTTTATGACCACTCACCTTATGACAACCCCCCTCCCCCCCAAAAAAAATTATAACAGGTATAAATTATTATTGGTATATAAAATGCCTTGCCACACTGAGGCAGTCATAATGCATAGATTGCTGACGTACTGACAGACCAGAGCATACAACTGAGAATAAAACTTAACTAGTATGAATGATCTAATAACTAAATCAGCATTATTTTTTTTTATCTAATAACTAATTTCACAAAATATTGTAGACATATTTGCATTAAAATATTGCTAAGAGATGGTGCAGAGGGGAATTAGACTACAGCCTGCAGTTGTAATAAACGGTTCGTAATTTGACTCATCCTTTATTATCAGTTTTATTTAAAATCACATAAAGTACAGTGCAGTGCATATTTTTGTCCTCGTAAACATCCTGAAATAGGAAAAGTGAATTTGAGAATAAAAAAATGCAGATGAAAAACATAATCTTCTCCATAAGTTTTGCATTATGGAGACTTCAGAAGCTTTTGAAAAAAATTGACTCCAATCTAAGAAATTTGGAAAGTGATTATTCAAATTTTGAATTTGTCTCAAAGATCTTTGACATGCTCAGGAATGCTTTGTTATACTTCAGGGAAATTTACTGAATTACAAAGAAACTGTATTTTTAAGAAGCTCCAAAACAGTAAATCCTTTAACATTTTTAACATTTTCACTCTTTGCATAATTAATTGTTTTTCTTTGTGCTGAATTTTAGCCTGGTGACCATTTCAGTATGGCCATCAAGCTAAAACTTGAACCCTAATTTACCATTTCACTATGGTAAATTAGGGTTTATTAATTGACAATGGCTTTTCACCCATCAATTAGGTCATTTGCTGGAGTCATCTGTATTTTTTCTTGGCTTAACGCTGGGTACAAAATGTAATGTCATCTTGGGAATTAGTCTTCTCAAGATTTTCATTAAATTATTTATTAAATGATTTAATTATATAAAGATTTTCATTAAGTTCAAATTATATTATATTAAATTAAATGTTAAATTATATCTTGTACACCCCTTGAGGGTACATGGCAGAAATCTGATGATAATGATATATCAAGTTCATTAGAAAATTTTCATTAATGTAACTAATGAAAGTAACCAAACAATAAATTACACGATAACCACAGTAATTAACTTTAATGAAATGAAACTTCATTCTTAATGAAATGAAATTTATTATTAAAAATTATGAAATTTATTAATAAAATCTTAATGAAACTTCATTTCATTAAAGTTAATTACTGTGGTTATCATGTAATTTATTGTTTATAGTCATGCCACAGATATCTTTAAAGATTAAATGAAAGTAGCCAGTCAACTGAGGAAATTTTTGTAACTATAAATATTTACTTTAATAGAAATTAATCTGCTATTATGAATTTAAAATGTTGTTATGCAATTTTTAGGCTGAATGGGAAGCTCTTGAAATATGTGAACATCAGTGGGCTCAGAAAAATATTGAAAATGAAATAACTGGTCTCTTACCATTGTCAGATAGAGGCGAAGGAAACAGAATCGACTAAAGGTTTACATACAATCTGATTGTTAACACATAATGAAGAAAAAGAAAAAAATGTGAACTTTTATTGTGGTGTCCTTGTATGAATTCACTATTTATTAGATTCATTATAACAATACAGAATTTGGTTTTTCACGAATTTGGTCAAATTGATATATTGTAATATTAATTAAAAATATACAGGGTGTTTCTGTCTGTTTTGATAGCAGAATGAACTTATCTCAGAATTCATTTAGCAGAAAATTTCAATGAAGAAACAATGTACTCATTCATTCACATCTTCATAGAATGTTTTTTACCTCCTTTAGTGTGCATTTGCAGAAAATGCATACTGAACATTCAATGAAGAGTAAACTAATTTTTTTTATGATTAAGTCATTAAAAAAAAAAAAATTATGAAAATAGATTCCTAAACTTACTTATACTGTATTTGAATAAAATGTGTTTATTTTATTTCAAGAAATAATTGCTTTTGTGTTTTGCTGAAATTATATACAGACTTCCAGTGCTACAGTTTTGATAAGGATTGGAATAACACCATTTCAGAACAACCTAAAGTGCATATCTCAATAGCATGTGGTCCCTCCTTTGGCTCAGATTATCCCCCCCCCTTTCTAGACATATGCTTCATCATTTTTTAACATAAGTCATGTATTTTGATTACTTTTCAGTTAGCTTCTTGACTGCCAGTCTGTGTACTGTTATTGGATGCACAGAGCCGTACCCAAATTCTATTTCATTTTGAGCAATGAACTGTTTAGAGTGGAACTCTGGTGTACGCTAGCTAGTAAAGTTTTTCCACACCATTTTCTTCAAATCAATTTAATAGCACCTTCAATATAACATAATGAATTGTATCCAGAAGTTTGCTTATCTGTTAGCATTTTAGCATTCATCTTTCTAAGTATAGCCTAGAAACAATCAAGTCTCTACATCCCCCAGACCATTTCACTTTGTCGACAAGCTTCAGTTGCAATAATGTGTTCAGTAAGACATTCTGCAGGTACCTACCACACCCACACTGATCCATCAAACAGGAAAATGATGTAGCATGAATTTTTCACTCCATATCACAGACTTCCAGTACTTTAAGGACAGTCAAAATGTTCTTTACACAAGTATTTTCTGCACACTTTAAGTTCAGCAGTTTGTGTGTATGTTGTAAGTGGCAGCTGTCCTCACAGACCAAGACTGAAAAACTTTTACTAAGTTTTGCTGAAACTTTTACTGAAAAACTTAGTATAACATGGTACAGTAGACTCTACATGAATGTCTGTTTCATTGTTTCCACATTGGGCTGAGGTTTCATACCATCCTGAGCACTCTCTGGTCCCTTGATGCTGGCTTCCAGTATGCTTCTTGACCAAGGCAGCAAACCTTGCATTTTCATCAGTTGATAATATTGTTTGCAGTTAATTCTGGATGATGCAGCATTTTACTAATAGCAGTAGTGTATGTGTTACCGCTAAAGCTCGAAAGCCGTTAATGTGCACGTTTCCTAGCTAATCTGCAGATTAACTGATTTGCTCCGTTAAGGTGCGGAATCAAGGGTTTTCCGCATTTTACCTAGGTAATGTGCACATTAACGATTTCCCTATTGTTAAAGTTTAAAAGTTTGTTTCTCTCATTTCCTTTCCCTACTCCTTCTCCCCCTCCCCTCTCCCTCCACTTTTAGTTTGGTTTCGCCAGTGTCATATGTTTTGCAAATTCATTTCCTTAATTGTAATAATATTTTAAACCGTTTGATTCTTTGTATTATAGTTTTTTAATTGATTAATGATTGATTCTATCAACTAATTTGTTGATTGTTTGATTGTATTAACTTGATTCTTTAGATATCGAAAAATAAATAAATAACATTATGTTAATTTAAGCGTACAGAAACGTTGCTGTTGTTCCAGCAAAGATCTTATTTTCACTTTAACGAGTGCCTGGTAGGTAATGTGCAGATTATCTAGATAATTTGCAGATTACCTAGGTAATTTGAGAAATGAAACAATTTTCGGCACTTTAACGGATCACCCTAGTTAATCTGCACAATACCTAGATAATCTGTAGAATAACTGATTTCTGCACTTTAGTGGTAACATATGGACTACTGATATAGCATCCTCTGAGAACACATTTTCAGACTATAAACTCTTCACTGTATTATTATTATTATCTAAGACTTTCAGGGAGTTAAGGACTCTTTGAGGGGAGGCTATAAATCACTGCTGTGTGAGAGAAAAACCTAGCTCTTACCTCTTTCTTGACTGAAAACAAACTTAACTTCCATGGATGACCCGTGTTCTCTCCCCCACCTTCCATATAACGAAAAATTTCATCAGACAATACCTATTCAAAAGTTTATATATATCTATCGTATTGCCCCCTCTTTCTCCTGTTAACCAGAGTTTGTAATCCACATACTCGTAGTCTAGCCTCATAATCTAAATCCCATTATCTGGATATATTCATTGTAACTCTTTTTTGCATCCTTTCCACAGGTTCTTTATCCTCTTGTAACCTGGGAGACCAAATCTGCTCACAATAATCCAGGTGTGGTCTTATCAAATCCTTATAAAGAGGCAAAATGACTTCCTTTTCCTTACATGTCAAGGTTCGCTTCAACATTACAATTATCCTCTGACTTCTATTTGCCACTTTTGCTATGTGACCTTTGAACTTCAAATTCTTATCCACCAGTACACCAAGATCCCTTGCCTCTTCAGTTTCTTGTAGTATAACCCTGCTAATATAATATGCTGCTGGAACTCTAATCACACCATAGTGCATAACTTTATACTTACTAACATTAAACTGATAGCCATTTTCATTTGCCCAAATTTCCAGCCTATTCAAATCATTTTGTAAATGTTGAATATCAATAGCATCCCTGATTGTCCTGCCTATCTTTCCTTCATCAGCAAACAGTTGCACATCTGATGTTACATCCTGCCTGATGTCATTAATGTGTAGATTGAACAATGGCCTATATGCTGTTGATAGAACTGTGATATGCACTTATTTCAATTACTGTACATTAGAGATGCAGAAATAATGGGATTGAGTGTTTAGTCACCAAGATTTGTGTTACCAAATTGGATTGATAAGGGAAAAAAATGGTGGAGGGGGGGAGATGATAGAAAAACAGTTACTGAAGGTTTTATAAGATAGATGCAGAAGAAATGTTTTAGTATGTGACAAGAGAAGAGAGAGAGAGAGAGCAAAGGTATGTGAAGACTAAATTGTTTGTGGTTGAAAAAGGATAAGATTGAGTGGAATGGAGGTCAGAAGTCATAAGTACTTTGTTCAGTGATTCTTCACACTCAGTGGAGATGTAATAATACTTGGTTTTGCTTGCCTGCTAGGCCATGTGATAACATGAATGTGCAGGTCAGCATATTTCATTCTAAAATGGTTGATCTTAATACCTATTTCCATGTGGTATACAAGAAGAGAGAGTCCTTATAATAATCATGTAACTCATATATATTTATGGGAATTGTACAATAAAATATTAAAACAAATAATGTTTTTAATTAAAATATTAAAAAATGAAGTTTAAAAATACGTAGAATTATAAGCAGTTAACTGAGTGACACAACACAATTCTTGGACATAGCAGCTTCAGAACTAGTATTTACACCAATCTTTTTCATTTATATTAAATTTCGTCATTTACACATAAGTAAAAACTAAAATATAGAATAGTATTAGGAGATTTATTCCTGAGAGATTTTTGAATGAAGCAGAATCTATCAAATGAATTGAGATTTTAAATGTAAAACACATTTGCTAAAAAGTCTGAGAGCAGCACAAAGTTCAAAATTTGTATTTACTCTACAGTCTCTCAGCATGGTGTTTGCTATGTGATTTGCTTGCAGGAAAATAAAATCTTTACATTTTTGAAGTTACTTTTCATTAATCAAGCCATTGCCTCATATGATCTTGACGAGATAATTTTTGTTAAAAATTGGTTATTTTAATTATTTCATGTTTTTTAATCTGAAAACCACATAATTCATGCTAATTAATAGTTATAAATGACATTCTGCCATTAATTAACAGGTTAGCAGGCATTTTTCCAAACTAAATGTATATTAAATAATGAATATTTCCACCTAGCTGGCAAAGGAAATACATCAGCCATCTTAAGTTTTGTAATCATTTAGCAGTGTTATTTCAGTTTTAATGGTAGATTCATGTTTTCAGTGATTGAGTAGTAATATTTTAATTGTGAATTTATATATATATAGTAGGGGGGGGGTTCTTCCCTACTGAAGCCTACCCCCTCAGAGTTCCGGACTGGTAGGCCGGTTCTCCTCGAATTTTGAAAACTCGAAAGGGGGGTTCTGCCCCCTGGCGCCTACTCATGCAGTGGTTGCTTCTATTTGGTAATCAGGTGATAACTCCATTTTTATTATTTACCAACTACTCTGAATATACTGTTCATGTCTAGTTTTTACGGAAACTTCCTCAGAATTTTTTGACAAGATACATGCATTGTTATCCTGATCTTTCAAAGTAATTATTTTTGACCATTTCCAAATATGCGATTACTCCTGTTACACATTCACTGTTATGTCTACTTTGATGAATTGCTGTATAACTGGGTTTGTTGGCTAAAGACTGAATAATTTGGAAATCGCCCTCTAAAGACCAAACATGTAAGCCAATTTAGGCTTTCAGTAGTTGTTTAACACATAACACAAAAAATAGAAGATTATAAAACATCCATATCACAGTGGGATTTGAACCCACAGCATGTTGGTTTGAAAGTGCCTCTGTAGCTTAGTACAAATGATCAGCATTCATTTTGATAAGTTATGGAGATTACTACCATGATAAGAATAATTACTTTAATTTCCTGATGTTATGACCTCCATATCAATGTCATCTGGGGTACGCACACCCTGATTATATGCTCCTGATATACATACACAGGGAGAGAGAGAGAGACATAGACAAGGTACATTACAATTCAAACTACGCAAAACTGCAATGATTTGATCAACCGTTATTCTACTGGCCTGACCTCTAGTGAAAAAAAACTTCAATGTGTAGAGAACAATCCATATTATTTAATTTAACTTAATTTAACATAATTATTTATGTTAAATATAAATTAATTTAACAAGTGTGTTTTATATTAAGGCTGAGATCCTGGAGTAATACAGTCCTAATTATGATTTATAATGGACTCTTAGAACAAAAGGTTTTGTGAGAAGAATATAATTCATTTTGCATTTTGAGGTATCAGCCTGTAGAGCTCAATGGAAGTGGCTTGCTTCCTCAGTTCTAGATGCCCGACTCAGTGAAACTTTTTCTAAGCCTTTCTTTGACCAGTTCCAAGTCACTGGATCTCTGGCAAGGACAACTGGATTTTTCGTTCCATAAACCAAAGAACCCACACTATTGGTAATCATAGATGACAACACTTCATTGCCAGTCTCTTCACTGGATTCCAGTTTAAAATTAGTAATAGTCTTGGTCTAATCTCTGATTTACTATTGGTGGAGGTTGAACTGTCCACTCAGTCTCCGAAAGTTAGATGGTCCTAAAACGGTCTCGCCTACCCTCTATAAGAGAACAAATGCGTTAGCAGATTCTTTTTACATCCTTATCAATTTAAATTTGCTGCTAGTAAAGAATTAATACCGGCACATTTTGGTTTGCAAATAAAGCACACTGGATATTTGTGTCAGCATTTAACATCAAATCTGAACCTTATAGTTTTAATCTGATTTGATTTCAGCTGACTTCTTTGCATAATTCTTCTCCTGTAAATCGCAAAAATATTTCTTAAATAATATACATTGGAGAAAGTAATAATACCCTTGTCCATGGATTGCAGGAGTGTGGTTCAGTGAACGTGTTCATGCGATAGTTGTCATAAGTGGAAGACAATGTACTATTGTCTGGAATAAAACATGTCGTATAGTTCATTTCCTAAATTTGGTTTAAACCAAATTTCTGGGAGGAAAACCATACTTTCCTGCCAAAGAAAGTCTAGGAAGTTGTTCTTGTCGATCGGCAATTCAAATTGTGCCAATAATGGGGTTTTTTCCTTCTTCAATCTACTCATATGAAGATGAAAGCACACAATAAAGCTACACAGCACCTTAAAATAGAATCAATATGGTGATAATTTCTAAGTTGCAGATTAAATACCATTGAAACACAGAAGCTTCACAGTAATGGGAGAGATATAACCTAGTGTGTATGTTCAGCAATATTCTTCTGAACTCTTACGAAGAAGGCTTTCCTATTAGAAAAGTTGATCTGAAGAAAATCAATATTCATTGAAATTAAATAAAAAAACGTTCAGAATTGTGGAAAGAACTAGTAATAGATGGGAAAAACAATACAGCAAAGAGATTTTACACTGAAAGGAGAGAAAAAGAATCATGCAAGGAGAATCTAAATATGGATCCTCTCTGTCATGGGAGATTAGAATCAACATATTTCCAAATTTCACCTTTGAGACAAAAAGTCTGAGGCTTAAAACAGAAGATAAGTAGTGATAGAAGCTGAAACATAAAATGAATAACAAAGAATCTCCAGACCTCTTAACAAACGAGTGTTGTTTGGCAGTAGTGAGTGTAGTGTGAATTCATTCACACTACTCGCAACATCTAATAACAATCCATTCCAATCATGCACCCCATATGAAAGAATCTATTCCTCACCCCCCTTCTTAGCAGCCTTCATTCTCAGCTTCCAAGGATGCCCTCTTGTCCTTTCCCCACCTCCATAAATTGAAAAATTTCATCAATTGAAATTCTGTGACCCTTTCAGAAGTTAGTAAGTCTCAATCATATCTCCCCTCTTTCTCTTGTTTGCTAGTGTCTGTGTCTACAAATTCATAATCTGTCTTCATACTCAGTATTCCACAATCCAGATATCATTTTTAACACACTCCTTTGTACTCTCTCCATTAAATATATATATCAGAATTGCAACGGAGACCAGATCTGCATACAATAGTCTAAAGTGAGGTCTTATCAAGACCTTGTAAAAAGGCAAACTGACATCGTTATCTTTACATGTGAACATTCTTTTCAGCATTCTATCTTTTGAGTTGTATTTGCAATCTTGCTACATGATCCCTGAACTTCAACTTCCTATCTATGAACATCCCAAGATCCCTAGCCTTGTCAGTTTCTTCCAGCCTAATCCCACCAATATAATATAACATTGGATATCTGATCACACCGAATTGAATGGCTTTACATTTACTGACATTGAACTGACACCTATTTCCCCACACCCACAATTACAGCCTATTCAAATCATTCTGCAAGTACTGTATATCAACAGCATTCCTAATTACCCTATCTATTTTTGCATCATCGGCAAATAGCCATATGTTGCTTGTCAAATCCTTCCCAATATCAATGTACAGATTGAATAACAGTGGACCAAGCACTGATCCTTGTGGTACACCACTAGTTTTTTTATATATATATATAAATCTTTGTACTGGTTATGGGCGGTACTATCCTTACATCTCGCCCAGACGATATAGGCCCAAGCCTTTACAAGTATTTTACCCTATGCCTGTTCTAGTTATCATTGTAGTCATTCTCTGGTGGCAACACCATGCCACCAGTGTGCCCTGTAGGGCCCTCAAGGAAGGAACTTTTATATCCTGTGTAAGCCCAAACTGTTTTAAGTCTTTATAACTATCTGCGCTCCATACGCCATGTAAAGAGATGGTGGTGCTGGTAAACCTCGGAGTTGCCCTATTCTCCTCCCGTATTTTACTAACTAGGTCTTGGTTATTTTTACAATAGTTTACCTTATTATGGCTATAGGCTAGTGGGCGCCCTGTTCCCACCACCTGGGCATCAACTACAGGAACATCACCATCTCTTTTAATCACTAAGTCTGGCTTATGCAAAGCCATGGAGGTCATATAATGTGGTTCCACCGTGGTCTCCCAACTTTTGTTCTTAAAGTGGCTCAGAATGGAGACCAAGGCATCATGCCTCTGCACGCGGACCTCATGGGTGCAGAAGCAACACTGGGCTATGTGAGACAATGTTTCACTGTAGTGGCAGCCAGCCCTACAGTTCGAGTCGTCACTACCCCATCAAGCTGTCCGGGCTCAAGTGGGTAGGGCATTGATCCTCGTCCTGATAAGGTCAATATACTTGAACCCAGGGAGGAGTCTGAAAGTCTGGTGCCATCCCTTACCCAATCATGCTGGGAAGCACCAGATATGACTTAAAGGAGCACCATCTACAGAAGAGTGCAGCAGAGATGCCCATCTCTTGTGTTCTGCAGAGCTAACTCAATTACGGTACCTTGATAATGGGACCAGCCTTTAGCCTGTATAAAGTCTTGTATTAATGGGCTATAGAAAGCCTCTCTGCAGATAGGGGAAGATGATAGTTCTAATTTCGCAATTCTGGACAGTCATAGGCGTGGGATCACCCATCTAAGTGATGGAACCCTGAGCCCACTGTCCTTCACCCTCTAGTGGAAATATGCAGTCGGGGCAGCAGTCGGAGCATGATCTCACAGCTGAACGGATAGCCCTGTGCATTCGGGACAGTACCGAGATATATGTTCTACCAAGCACCAACTTGTGGTAAAAGCGAGGTAGGAGAAACAGTCTTTGCTGGGGCTTGAGAGGAGCTTTTCTCAAATGTGATCCTAGCTTCTAGGATAGAAGGGACAGAAGTCTTTCCCTTTGGGGTGAACATGATATCTCCAGTCTTCCAGGATGGTCAAAGCATGCAATGGCCTCCCATGCAGGGAAAACTCTATAGTCTCCACCTTGAGCTTGTCATGACCACAGGGGGACAAGAGTTAAAGAGCAGGACTTCTCTATATTAATAGAAAGGCCTCGAATAGAGAAAAAGTCAACTGTCCAGTTAAGGAGTTCCTGCAAGCCTACCTTGGTAGAGGCTACTAGAATAAGATAGTTCGCAAAGGCCATAGCAGTAAAGGCAGAAGCGCCTAGACAGTAGTCTATATGGCTAGGAACAGAGTGAAGAAACTCAGTTAAAGAAAAGGTTAGAGGATTACCCTGGCGAACACCCCGCACTGCGGGAATAGAAGTCGCACGGAATCCTGTAGTGATATTGATGGTTTATAGCTCCTAACATAGGAAAGAAAGGGTTCTGGACATCTAGCAATAGACGATGCTCGAAGGAGAGAAGCTATCAAAGGCCTTTAGAGGTTCAGCGACGCCATACATATATATATATATACAGGCTTAAGGTGCCATCAGGAATCAAAGAGAAGAAAGAAGATATATATATATATATATATTCTTGGCACAGCTGTCCAAAGAGTTCTCTGTCTATAATCATGCTGTATATGTTGCTGAAGTCGTTTAACTAAGATTTTTGATAGAGTCTAAGTATCACAGTGGAGATGGTAATATATATATATTCTTGGCACAGCTGTCCAAAGAGACAAAAGTTCTCTGTCTATAATCATGCTGTATATGTTGCTGAAGTCGTTTAACTAAGATTTTTGATAGAGTCTAAGTATCACAGTGGAGATGGTAATAAGTCTAAAGTCTGATGCACAGCTTGAAGTTTCTTTCTTTGGAATGAAGACAGTTCATGAAGCACATAGGTATGGTGCTATTGCTTTACTGGAAAGGAGAATCCAATAAGTCTTGAAGAATCTTCAGTGGCACCTTCCAAAGCCTAGATGCAGGAATGCCATCATGTCCGGAGGTGGAAAAATTGGATGGAAGAGCTGCTTTGATCTGGATGGAGATAAGCTGGTATATTTGAAGGGCAGGAATGGGCCTGAATATCGTATGGTCATCATCAGAGAAGTGTGCAGGTGGAGCAGAAAAGACTGTACTCCAGAATCTAACAAAATCATGTAAGTCTGCTAGAGGCAGAGGGGAAGCACCATCAAGGATGGTTTTGGCACATTGCCCTCTATTCTTTTTATAGAGGGCCTACATATCTGCATAGGCCCTCTTCCTCTGCTTCCTATTTGACAAAGTTGTAGAATGAGATGTAGGCTGATGTTGACGAGACATCAAGTGTTCGGAGAATTCAGCATGGAGGTACTCATTTAACTGATCTGTGATATCCATTCCCAGAAGGTGAGTCTGGATGAGAGATTTAAGAATTTGATGGTTATTTCTGGAAGAGAAGGATTATCTAGAGATGATGTCAGTCTGAGAATCAGCCTTTTCTTCAACAGTAGGATGGTGGCTGGAAGATAAGAAGCAGACACAGGAGATACAGAGATATTACCTGTCCCTACTTGTGGATGGTCTGTCAATTCTTGAACTAAGGCTTTGTAACTGGCTTTCCGTCTATAACACTTGATGGCATCCAAATATTAATGGCAACACCTTAAAGCCTCGTTGATTTTCTTTATCCCTCGAGCCGTCAAATCGATATCATGAGCAGCAAGGATCTTTTCTTCTTCGGCAGTCCAACGTGCTCTGATGCGCTCAGTTCTTATTGCAGCATTGGCTTAAACGATGTTTCAAGGTGCGATGCACGCCAAGGCAGATTGCGGTGGAGAATGCACGATCGTAGATTCCAAATATCAGACGAAGTGTCTGATATTTGGAACTCCTTGACTGCTGGAACAAACATGATGAGAACTTGAAGAAATGGGTTGATGACAGTCCTTTCTTTTAACTTTCTTCCTGAGGACGCCACTGGGACAATTGGCAGGATCACCTCCTAAAAGGAAACACACTGGAATTACATTCGATGCATTTCCTGGCTCTGGCCTATATGAGTCGGAGCCTTCATCTGATGGGTTATTGCAAGCAAGGAAACTTAACCCTACCAGGGCTGCTAACCCTGAAATGGAGAAATAGCATAGCAGGCCAGTTAGTCACCCAAAGGTCCAGGAATCGCTCCTAGGAGGCCGCCTACTGCCGCACTTGTGAAGTGTCTCAGGGGTGTTGTTATGGCCTCACTTTCCTTATAATTCTTCTTACTTGGCTTATATTATTTACTTCGTGTCTATATCGTTATTAATTCCTTAATTCAACACTTTCTGTTAGAACCTTAATTATACTTCATTAACTCTTTAGATTATGCAGTCTCGACATTTACCTTGGGCCGTTAGCAACTGTATGGATTCTGCACGTGGGTAGAAGATAAAGAGATTCCCAATGGATAATGGCAATTCCTTTGTTTCAGTGATGGTGCTTTCTTTGGATTCAGGGAAAATTTCTATCATACTGTGCCACCCTGAATCCTAGATTTCTGAACAATGAAAAATCAAAGAACCAGAACTTAGCATAGCACACTATCCCTAACTTCTTAAACTATATGAAGTAGTTCACACCTCATCTATCTCTAACTTAATTTGCAGTCGTAGCCTCCCCTATAAATTACCTCCCACCGTGGTTCGATTATTTATGAGTGGTGCAATGGGAAATAAAATCAGGCAAGTCAACTATTGAATCTAGAGAAAACATTTAATTACACTCTAGTCAGATTACATATCATGAATAAACTTTGGCACATGCTTGCCTCAATATCAATCAATGAAAAACATAATTATCTAACCCTTCTTGCTCTCTCTTAGCATTTATAAGTATCAGTTCAGTTAAAACATTCTATCAGAGGCAAATCATGAGCTTAAACTCCACAATGCTAAAGGTTATTCATTCATTGACATTAAAATTAATCCTAATTTCTTCATGTCTCAGAGTTACACTGCCCTCTTAAACTATATCTCTAAAAGGCCTTGCATAAAATTCACAACCTTCTAAACTTAATGTCCAACTAATAATTACAGTCTTTCTTCCCTTATACATTCACTAAACAGATTAAAGTTACTATGTTACCAATGACTGGGGAACTATTAGAACATCATACATATCACGATATAACATCACCTCCAGGTCCACCTTCCGTTCTTCTTGGTCTGCATTACCCCACTGAATGGTCCGCACGGGATATATCTCCGGCGACGAAAGCAGGTACTCGCCGTTCACTGGTCATCTGGCTCGGCAAGGCTTAGCTGTCTCTGCGGTAATCAGGAACTCAGCTCCGCTGGGCAATACCTTAATGGGCGATCTCCCAAGGACTCCTCGGCATTCTCCCACGATCTCTGCTTCAACGATCCTTCCAAGCAACGGGAACGAACATCAGCAAGCGAAGAGGACGACAAAGAAAAAGTCCTGAACTGGCGCTGCTTCGCTTTTTAAATCCCGTGCCCAACACTTCCTTACTATGTCATTAAATTTCTCCCTCTTTGCTCACATCATCTTACATCTCCCAGCATCCCAGCAGCTAGCGCCATAATCTCCCCTAACATGCTCTTCGGTGGTAGTGGGAGACCGCGTGCTCTCCTTCCACCGTGCACATGTACTTGGCGTACGTGTTTTGCTCCTGACTATCGGTACTTAATCCGATTAGCCTTCTCCCAGCCATATATAAATATTTATAAATTTTTAGCAAAGTTTAAACAATGGACTAGTCATAGTAAACACATTACAACACTATGCACAAATAAATAGACTCTCGGATTATTATTGTTGCTGGTAATTTACAAGCAATTTTATCCATCTGATATATAGGTATATGCCAAAATGTAAGATGCATGTTAAGTTCTGAAGAAAATATAAATTAATGCAGATTCAGTTTCATTCAGAACTAAACAATGTGTAAGACAAGACAACAACGCTTCGGATTCCCAATGATGGGAATCCGACATCCCCCGTATACTACTTTTTGATATCTGTCAGCCATCCTCTTGTCCATGCTAATATTCTATAACCGAGACCAATTTTTTCAATTTTATGCAGCAGTCTGCCATGCTGTATTCTGTCAAACCCTTAGCAAAATCCAAAAGTATCATGGTGTATCTATTCCCCTTGTCTAGTTCAATGGGAATACTGTTATAGAATGTGAGCAAGTTGCTGAAACATCACCTTTCCTTAGTAAACCAAGTTCATTGCAAAGTAGACTTTCACTGTCAACCTATTACTAAATGCGAACCCTAACCAACAATTTTTCAAAAATCTTCACCACCACTCCTGAGATACTAATCGGTGGATACATTGGCCATTTCACCACCCTTGTGCAATGGAATTACCAACATTCCTTCCATTTATTGCAGGATCTTCCCTGTTCTGAGACTCATATTAACCTGGTCAAAGGAATGGCCAGTTCAGCTAAACACTTTTAGCACACGTGCTGATATCCCATCAGTCCCTATTGCTGAATTCTTATCAATTTGTACAACAGCTCTAATACCTCGTACTCATACACCTGCATTTCTTCGTCTAGTGAAGAGGAAACAGTGAGTTCAATGGTGCATACGCCAGGTTGATAGCTTTTAACAAAATGGGAACTCTTAACTGAACAACCACTTCTGCATCTGTAACCCTCACGCCATAAGGATTTAGAAGTTATTCTTTCATATTCATTCTTTCTTTTACTTGCACCATACTGATAGAATTCTTGTGGGTTATCTTTAGCATGAAGTTCCAGCCAGTTTCTTTTCATATTCAGACTTTGGTTTCCATACAACAGTTGTGACTATTCAAGCCTGCTGCTTATAGCGTTCATAACAGACGCCATTGTCATTATTATTATTATTATTATTATTATTATTATTATTATTATTATTATTATTATTATTATTATTATTATTATTACGGGCAACTCCAGGGAGTCCTTAGATTCATCGAGGGAGGTCCCAAATCATGTTCGTCACAACTATTCGACATTCATACAGTATCTATCATACCTCGCCTTAAACTCATTCACTGTCACAGCATCCATCACAGACTCTGGCAGCCCATTCCACTCATTCACCACTCTGAAAGTAAAGAACCCAGCTCTAACACCCTTACTAATCACACATTTACCCAGCTTCCATGGATGTTCCCTAGTCCTCCGACAACCAGCCCTGTTCTCAAAAATATCTTCTGAATTAATTTTATAGAAACCCTTCAATCATTTGAATGTCTCAATCATATTTCCCCCCTCCACCTATCAACCAATTTTTGCAACCCACAAATCCTCAACCTGTTCTCATAAGGTTCAATCCACAGACCTGCTATCATCTTGGTCACTCACCTCTGGATCATCTCAACCTCCTCCCCATCAAGAAGAAACCTAGGTGATAAATCTGGACACAATAGTCGAGATGGGGGTCTTATCAAGGCTTGATACAGAGGAACAATAACCTGCTTGTCTCTGCTTGTCAACGTATTCTTCAGCAATCAAGTGATTTGATGAGCTGATTTGGCCACTTTTGCAATGTGCCCCCTAAACTTCAACTCCTTATCCACCAATACTACTAAATCTCGTGCCTCATCAATTTCCTGGAGTACAGTTCCACCAATGTAGTTAACTGCTGCTAATCTTTTCACCCCAAAATGTATAACCTTACATTTTGCCACATTAAATTGACATCCATTCTCCTTAGCCCAGACCTCCAATCTATCCAAATCATCCTGCAAAATTTTAACATCATCTGCATTCACTATTGCCCTACCCAACTTTGCATCATCCGCAAACAAATGAACTGTTCCTCTCAGATCCTTTCCTATATCGTTAATGAACAAATTAAACAGCAGTGGTCCAAGAACAGATCCTTGTGGCACACCACTAGTCACAGGCCGTCTTGTGGACTCTACTCCTGAATAAACCACTCTCTGATATCTCTCCATCAACCACCCTCCTATCCATCTCACCAACCCTATATTCATCCCCATATGCTGCATTTTACTGATTAGAATTCCATGTGGTATCCTGTCAAAGGCCTTAGCAAGGTCCAGTAGAATCATTGTAAACCCGTTATCCTTATCCAGTTCAGCCGTCACTGTGTTATAATACGTGAGCAAGTTTCTGAGGCATGACCTACCCTTCACAAAACCATGCTGTCTCCGATACAGTATCCAATTTTCATCTACCCAATCTTGTTTTTTCCTCTTCTTGGGGGAATATCAAAGTCTTGGAGAAAATTGACTATTTTCTCCAAGACCTTGATAACGATTCCTGTTATGCTGATTGTCCGGTAATTTTCAACAGCAGCCTTGGAACCACCTTCATGCAGCAGAACTATTTTTCCCTTCTTTCCACGCCCTTGGGACTGACCCAGACCCGAGGCGCAAATTAAACAAAAAGATCAAGAGCACTGACAATTCTTTAGCCGCTTAACGTACGACACGAGCTGGTATACCATCCAATCCCACAGATGTATTGACATTGAGGTTCTGTAATCGACTATTTTACATCTACTTCATTCATCACAATTCCAGTATAAGCTGTTGGTTCTTCCATTCCTGAAATGTAACCACCTGGATGATATACTCTTGCAAAGCGCTCGCTCAGTAATTCCACTATACCGACTGATTCGGTTACCTCCCTACCCTCAGCATTTTTTAAAATCATTCTGCCATGAACATTTTCCCTTTTACTTGCAACATATTGAAAAAACTTTTGGAATTCTCTTTAGCCTGCATGGCCAATTTTCTTTCGTAATCCGCTTTTGCTTTTCTTACCACCCTTGTTACCTTCCTGGCCTGAGCTTTATACTGTTCCTGCACCTACTGGTCACCTTTCTCCTTAAATACCCTCCACAACTGTTTATTTTGCAGCTGAAGCTTAATAGTGTTATTCATCCATTTAACCCCTACTTGATTTATTATTCGGACTCTTGATATACAGTCAACCATTGCCTCCTACAAACACTTCTTAACCACCTCCCATGCACTATCAACATCCAGCCCTTGAAGTTTTACATGCCATGGTACTGAGCCAAGCACACTCCTAAGCCTGTCATATTTACCAGCCCGGTAATTCCACATATACCCTGTCTTAATTGTAAATTCCACTCCATTAGCCAGCTCCCAAGTCATGACCTTATGATCACTATCACCAATTGGTGGAAACATGGTCATGTTTGTTACAGCCACATTCTCAGATGCAATTACTAGGTCAAGCACTCTCTTCCCCATAGTATTTTCCACTAGATGCTGTCGCAGATAGTTGTCTCTTAATAACCGTATAAAATCCAATTCCTTCCTCCCATGTGCCCTCTCCTCCTTCCAGTCAATGTTACCATAATTGAAATCACCCATAATAATTACCCTCCTTCCACTTATTTCTTCTATTTGCCTATGCATACTACCCCCACCATATATTCCATCACCTGGTCTATAGCAACACCCAATTGTATATTTTGTTCTGCTAGACTCTATCTCACACCAAATAGCCTCAAATGTGCTCTTTTCTCTATCCTGCAGTTCAACTCCTATACTCCTTGGCTGCAACTCATCAGCTATCATCAATAACACTCCTCCCCCTTTTTATTCTCCCTGTCAATCCTGAACACGCTATACCCGTCGCATTCAATCCCATTAGCTTTATCATCTTCTGTCAGCCATGTTTCACTAATACCAACAACCTGTGGTCTGGAAGTGCCAGTCAATGCCAAAAACTCTTCCTTCTTGTTCCTAATACTCCTGGCATTAGTGTACATGAATTGCAGAAGCCCAATAGTCCCATCCCTACTTTGATGCCTTATACTAACTATCCCATTCTGATTTGTTGTCCTTATTCGCTCGAGCATATTATACTCATTCGTACTACTCAACTGCCTCCTTAAAGCCTGCATATCTACTCCCCCCCCCCCCCACCGTTATGCACATGGTATTCTTTCCACATCGTCATTTTCTTATGAATCTCTTGCTTAATAAGATTACACACCCATTTGACTCCTACTCTATTTATGCTTCGAACTCTCGGGACATATTCTGATATCGCATCATTCAAGTGTTGTTTAAATGCTTCCCACGCACTCTTGATATTCTTTCCATTCAGCAACCGATCCCATTCCACTGAGTGGAATGGGATCCGTTGTTGGATGGAACTCAGTATACTCCTCAGTTGGTCATAATTTTCTGCTTCGTAGTTCAACATGTAACCTTTTCTAAATGGAACATTCATAAACTTAGTCACTTCCCAAGTGAGTACCGCATGATCACTGTCACCAGCCAGAGGCAGAATAGTTACGTCTTTAACTGAAACGCCTCTGACACTGTAATCAAATCTTATACTCTTTACCCTCGAGTTAGTTCTTTCTATCAAATATCACATATTCATATACATATCACACACACACTTCTAGCAAATATCAAATATGTATTTCTAAGAGAGCTGAAAGACTGGGAAGAATAATATCATTAGCTTATTTCCCATATGTTATGTCATTTTCATTCCTTCACATTTCCTGTTAGGCAATATGACTGGGTGGCACATGTAATGTAATATAATATGCAATGATAAATTCATTGCTAAATCATTTTTATGAGCAACTTAAGCCGCGTTCAAATCGTGAAGTTGTATGGTGTCCTGATTTACTATCTCAGACTCCCTCCAGACATACTTGGCAGAAAAGTGATTGCAATATTCTTTGGTAGCATGCCTCGATTTCTCGAGCATTAATACTATGTTGCCTGATACAATCTATATAGCATCCGTTTTTATTAAATATTAATCACTTCTGATAGGTAACAAGAGATGAATTTCTTTGTGATACCTGCTCTTGTGGAAACATAATTCATATTGTGTCCTGGAAAATACTTTAAAATAGTACATTCAAAATGTATTTTTGCCCTTGACAATGGCTTTGTATAGCCTTATGTAAATGACGTTTCCATCCATAGCACTAGGCCGTCAGAAGGATCGTTGTAACTTCGATTCTAGTCACCAATTAGAGGAACTTGTTCTAAGCCTCTTGGACCAGGTTCTGAGTTAATCTCTGGTACAAGCAAGCTGATATTTTACTTCTGGAACTCGGGATTTTCGTCCCTCAAACTCCATAAAATCGATCGCAGAAATCACACTATTTCAGACAATAATATACTGTTAGGGTTGTAGACCACGAAATGGTGGCACTTGTCTGCCTCTCTTCACTGGATGCCAGTGAAAGGCAGAGAAGCGATAATTATTAGTGATAATCATGGGCCAGCTATCTTTGACTGGCTACTGGTGAAGATTAAATTGCTTACTCAGTGTGCGAATAGTAATACCAAGATAAAATGCCTACTACCTTTAAGGAATAAATGGTGTTAGTGAATTTATTTTATTTTATTTATCACTTATCAAAGTTAATGTATTTCACTGGAGATTTACACTGTGTAGTACTTAGTACCACATCATTTGGTGTTTTGCCCAAGAGGTATAGACACAGTTAACAACTCAAATTTGTTATTTAGCTAAAGGTTCTACCCACGCTACCAACTAAGATGTCTATAGATGTTAAGGTTATAATGGATGCGAAGTGCGTATTAAAATTGTAATATCGTTGATATTACATTGAAATATATGATGGATACAAATCATATGAGGATGCGTATTTGATCTGCAATGGCCGGTAAAGTGACTAATAAATTAGTTGTTGTTTTTTTTTTTTGACAGTAAAATTATAGTCGGGAAAGAGAAACAAGCATTGATAATTTTATATTCCAAAGCCTGTGTAGAGCAGTGGAAGTGGCGCTTGCGTCCTCTCTGCTTGGTCGTTCCAAGTTACACTTAGGTTCAAGTCTAGTCGCCAACTGGAGGAACTTTTTATAAGCCTTTTTTCAACCGGTTCTCAAGTTAGTCGATCTCTGACACAGGCAAGCAGGTTTTTACTCCCGGAAACTCAGGTTTTTCATCCCTTAAAATCAAGAAAATCGACCATAGTACCCACATTATATTTCAGACAGTAACATATCTTGTTAGGGGTTAGGTACCAAGAGATGGCAGCACTTTGCCAGCACCTTCATTGGTGGTTGCTATAATTAGTAATAGACATGGGCCAGCTACCTGTGATTGGCTACCTGTGGAAATTAAACTGCCCACTCAGTCTCCAAAAGCTAGATAGGGTAGAAAGGCCTCACCTGCTCCCTATATAAGGAAATAAAAGGTGTTAGCTGATTTATTTTTTTTTAAATTTTATATTCCGTATAATATAATATTAATATAATATAAGCAAATCTAAATTAAAATATTAAAAATAATAAAGATATGATTATAATGTAATAATAAGATATGATTAAGATTCGGCTTTCATCATCCTCTGTAATTCTAGCAAAAATTCTTCAAAAAAAATCAGCTAATGCCTTTTTGTTCCCTAATTAGGCGAGGCCGTTTTAACCCCATCTGACTTTTGGAGACTGAGTGGGCAGTTCAATCTCCACTGGAAGCCGATTAGAGATAGCCAGCCCAACGCTATCACTAATTAATCGGTACGCAATGAAGTCGGCTAACAAGTGTCGCTATCACGTGGTCTCTAATGTCTGAAATTAGTGTGCGTTCGACAGCCGATTTTCTTGAGTTTCCAGGAGAAGAAACCCGCTTGTCCATGCTAGAAATTGACTAACTCGGGAACCAGTCGAAAAGAGGCTTAGAAAAATATTCCTCTATTCGGCAACTAGATTTGAACTCAACGTCTTTCTGTGTGGGGTCAAGCATTGTAGAGTGCAAACACCACTTTTACTGAGCTACACGATCGCAAAAATTCTTAATTACTCAATTTTCCTTTCAAATCGATATCCCAAATAAAGCTTTAGGTCTAGAAATTTCTCAATATAAGAAGTAAGAAGGTCGACTTTAGTAGTTCGAGGCATCACTGTATCAGCAATTGAGTGTGTAAGAACAGTGTGATCTAGAAACTTCGCTTTTTCGGCAGTACTTGATTCAAAAATATTAACCTTCTGAAGCTCAATAATTTTATGCAAAAAGAGTATGAAGGCCAACTTCTTTTAATCTGTACATTTTCATAAGCATTTTGAACCTGTAGCATTTCTCATCTTTTCTCATATCAAAATGGATCCTTACTGCAAGCCGTTGTGTTATGATTCTTCAAGCAACAGGTTCAATTGGAAGTCATCATGTTCTATCATCTTAGAGTCTCTGAAAATTTTTAGAGGGATGGCTTCTTCATCTTCTCTTTCTTAATTATTGAGAAGTGCCATGATTATGAATGAGTGAATGAGAAGATTGTGCAGGAGGAAGGGTATGGAGTTTATAGATATCTGGAGTGTATTTGATGAGGTAATGCCTGATGGATTGTATGCATATGGTTTTGGATTTAGATGTTTGGAAGTAGCGATTTTCAGTGAGAAGTCGGAAGTGCAAATCAGAGAAACCAAGTATTATGGTGAGTGCATTCAAGTGTGGGTTCAGTCACCCCAGAGAATATTGAGCGTGGGTAAATGATTATATAAATCTGAATGCAATTTTACAGGTTTAAATCCGAATGGGTTGGTAATAACATTATGCAAAGGTAAATGTGGGTCCAAGTAGATGTTCAAATTCATGTACACCGATACCAAAAGTATCAGAAATAAATGAGTGGAATTTCTTGCATTGTTCAGCTCGAATTGGAGAGAAATTATAGACATCACTGTGACTTGATTGACAGAAAATGATAAGCTTAGAGCGGTAGAATGTGAAGGGTATTGTATTGTCTAAAACGATAGCAGACTGGATGTGGAGTTTTGCTGATGTTCGCTCAAGAACGTTCAGTAATGTTAGAAGTTAAAAACGATTTCAGGTCTATGAAGCTATTTGGTGAGCGATACACACCAATAAGACAAAATATATTGTCAGCTGCTGTATAGATCAAGGAATCCAGAGGAAGATGTGGTACCATTCATTGGCAGATTAGCACAATTACTGCATGCAGATAAATCACACATAACGGCCACTGAAATAGTAACTTTTATGCAGATGCCCATCATTGATATGCTGCGTAATTGCATACATGCAAAATACGTGGTCTTGTGTCATCACATATGCTGGGCAACTATTTAAGAATGCTATTAGTCAGTAATTGTCAATATTGTTGATCATTTTAAAAAAACATAGCTCGATAAAGAGCTCATTGTTGGTGCTCGTGTGACTAGAGCCACTATTTTAAAAACAGCAAAGGCAGCAGATGTCTAAGATGTCTGAGAGGGGTATCCTAAGACTTTCTCTCAGGAACGAGATCGCCATCGTCTGAGAAGGCTTGTACGGACAAACAGAACTTCCTGACTGCAGCAATTGACTAAAGCATGTAAAGAAGGCTGTTAGTGATCCAAATCTCATCGAACTATGCGCAGGGAATTAAAGAGGATTGGTACTGGCAGTTGCATGCCTATACGCTAACCATTGATTTCTGGGAGGTTTCAAATTCGGTGGCTGATGGTGTGTGTATTATTGGGATATAAACTGAAGGGAAGAAAGGGGAATGGCAAGATGAAAATGGAATTTTACAACTGCTAAGAGATTTTACCTGAAAAAGCATGTCATGTAAAGAACGGGGGGGGGGGTGTCGCTGAATTTCATAATCATATCAGCAAATATATATCCATAACCAACGTAAACACTTTGGCTCGAATGGGGAGAGCAACAATCCAGTCTTGTTAATAATCATAATCGATGATAGCTGAAGGGGATGCAAAAGCAACACAACATCACCTACTGAAACCGCAACTACATTGCACTTCTCCATAACAAACTCCGTCATATGCAATCCTTTTAAAGAAGAGGCACTGGCTTTAATGATTTAATATAATTCTCTAGATCTGTTTGTAAATAATATCCATTTTACGTTGCCATCTACTTTACTAGGATTTTCACACACTGCTTTTAACTAATCTTTAAATAAATGATTGATCAATCATACGCTTCTAAATTTTTTTTCATTGTTTTTCTTATGGATTATGATGGGTATAGAAAATCTAAATAATTTGCATCTGTGCGCGCCAATTAGTCAGCGATGCCACACACACACACGCGTAATCAAGTAGATTCATTTCTAAATATTTTCTGGCAAAAATACTGCACAGGCATCTCAATAGATTCCTAAGACTCATCGTGTGAGATCCAAATTATGAACACAGTGTCTATCGTACTTCTTGAAATCGTTAACAGACAAAGAACTTAAAAGCGACATAGTCAACCCATTCCATTCATTCACTACTTTCCATGCAAAAAATCTGTTCCTCACTCCCTTGTCCCCATGCTCGTTTCCTAACTTCCAGGGATCATCTCTTGTTTTGCTCCTTCCAGCAAGTGTTGAAACATTTCCCCTTATAAAATCTTTTAAGTAACTTAATGTTTATATCATATCTGCCCTTTGTCGCCTATCGACCATCTTTTATATTCCACAAACCCTCAATATATCCTCATTAGGTACATACCACAGACCACTCTTGGTCGCTCGCCTCTGAATCTTCTCCACCGCTTCTTCATCCCCAAGAAAGCCAGCAGATCAAACCTGAGCACACTAATCCAGATGTGAACGTATCAAGGCCTTATGAAGAGGAATGATAACTCCCTTATTTCCGCTTGTTAGTGTGTTCTTCAATAACATGTAATCCTGTCAGCTACCCTGCTATTTTAGTGATATGCCTTCTAATCTTAAACTCTATCTACTACTGCTATCTCGAAATGCCTGGCTTCATCAATTCCTGGATTACAGTTTCCTTAATCTGGTACATAGCTTGTAATCTTTGTATCCCAAAATGCATAACTTTACTCTTTTTTACATTAAACTGACATCTATTGTGTTTTGTCCATGCTGTCAGCACATTCAAATCATCCTGCAAGCTCACCACATCACCTTCATTAACCATTACCTTACCCAACTCTGCATCATCAGAAAACAACTGAATATCTCCTTTAAATTATTTCCTATATTATTTATGTACAAATTAAACAGCAGTAGTCCAAGCACAGAGTCCTGTGGCACACTACTAGCTACCTGCATTCTTCTGAATTCTGCTCCTCTGTATATTGCTTTCTGGTATCTGTCAATCAGCCACTCTTTTATCCTAATCACCAGTTTCATATCATTCTCATTTCTTGCAGTTTGCTTAACAGAGTTCCATATGGTATCCTGTGAAAAAATCCAATAAAATTCGTGTAGCCATTTTCTTTATCCAACTAAGCTGTCAATCTATTATAAAAAGTTAGTAGATTCTCAGGCATGAGACACTTCACAAAACGATGCTTCCCCTCCTAGAGTATCATATTGTCCAACCATTCCTGAATTCTTTTTTGACCAACTTTTCCAGAACTTTTACCATCATTCCTGAAATACTGATTGGTCTATAATTTTGCTACCACAGAGTTAGTTCCTCTTTTATCTAAATGAATTATTTTGCTCTCCTTCCACTCTCTTGAGACATTGCCAAAGCTGAGACTTAAATTGCACATCGTAGTCAAAGGCATCACAGTTCCCCTACACATTATCTTAAAATCTGAGCCGATATCCCATAGCTGTATCTGCATTCAGATTGTGTAGTATTTTAAGTATCTCTAATTTATCAAACCTGTTTTCCCATCAGTCTCCGCCGCTTCTGCCATAACAATATCTTCACTTGGATGATAAACCCTTGCAAGATGGTCACTCAGTAGCCCGACAATTTCGTGTCCCCCCTATGACCGCTCTACTATTGTAACTTATTAAAGTTATCCTTCTCCCTACGTGAATTTACTTTCCACATAACGAAAAAACCTTTTGGGATTTCCTTTTGTCTCTTCAGCAATTTTTTTCATAATCTGATTTTGCCTTCCTTACCATGCTCTAGTCACCTTTAGTATGATCCTTAGACTTTTCATGAGGTAGCTGGTCATTATTCTGCTTGTACACCCACCGTACACATTTTCTTATTTTGCAGTTCATGCTTAATGATACAACTCATCCATCTAACTCTTAACACTTTCATTGCCAAGCTGAAAATTGGAATTTCGTGTGGTGGCCAAATTTTTTTTATTTTTTTATTTAGTTACCCGGGGCAGAGCTGACTACTACCGGGTGCGTCCCCAGGTGGCGGATCGGGGAACAGCCTTCAGATATGGAGGCTAGCTGCGATATAAGCAGAGCAATCTGGCGAATAAGCAGCCGTGGACCAACAGCGACTGAGCTATCAGGGCGTGGGGGAGCAGAAGTGGCAACTCTGTTTCACTTAAAACCTCACAAAGCCCAATGACAACTCGGTGACATGGCGAGTAGTGCTGCCATTAAATAAGCACCTGCTGGGGTCACTGCCCCTGACATTGGGAAGCAGCATTGTCAGTACTGACACAAGGTTGAAGCCAAATGATGACGGAAAAGCTTGTGATCAGAGATTTGCAGATGGCAATATGATTATATTGTGTACGTCTGTAATACTGCAGAGCAGAAAGCAAACGGAGAAACTACTGCTCTACCTTATCTCCAGAACAACCACCATGGCGAGCAAACCCTTACAATTGGCCCCAAGTTCCCGGCGTCCCTTAAATGGGACAGGGGTGCGAAGAATCTCCGGGCTCAAAATGGTGTCCACTTTTAAAATTGCAACTTGGAATGTCAGAACTCTGTATGAAGCTGGCAAATTAAGAAATGCCACAAGAGAAATGAAGAGGCTGGGCATCCGGATTTTGGGAATTTGCGAGACAAGATGGCCAGGATCTGGAAAGTGTCAACAAGATAATATGACAATGTATTACTCTGGGAATGATGAGAACAAACATCGACATGGTGTAGCTGTAATAGTAGATGAAGAAATCAATAAATCAGTAATAAATTGGATTCCATTTTCTGAAAGGATAATGCTGTTACAACTTAAGGGAAACCCCGTTAACATAAATATCATCCAAGCTTATGCACCCACATCTGACAAAAGTGAAGAAGATGTTGAAGAGTTTTATGAACACCTAAAAGAGATTAAAAACCTAACAAAGAAACATGATATAAACATAGTGATGGGTGACTTCAATGCAAAAGTGGGAAGAGGGGGGTGATGGAGAAATTGTTGGCGAACATGGCTTGGGCACCAGAAACGACAGAGGAGATCGCCTAGTCCAGTTCTGTCAGGAAGAAGATCTAATAATAGCAAATACCTGGTTTAAACTTCTACCCAGAAGACTGTACACTTGGAAATCGCCTCAAGATAACCAACATAACATTGTCAGAAATCAAATTGATTATATACTGATAAATAAAAGATTCTACAGTAGTATAAAGAGTGCAAAGACTTATCCTGGAGCAGTTATCTCATCAGATCACAATCCCATAGTTGTTGAAGTACGTCTTAGATTAAAATCAGCTAAAAAATCACAAAAGAAGAAAAAGAAAATTGATGTAAATATCAATTGATGACATAAATAAAAGTGCCAAGACGCAGCTTAACCTGCGATTACAACAGATTAACATAGAAGAAAATAAAAGTGTGGGATCTCTTTGGAATAGCTTACAGAATGCCATCGTAACAACAAGTAATGAAGAAGTAGGTTATGTGAATAATATAAAACAACAGGAATGGATGACAAATGAGATTCTTTCTCTTACTGATACAAGAAGAATGTACAAAAACAAAGACCTTGCCAGGTATACAGAAACACATAACATCATCTTCTTATTATTATTGTGCTATCTTCTATCGAAGGTCAGCGACCATCTTGGCGAACAAACTGCGGTCTTGTGCTAATCTGAGCAGTTGTGCACTGCTCTTTCCTGTCCACGTCTTGATATAACATCATCAAGAAAAAAATAAAAGAAGCCAAGGAAAATTGGATGAAAAATTTATGTACTGAAATTGAACTGCTTCAGAAGAAACATGATAATTTCAATCTGTATAAGAAAATCAACGAAATTTCTGGAAAACTGAGGAAAAAGCAAATAGTGTCTCTAAGAGACGAAAATGGAAAAATAGTTTATTATATACTGATAAATAAAAGATTCTACAGTAGTATAAAGAGTGCAAAGACTTATCCTGGAGCAGTTATCTCATCAGACCACAATCCCATAGTTGAAGAAGTACGTCTTAGATTAAAATCAGCTAAAAAGGTCAGCGACCATCTTGGCGAACAAACTGCGATCTTGTGCTAATCTGAGCAGTTGTGCACTGCTCTTTCCTGTCCACGTCTTGATATAACATCATCAAGAAAAAAATAAAAGAAGCCAAGGAAAATTGGATGAAAAATTTATGTACTGAAATTGAACTGCTTCAGAAGAAACATGATAATTTCAATCTGTATAAGAAAATCAACGAAATTTCTGGAAAACTGAGGAAAAAGCAAATAGTGTCTCTAAGAGACGAAAATGGAAAAATAGTAGTAGAAGAAGAGAATAAAGCACAGATTTGGATAAAATATGTAACAGAACTTTTCAATGATACTAGACAGAAGCATATAAATATAAAAGATAACATTCAAGGACCAGCAATCATGAAATGCGAAATAGAGAATGCTATACGAACAAATAAAACAGGAAAAGCCAGTGGACCAGATGGTGTGCAAACAGAATTTTTAAAATTAATAGAACCAGATAACATCAAACTTCTTGAAAAACTATTTAATAAAATATATGAAAGTGATGAATTTCCATCAGATTGGCTGAAATCTACATTTATCACTGTCCCAAAGAAACCAAAAGCGAATTCCTGTGGTGACTTCCGACTTATTAGTCTAAAGAGCCAAACATTAAAAATATTTATGAAAGTAATTCAGAATCGTATTTATAGAAAAAGTGAAGAAACTCTAAGTGACACACAATTCGGCTTTCGGAATGGTTTTGGTACTAGAGAGGCCCTTTTCTGTACCCAAATATTGATACAAAAATGCATAGAAAAAGAGAAATCTGTCTTTATGTGTTTCATAGATTTTGAAAAAGCATTCGACAAAGTCAGACACACTAACTTAATAGAAGTCCTTCAACAAATAAGGCTAGACGAACAAGACATAAGACTAATAACAAATCTATATTGGAATCAGTCAGCTACCGTTCAATTAGACAACATTACCACCAGTGATATTAACATCAAAAGAGCAGTGAGACAAGGATGTGTACTCTCACCACTCCTGTTCAACATATATGCAGAGGTAATCTTTAAAAAAGCATTGGAAGAATGTTCAGAGGGAATCACAATAAATGGAAAGAATGTTAACAACCTTCGATATGCAGATGACACCATACTAATTGCAGATAATATTATGGATCTCCAAAAAACTCATTGACAGAGTATACATAGAAAGCCAAAGAATGGGAATAAATATAAACATCAACAAGACAAAATACATGATCATCAGCAAACATCCAGCCTCATCAATGAAACTGACACTCAATGGGAAAAATATTGATCAAGTGTCAAGATATAAATATCTTGGTTGCTGGCTTAATAAACGGTGGGATCCAGAAATAGATATAAAGAAAAGGATTGAAGTTGCACGGTAGTCCTTCATGAAAATGAGAACACTATTCTGCAATAAAGACCTAAACATGGAAGTCAGATGCCGAATGCTTCAATGTCCATGTTTGAACTCCATAGAGCAGAACAAACATGGACATTGAAGGCGACAACCATCAAGAAAATCGAAGCCTTTGAGATGTGGCTATACAGAAGAATGCTAAAGATATCATGGACAGAAAAAATTACCAATGAAGATGTCTTAAAATCCATTGGCAAAGCTAAACATCTTGTATAAATAATCAAGAAACGAAAAACATCATATCTTGGCCACATCATGAGAAACAGCAAATACCAAATTCTACAAACTATTTTGATAGGAAGAATTGATGGCAAAGGAACTAGAGGAAGAAAAAGAATATCATGGTTTGATAACATCAAGACGTGGACAGGAAAGAGCAGTGCACAACTGCTCAGATTAGCAAAAGAGCGCAGTGTGTTCGCCAAGATGGTCGCTGACCTTCGATAGAAGATAGCACAGTAAGAAGATTTAGTTAGCGAGGTCCACGCGATAACGCGTGATCGGCCGTTTGGTGAGAACTCGCATCACACGTATCGTTCATTGCCAAGCTGAAAATTGGAATTTCGTGTGGTGGACAAATGTTTTTTATTTTTTTTATTTAGTTAGCGACGCCCACGCGATAACGCGTGATCGGCCGTTTGGTGAGAACTCGCATCGCGCGATATTGCGTGATTGGCAATGAACATGTTAATCCATTCTCATGCCTTGGATCCGAGGTCAGAAAACCTTCCTGACCTTGGATATACAGTGTGATATCGCTTCCCTCAGATATCCCTTGACTATGCCCGTTGCATTTTGAACATCCTTTCCTTGCAGATTTCCATGCTGCAGTACTGCTTCCTAGGTGTATCATAATCACCTGTCCCATACTTACATATACCAAACTAACAAATTAATCCAAACACACATTATTAACCAAAATTTTAATTTCAAAAGAAAATAAATACAAAAGTTAAACTCCATCTTTACTTAAAAATTTGTGCTCTTCTGTTCCTAATAAGTTCATTAATTCGCTTAGACATGGACTGTACCAATGTAGAGAACATTTTTCTGATTTCTGCATTTCGAAACCATAAGTTTGTAATGGACTGTATTAAGTTATACTTTGTAAAAAAGAAAAAAAAAATCAGCTAACGCCTTTTTATTCCCGTATACGGGGAGTAGGTGAGGCCATTTAGCCCTATCTAATTTTCGAGACTGAGTGGACAGTTCAATCTCCACTGGTACCAATTAGAGATAGATGGCCCAAGGCTATCACTAATTAAGCGGTACACAGTGAAGAGAGACGGCTCAAATGTGCCGCCATCTCGTGGTCCCTAACCCTAACACAATATATTTAATGTCTGAAATAATGTTGGTTCTACGGTCGATTTTCTTGAGTTTACAGGACGAAAAACCCGAGTTTCCGGGAGGAAAAACCCGTTTGCCCGTGCCAGAGATCGACTAACTGGGTAACCGGTCGAAAAAAGGCTTAGAAAAATTTCCTCTAGTCGCCGACTAGACTCGAAACCAAGTCTTCCTTCGTGTGGCCAAGCGCCGTGGTATGCAAACGCCACACTTTGTATCACAATTTAATGATTCCAAGTCTCTTTTTCATATATCCCACGAATTTTCTTTTGAGTTAATGTCAAGAAAGCTACCTGACCACTAAAGCAATTGAATGTTGTAACATTTGAGGAACTATTTCACTTTTTTAAAGTGTGGCATGGGGCAAGATCCAGTTGGAAGGTTTGTTCTTTGTCTTTCTGGATCTGTGGAACTATGCTTTTTCCAATAGTTTTATGTATTGGCCAATTTTCATCATACTCTCAACAGGCACAAGTGATCCTGGACCGTCATGTGTGTAACGACCCAAGAACATCTTTTCAGCTGGGTGTTTAGGAACTTGTTGAAGGTGGGCAGGAGAAGTCTTCTCATTTACTGATATGCGAAAATAGGGTACTCGTTCTCCTCGGAAAAAGAAATGGCTCTCATCTGAGAATATGATCTTCCACTTCCCAACCGTCCAATTTTTGTACACGTTTGTCCACTGGAGCCTCTTTTTCTGCATGGCCTTCGTCAGCTGTTGTTTCTTTTTTTTTTCTTTTTGGTCTGTGGGCAGTCCCTGCTTCCAACAATCTTCGACGGACTGTCTTATCAGAACATTAGTCCCGCTAGCTGCCACATCTCATTTTAAGTATACAGCAGACAATCTTGGATTCATTTTGCTCTTTCTAAATAGTAAGTGTAGTTTTCCTTTTTCTTCAGGAGAAAAGGTACTTGCCATAAACCTCATTAAAATTGCAATAACAGTACCTAAACCAACCATACTTACTGGCAATTTGTCTTTGAGTCATGTATGTGTGCTGAAAAAGATTATATATTAATAGTGAACTAAAACCGAAACCAGAACTGAAACAAAAACCAAAAACTTGACGAAAATTGGGCTTGCTGGGATTAATTTATTCACTACAGTATAACCCTTCTTAACTACCATTTCTCTATGTTTTGCAACCTCCCAAATCAAGACAACATGATCACTTCTCTCAATTAGAGGCAATATAGCCACTTTAGCTATGTACAGGTCTTGCGACCCTATAAAACAATCCAATACTCTCATATTCCGAGTCCCCTCCGTGACATTCGGCTTTAAGTAATTAGCTTATAGTAAGTGTATATATATTCCATTTATCCAGTCTATGTCTCCAAAGATATATTCCCTAATAACAATTACTCGCTTTCACTTATACTAATCTGCTGATGAATATCTTCCACATCATCCCTGACACCCGCTGGTCTACAGTCAATTTTATATTTTGTCCTATTGGTCTCGATGTCACATTAGACTTACTTAAAAGAACTAACATCTACCCAACAAACTCCTAAGTTTGTTAGGAGTGAGTCGCAACTCACCTGCTTTTCAGCAGTAACCCACCCGCTGTCCTGATCTCCTATATCCTCCTTGAAAATGCTAAATCCATCACATTCTATCCCTGTGACTATGCAATCTGCTGTTAGCCAAGTCTCTCTAATGCCTATAAATTTTGGCACGGTTGCACTAACCAATGAAAAAATATTTTTTCTCTTATTCCTAATGTTTCTAGCATTAGTATCTAAATACTGTAGCACCCCCTTAGGCTCCAATAACCATTTGTACATTCTGAATTGATTATCCCATTCGATATTTTCCTGAGACACTAAATTCTACATTTTTGGTCATTCACAAACTCCCTCATTTAATTGGTACCTGCACATATTCTTGTCTACATCCGCCCTAATTGATTTAGTTTTTCCTGATTTTGTGCTTCCACACTGTCAGTAAATACAGCACTCTCCGGACATCCAACTTCAAATCCATTTAAGTGCAGTCCATCAGCATTGTCCACAGCATAGTTCCACAAACTCCACATCGTTCCTTCTGCACAACCTACGTATTGATTCATTAGTTATCATCACTCTCTTTCTCAGTTCGCCCCTATCAGAGTTGGCAGCAGACATGCAAAATTCAACCTGCTGCTCTTCTTTTTCCACTTCTTCCGATAAGTCTATCTTCTCTCATGTAATATTTCTCACCTCTCAGGTCATTGATTCCAGGCAAAACAATTAATACTCTCACCGACCTTTCGGCATTATGACAGCATTACTAATATCAATAATTTTCGCACTAGAGAAACAAGATTTTGTGGCGATTTCATGAAGAGCTCCCTTTATCATAGAATCGCTTTCCGTATCATAGAATCGCGTTTTTTTTCTGTGTAAAATATTAAAAAATATCAAATTTTTTTAAACTTATTTTTCCCTGTTACAAGATAAAGCTTGCTAGATGCTATATTTAAGATATCTATCACATGAGTTTTAAGAGTTAGATAGCACTGAAATCCGCTACATCTATAGAATATGTGGCATCTCTGGTTTTCATGCGAAATCGCTATTTCTGACGACATCTATTTATGCCTAAAAAGTTGCTACTCTGCTAATGGTTCAAAATAGTTGTTGACCTTGGGATATGTTCAAAACATTTTTACAGGTTTCTCAATATCATTGTGTACAAAAAGGCTTGGCTTCACTTCAGTTCAGCATGCATCCAGATTATAGTGGCCATAACTTCGTCAGCTTTTCAGACCTCTGACTGAAAAGCTGATGCTGAACTGATTAGATGATGTAAAACTTGCATTCTATCTGGACTCTGAATAAAAATTTCTGCATTTTTCTATTTTATCCTTGAATTTTACAATTTTTATATATAGAATATGTTGAATATGGAGTAACTGTACAGAAAGTGATATTTCAACATATCAGCTGAAACATTCACATGCCTGGTAAAAGCGAACAGCATACCATGTAAGGAGGAAACATGAATTTACAATTAGGGATCTGTGTTATCCCCACATACACTGCTTGGAAAGAAGTCAACGGTTAGCACCATGGCTGTTTGTTCTTTACACCACAGTGTAAAGTACAAACAGCCATGGTGCTAACCTTAATAAGATGTTGGATTTCCTTTCGCTGCGATGACTGTGACAATCCTAAGGGACATGCTTTCCACAAGCGTACGATACCGGTCAATACAAATTTTGGACCATTCGTCCTGTAAGCATGTAATGAAGTCCTGAACTGTTGTGGGGTAGACATCCGTTAATTTCACCAGACGTCCCAGTTGATCTCACAGATGTTCAACAGGGTTGAGTTCAGTACTCTGTGGAGGCCAGTCAGGTGTGGCGATGTTCATGTAAACAAACAACACAATTACAGCAGCAGGCTTATGACTTGGTGCATTGTCTTGCTGAAAGAAACAATGTTCAGTTCCGAAGTAGGAAGTATTGCATTGTCCAGAATGTTCAGATACCTTTCAGAGTTCAATGTTCATGGAACCACAAACAGAAGTCCGACGCTAAAACAGGACCATACCACTCGTAATAAGTGGTATGCTTACTTGCAATGCGCGTTCCGATTTCATGGGAATGCCCTTGCAATAATAATAATAATAATAATAATAATAATAATAATAATAATAATAATAATAATAATAATAATAATAATATCTTCCAAGATATTCCAAAATATAAGGAATTTTCCAAGATGATTCCTTGTCACCGTTGCTCTTCAACATTTCTTTGATACCTTTGTCTATGATTCTGAAGAAAACAAAACGTGGATATGAAATTCCTAAATGTAATATTAAAATTTCCCATCTGTTGTATATGGATGACTTGAAGCTATATGGAAAATCGGTCCAGCAAAGAGATTCTTTATTGAACACAGTTCGTATTTTCAGTCAGGACATCAAAATTGAATTTGGTTTAGATAAATGCGCAATTTTATCTATTAAACGAGGAAAAATTAATGACACTAAGAATTTTAATTTTGATCAAGGGAAATATATAAAATCAATTTCAGCTGATGAACATTATAAATACCTAGGAATATTAGAAGCCAATCATATTCTCCACTCGAAAGTTAAACAACAGGCAGCATCAGAATGCATTAAAAGAGTTAGAAATATTCTGAAAACAAAACTAAAGGTTAAACACAATTAGAGCAATGAATTCTTGGGCTATACCAGTGATCCCATACACAGCTCTCATAATAAATTGGACAAAAGAAGACCTAGACAAACTATACCGCAAAACTAGAAAACTAATGATTATGCATCATGCATTACATCCACAAAGCAAAGTTGACTGGTTGTACCTATCGAGGGGAATAGGTGGACGGGGTCTGCTGCAAGTGAGACACTGTGGATGAAGAAGAAATTGGTTTAAGAAATTACATCGACAACAGCTCTGAGCCAATGCTTCAAGACATTACACAAGAGGGCCTTCTGAAAGCAACAGGAAACAAATCCGATTACAAAAAGGAACAACAAAATATCCTATATGTGCGTTGGAAAAATAAACCCTTGCATGGCCAATTTCTTCGAGATACTGAGGACAAAATTGAGGTGAACAAGACATGGCAATGGCTACAACACGGATACATTAAAAAAGAAACAGAAGGATTTATTCTAGCAGCTCAAGAAGTGGCATTACAAACTAATGCAATCAAAGCAAAAATTTTCAACATTAATAATAACAACAAATGCAGGTTATGCGATCAGAAAGATGAGACTGCAGAACATCTAATCAGTGACTGCAGCAAAATAGCTCAAAATGACTATAAATACCGCCATGATCAAGTGGCCAAAATAGTTCATTGGCATGTATGCAAAAAATATGGCTTTCCTATTTCTGATAACTGGTGGCAGCATAAAATAGAGACCGTATTGGAAAACGAAACAGCAAAAATCCTCTAGAACTTTAGAATACAAACTGATCGGCATCCGGAACACAATAAACCTGACATCACATTTATCGAACATCGACAGGTTTGGATTATCGATATTGCAGTATTGACAATGATAACAACATTAACAATAAAGAAATGGAAAAAAATTACTAAATATAGAGATGTGGAAATCGAAGTTTGCCAATTGTGGCTTAAACACATCAAAGTCATTCCAATAGTTATCGGTGCACTTGGTGCAACTTCAAAGAAGCTGTCCACATATTTACAGCAATTAAAAATCAAAGAAATAACCCATATGACCTACAAAAAACAGCATTACTTGGAACAAGTCAATATTTTACGACGCTACCTGACGGACTATTCTTAGATTCTTGAGTAGAATCTGAATTATTCTGAATCACCAGTCAAATTTTTATTTATATATCTTGTTTTGACTGTGTATCAATTATGTGAATAAAATAATAATAATAATAATATCTTGTCGATTCTTAGGCTTTTGTTTGGATAAGGCTCGAATTGAACTCATTTGCCAGACAAAGATTTCATTATTCTATTTCATGTTTCTTGTTATTCTTTGACTGTGAACTCTGTCAATTGAATATAATAATAATAATAATAAAGAAATGGGGAGACATTTTAGTTGTAAATAAAGAAAGAAATCCTATGCTTTCCATCCCCTATAAGGGAGTAGGTGAGGTTGTTTTACCCCTAATCATTTTACCCGATCTCCTCACTTTTTTGGAGATCAGTTGACAGCCAACAATTATGGGAGATTGGGATTGATGTATGAGAAGCAACTGCCGCCATATCTATTTGCACTCGACATGAAAGTCACTATTATTACATTTTTTTAAATTTTTGTATACGTTATAATAAAGAATAATAATAATTTTTTTTAACATTTTAACATTTAACATTTTATTTGTCATAAATTACATACATGCATATAATAATAATAATAATAATAATAATTTTTTTTTACATTGCATATATTTGTTACAGTTATTATATACATTACATACATTTGTTTACATATGACACATTACTTACATTTGTTTACATGTGATATTTACATTACGTACATTGGTTTACATATAATACATACATTGGTTTTCATGTGATACATACATTACATGCATTTGGTTACATATCATACATTTTGGATGAGAACCAATTTCTTTGCTTTCAGCCTCCAAGCTTATATGTAAGCTTATCTGAGGATGACACCAGTTGGTTATTATGCATTGGTTTTTTTTTTTTTTTTTCTGTGTTGGGAAGCTACGAAATCTGTGATTGAGAAATTCAGCGCGCGCGCGCGCGCACGCACGCACGCACACACACACACACACACACACACACACACACACACACACACACACACACACACACACACACACACACACACACACACACACACACACACACACACACACACACACACACACACACACACACACACACACACACACACACACACACACACACACACACACACACACACACACACACACACACACACACACACACAATAACTTGGAATGTATTGATGCGTCGCTGAGAACTGGAAGCCTGAGCAAATATATTGTGTTTGATTAAGTTTGTGTGGTATTTTGGGTGCGTGTTTCTTGTTCGTCGTATGTCCTTAGAGCTCTTTTCAGGCTATTGTAGTTTGTGAGGTGTCTGTATTCAAAAGGTAATTTGTTTATCATGTCTGGGATGTAGAAGTTTCGCGTGGCCTTTCCGTAGTGATTATTGTATTTATATGTGATATAATTAGTAGTCTGAGGTCTTGTTATACGGTATGTATTTCTAACTGTCCTGTAGTTGGCATCGAAATAATGTTTTAGCAAGGCTGCATAGTGACATAAATGTTTTGCTGTCAGTATTTTGTGTTCTGACATTGCAATGTTTATAAGGTCGTGATTTTCTCTTTGTTTCCAAAAGATCAGTTTTGTCATTTTGTACTGTAGCGACATTAACCTATTTAATTTGTAGGGTGCGCAGAAAGCATACGTTGTTATAGCGTGTCTTAGTATATTTTGGCATAGTGCTTTATATATTAGTGTTTTTAGGCATATGGGAACTATGTCTTTTAACCTGTAGAGTTTGCCACTTATTGTTTGGAGTTTGTTGTGTAGATGGTTTATATGGCTATTCCAGTTCATATCTGCATCGAAGTAAATTCCAAGGTATCGTATTGTTTCAACCTGAGTGATTGTAGTGGTTTTGCAGTTCTGTGTGTTTTTTATGTTGGAAAGTGGATGTTGGATGGTTATATATTTGTTATCAACTGGTCGAGTCAGTGGATTTCTGAATATCATTAATTTTTTCTTTTCTGAGTTTAGGTGTATGGAGTTTTTCGTGAGCCAGTCTATGATCAGATTTATATCATGTTGCATATTGGTTTGGGCTATGCTTGCGTTATTATGGATGGATATTATTGCTGTATCGTCTGCGTATTGGAATATCTTACCTTTGAGTGGTAACTGATTAATATCGTGCGTGTAAATGTTGAATAGAGTTGGGGAGAGTACAGCTCCCTGTGGTACTCCACAGGTGGTAGCTCTCTGCTTCGGTTTGATCCGATACGTGTGATATGCTTTCTATTTTGGAGGTAGTTTGTAAACCACCTGTGAAGAGGCCCGTCTATCCCAACATGCCTCAGCTTTTCTAACAAGGTTTGATGTGTAAGTGTATCGAATGCTTTAGTTAGATCTATAAAGACTACCATGGCAATTTTGTTTTTGTCGAAGGCGGTATTAATTACGTCTGTAAAGTCTTCCAAGAGAGATGTTGTTCCCTTATTTTTCTGAAAACCATATTGTGTTTTGGGGATAATATGAAAGATCTCAGTGTATGCTGTGAGTTTCTTCAGTATGATCCGCTCCATAATTTGATTGATAATTGGTAATGTTACTATGGGTCTGTAATTGCTGATTAAATTTCTTTTTCCTTGTTTGTATAATAATAATAATAATAATAATAATAATAATAATAATAATAATAATAATAATAATAATAATAATAATAATAATAATAAGCTAAAGCCTTTTATTCCCTTATAGAGAGTAAGTGAGGTCTTTAAACACTATCTAGCTTTTGGAAACTGCGTGGGCAGTTCAATCTCCACCCGTAGCCAATCAAAGATAGCTCGTCATGTCTATCACTAAGTATCAGGGGCGAATGCTGGTCTTGACATTCACGCTTGCTCTTGTTATCATTCAGGGAGTGAAAGTGTGATTGAAGTCTGATTAGCGGAATTACTGACCATTTAAAACTATATATTTAGAAATTTATGTACATTTAATTATACAAACACAACATTTTATTTTACAAATGATATATCTTTTTCAATTTAGCTACTTGAATACAAATTCTACCTTGAGTTTCTTCTTTATGAAATGGTCAATAACATCGTCATAAAGAGTTGGTTTTAACTTAATTTTCCCAAGCAACTCGTCCACTTGTAAAGGCTGGCTGAAGCTCACTGGCTAAAGCTACTTTGACTGCATATGGCCTTGTGTTTAAGGAGCGGAAATTGATATGCGCGCGCATAAAATCACAGTGCTGCAGCGAGGACCTGGAAGCTCCTAGAATACAAGCCAAGGTAGCTTTGACTAGACGAGCAAGAATCGGCCTTTGATACACAACGCAAAGCTGAATTATTGCCACACAAGCTTAAGACATCTTCTGTCTACAAAAATAACAGCCTAAATGGAATGCTCATAAATGCATGCATTTATTAACAAATAAATATTAATTCTTTCTCATTTAATCAGCTTGAGAAGCAAGCATGGAGAATTTACCCCTAATTATAGTTAGGACAATTATAATTACGACAATTATAGGCAACCACCGAAATAATGCAATTGCTGTCTGAAATAATGTGGGTTTTACTACGGTCAATTTTCTAGAGTTTCCGGGAGAATAAACCCGCTTGCCCTTGTCAGAGATCGACTAACTCGAGAACCTACCTAAAAAAAGGCTTAGAAAAAGTTCCTCCAGTCAGCGATTAGACTTGAACTATATCTTCAAGCGGACTAGTGCAGAGGATGAGGCGATTACCAGTAGTATTACGAGTGATGATATTGAGTTGTTAGCGAGATAGTGAAGTGAGGAGACAGTAGTTTTAGTGACGGATTATTCTCAAAGTATTGGAACCTTATTACAAAAAGGACTACAGGAGCGTTTCAGTGCCAGAACTCAGAAAAACCTACTAAAGTAAGTAGCAGCCAATTCTTTATATAACTTAGCAATACCAAGACCATGGAAAAGCCCCTAACGTTCGAAGAAATTTACAGAGAGTTCCTAAGATTAGGAAAACTCTTAAACGATAACTGCCAGGGAAGGTAAAACTGTACGATCCCCCCCCCCCCCGCAGCAGTAACAGACGACATCATGGACGATCAAAACAACGATGATGACAAACACCCTTAACAAGACTTAGCACTCTTGCCACAACCAGTAGAACAAGCAACACATAGCAACGCCTACCAAACAGAAGAATCGCACACAAACTTCCAGAAAGTACAAAAGAAAAAAAAAATATCTAACACGACAGAAATACCCAAAACAAGAGAAACAGAAACAGACAAAGGAACAAATGACAGAATACCCCCAGTCATCCTAAAGGCCAAGGAACACTGGACATCGATCGCCACCGCTCTGAAAACAACAGGAATCACCTTCACAAAAGCGACAAATACAGAAGAAGGAATACGCATTCAACCTAAGACATCGACAGACTACAGAAGCATAACTAAATTCTTGGATAACAATAACCTACCGTATCACACATTCGAACTCAACAGCGACAAACATATGAAAGTAGTACTAAGAGGAACCACAAAAACAATATTAACAGAAGTCACCACAGATCTACATAAAAAAGGATTTAACCCCATTATGGTAAGCCGAATGCAAAGAGCAGACAAGACTGCCTATCCCTTGATCCTAGTTGAAATCTCAAAAAAACAGAAAGATATATACGACCTCCAAACCATTTGCTACCTAATTATAAAAGAATCTCTGAGACGCATATCCACAACAACACAATGTCACATATGTCAGAATTTCGGTCAAGCACAACGGTGCTGCAAAGCAGAATTCCGATTTGTAAAATGTGGAGGAAAACACGCCACACTAGAATGCAAGAAACCACGCGCCCAGCCAACGAAATGTGCTGACTGCGGGGTCCCGCACCCCGCCAACTACAGAGGGTGTACAGCACATCCCCAAAACCAGAAGATACAACCCCAAAGCAGCAAGCCCATTCAAGAAAGCAGACCCACCCAACAAATCACAGCCTCCACAACAAATGGAAGAACATATGCAGAAGTTGCAAGACCAACCCAACAATGACTCCAAACCCAAAACAAACCACCCACAGCAAACCAATCTCTTCAACATAACAAGCTGCATAGGAGAGATGCTTGCAGAACTCCAACAAACTGACCCAACACAAGAGGCCAAGGACATCATTCTAAAACACACAGAGATTTTATTGCCTGCAATCCTTAATGGATAAAAGCAAAATAAAACCAAACTTTCTATAGATCATTAGCTGTAATGTTAACGGACTGCAGACTAAAGCAATACAACTACAGGAATTCGCGGCAGAAACCCAAGAAGACATCATCTTAGTAAATGAAACACACCTGCGTCCATCTGACAGGAAAAGAATCAACAACTACACCATGTACCGCACAGACAGAACCTATGCAAGAGGAGGAAGAACTGCCATCTTCATTAAAAGAAGTATAAAATAACGCAATCGCCACACCTCAAACAGAACAAATGGAAACAACAGGAATTGAAATACACATGGAGAACAGAAGCAGTATGATGGTATTGGCAGCATACATCCCCCAAATAAATAACTCCTAGAATAAGATCTGGACGAAATACCAAATGCAGGTAAAGCAGTAATCATAGCTGGAGATTTTAATGAAAAACATTCAGCCTGGAATAGCAGAAACGCAAATATTAACGGAAGAATACTCAACTCTTATACTACTTCACGAAACCATAGCAGTAATAGGATCCCCCACAGAACCCACACACTACGGAGCAACCGGTCATCCTGATGCACTTGATATAGCTATATTAAAAAACAGCGCACAGCTATCAAATACATGCAGTCAACGAATTAAGTTCTGATCACAACCCCATCATATTGTAACTAGACACCACACAAGAATTAATGGAAAATACCTCCACCTTTATAAACTGGAAACAACTTCCCTCAGCCTTCCAGGAAATTCTTCGTCCAGTACTACATATAATAGCCACTGAAGACATACAAAAAGCAATAAAAATCTTTGAAAAGCAAGTACAAGAGTATCCCAGGTAACACATACAACCAAATGCGCACCACCAAATAAACTCCCAGAGAACATAAAATGTCTTATCCGAGAGAAAAACAGGTTAAGAAGAAAATATCACAGAACATTGGATCCCGCAGATAAGTAGGCAAACCAGATTCAGTATGCCATAAAGGATCACCGTAACGAACTCTGGAATAACAAATTACACCAATTAAACACAGAGGATCAATCATTGTGGAGAATGATGCTCCACAATGATTATTACGTTCAAAACGTAATACGCTTCCCCCAATCCAAGGAGAAGAATCGCCTACAGTGATGAGGAAAAGGTAGAAGCATTTGCAGACAGCTTAGAAAGACAATGTAGTCCCAATTATGCCAATGTAGATTTAAGCTTCATAAGAAAAATCCACACCCAAGTGTGTAAAATAACTCAAAACGCCTCACTCCAATCCAACAACAAATCCGTGTCACCAACAGAAATATATGACATCATAAGAAAAGTAAACAGCAAAAAAGCTCTGGGTCCAGATGGTATAAGGAACAAGGTGTTCAAGCTACTGCCACGTAAAGGGGTTGTACATCTGGTAGCCATCACCAATGCCATCCTTCGGCTAAATTATTTCGCAGAGCGATGGAAGCTTGCAGATGTCTTCCTAATTCCAAAACCTGGGGAAAATGCACAATTCCCACAGAACTATCGGCCTATCAGCCTTCTATCATGTGTAGGCAAGATAGCTGAACATGCTATACTAACACGGATTCAAGAAGCAACAGATAACAACCGAGTCATACAAGACGAGCAATTCGGATTCAGAAAACAGCATTCCACGACCCTCCAAATTTATAGAATCGTTGAATATGTCACCCAAGGATATGAAGGGCACCAATATTCTGGAGCAGTCTTCTTGGACATAACACAAGCATTGATAGAATTTGGCATCATGATCTAATTTTTAAGCTACACCAAGTAGGAATTCCAATACCACTTGCTCTACTTATCAGATCATATCTCAGTAACAGAAAATTTAAAATAAAACTGAATGGAATCAGATCCACAGAAAGGAGAGTCCGACAAGGCTCTCTGCTATCTTCTCCATATATATGGCGGATCTCCCCAAGTTTTTCCCATCCATCACTGCTCTCAATGCCGACGACACAATTATTATAGCCAGATCCATCTGTCCACATTTGGCCACAAACAAGCTACAGAGAGCAGTCAATGAATTAGAGGACTGGTACACCAAATGGCACATTGCCATTAATCCAGGAAAAAGCTCTGCAGTACTTTTCACTAGACGTAAAGCAGAACCGAACACAAGCATGCAAATGTTTGGAAAAATTCTACCAAATATCAAGGAGTTCATCTTGACAAACACCTGAATTTCAAAACATACATAAATAGTATCTCCACCAAGCAAGTCAGACAATAGCACAGCTATATCTACTTTTGAATAGAAAGAGCTTCCTAAACATAAATAACTCTATAAATCAGTAATATGACCACAACTCACTTACGCATCACCAACCTGGGGACACACAGCTAAAAGCAACATCAACAGATTACAGACGACCCAGAACAAATGCCTGAGAATGGCATTTGATGCCCTTAGTTCATGAGAAACCTCCAGTTACACCAGGAAGCCAACCTTCCAGATATCAAGACCTACATGACCGGCATTGCCCCCAAAATAGCTAATTCAACAGGCAGCAGACTACAAACCCTCAGATCATTGCAGACATAAAAAACCAAAATCCTCCATCGCAAAATAAAGCTAATAAATCAAGATACAGCTTACAATGCTCACAATGAGCAGGTAATTTACCCACAATAATCCTCTCATACACAAACTAAAATCAGATGAAGGGATAAAGAGGCAAGGACTCGGTCCATCTCCCAAAGAAGTTCCAAGTTCCAAGTAGTGCAGAGGATGCAAAGTCTACTACCACAGGCTTATATGTTATAAACTCAAGAAATCGACCGTAGAACCCACACTATTTCAGACATTAAAAATATTGTGTTAGCGTTAGGGATCATGAGATGGCTGCACTTGTTGAGCCATCAAAAAGGACTACAGGAGCGCTTCAGTGCCATATATAATATATATATATATATATATATATATATATATATATATATATATATATATATATATATATATATATTTCCGACACAACAATATATATATATATATATATATATATTGTTGTGTCGGAAAAAAGATGATGAGTCATCCTTTTTCCCACCCAACACTAAGTTACTCATAGGGAGAGTATAAGGACATGCTTATGCCTCCGGATAGGAAATGTACTGACTAATGTCCCAAGAACATGTAAATTTCCAAATGTGTGAGCTCTAAACAATGTTAGAATAGCCCATGAGTTTAATAGAGAATAGTTGTAAATGAGGGAGCCTGTGTAGCTCAGTGGATGTGGCGTTTGCACACCACCGCGCTTGGCCGCACGAAGGAAGACTTAGTTTCGAGTCTAGTCAGCGACTAGAGGAAATTTTTCTAAGCCTTTTTTCGACCGGTTCCCGAGTTAGTCGATCTCTAGCACGGGCAAGCAGGTTTTTCCTCCGGGAAACTCGGGTTTTTCGTCCTGTAAACTCAAGAAAATCGACCGTAGAACCCACATTATTTCAGACATTAAATATATTGTGTTAAGGTTAGGGACCACGAGATGGCAGCACATTTGAGCCGTCTCTCTTCACTGCATACCGCTTAATTAGTGATAGCATTGGGCCATCTGTCTCTGATTGGGTACCAGTGGAGATTGAACTGCCCACTCAGTCTCCAAACGTTAGATAGGGCTAAATGGCCTCGCCTACACCCGTATACGGGAATAAAAAGGCGTTGGCTGATTTGATTTAGTTGTAAATGAATTAAAATATAAAATCATGTATAAATTGCCAAATAAATATGTATAAGCTAGAGCAAACTTTAAGCCATGTAAAAGCAGTTCGTAGCCACGGCGTCCAATCGGCAGCCGCCGTATGCGTGATGACACCGCCGAGTGAGGGAGCTGTTCTGAGGTATAAAGGTTTCGGCGGGGATTCGAATCGCTTTCTTATCTCCTATCTCTTGTCTCCGGGTTTCGTCGGCACCTAGTCCTGCCGGAGAGCTGTGTAGAGCTTGCCGCCACGTGTAGCAAGAATCCCCCCCCTTGCTATGTGTGCTACGTTGGCCAAGGCTGCAACTACAATGTATTCAGATCCATAAGAAGAAAGAGCCACTGATGAAATCAACGTCAGTGTTTAAATCTGTGTATGAGTGTTTTTCGGTTCGTATGGAAACAAAGGAATAGCAAGATCGCCATCACGGAAGGTACAGTAAGCCGACCAAAGTATCCAGTTCAAGGCAACAACGGTGAGCGGAAGATTTTCTTATGTTAAATGTTGAATTAAAGTAACCGAAGAGTAGGGAAACAGAAGTTAAGGAAGCATGCTATTTCTGTGTAGTGTTATAGGAACAGTCTGCGATTTGGACACTTTTGTCTACAGTTGAGAAGGAAGCATATTAGGCTCCAGCCGAACAGGAGGCCGAGGTCCGAACTGTTTGTGTGATTTAAGAACAGTAATGTTATATGGTCAGAACGTAACTAATTGTTAACTAAAATTTTGGAGGGGGGATTAAGTAAGATTAAGAAGTATTATCCTAGAGAAATTCATGTCAGAAGTATTGAGTTGTCTTGTGTATATGAAATATTACATGTGTGATAATATTAGGTAACTTAGTTATAAGAGTCTGAGAATAGATGTACGTTTAGAAATGAGGAATCTATGTCAAGTCAGGGACTATAGTATAGACGTTTTGTTTGCGATTAATCAAGTAAACGGAACCCAGACTCTTTTAAGATTAAGGATTTGATTAACATGTATACTTGTCTTTGTGCAATAATAAATGTGTTTCTTTAAATATAATCAAATTAGTTTGTCATCCTTTCTGCGGATTTGAGCTACCGTTTGGAAAATTTCGTACCGTGCATTTAAGGGGAAACCATTAGTGATAGAAGAATTGGGACCACGACTGCTTACTTCTTGATCCCTACAATTTTTTTTTTAAGTATTCTTGGATGACATATCAGAATTTAGTTGCTGGCTGGCACAGTCTTTAATCAATATAAATTCGTCGGCAAACGCATATCTGATATTAAGTGATACAAAATTTATGTTAACTGTAAGGCTAGAGTAAAGACAATTAAAGATATAAAGATATAACAATAATGCAGTCACACAGACACCCAAAAGATATAACAATATATATATAGACTGTATATGTATGTGTGTAATACTCCTCGAGTTTGAGAACTACAGCACTACTTACTGACAGAATCGAACCTGCAATGTATTTACCGACAAATGTGGCGTCATAGAAATTACATATGTAAAACTTTGCAAATATTCTGGTAAGTTTGGAATGTAGTAAACATATATAAATCCTGCAAGTATTTTAATTCTTTAAAGGGAATAAATGACGCTCCTTTAGCACTAAGATTTGGAAGATATGTTGATAGCTAGTATCCATCCTTTACGCCCTCACCAATAGTGAGTTCAAGCTATCAAGGACTATAGTAGAAAACTACCGCCATCTCATAGCCACACTTTAACACTCGTATTATCTGTAATAGTGTGAGTTCTACGGCCGGTTTTTTCTTTCTTTTTTTTTTCTCCCGGAAAATAAACTTTTCCGGGAGAAAGACACTATGGAAGCAAATGCCATTTCCAGGACAAAACAGGCACCTCTAAATATACTTGATAATACCAAATTCGAAATATATAATTTTTATTCTAGTGTTCACTAGTATACAAAGGCTTCACTTTAAAACATTAATTTATAAATAATAATAAATCACCTTTCTCTGCAGTCCATGGGGAAAAAAAGTTCTGAGATTTCTGTGTTTATGTTGAAATTCTTGAGAGTTTCCGCACAAAGACCATAATCGAATTTCTAGATTTAAAAAAAAAAAAGAAGTTAAAACTCAGATCCCAAGTTATTGAAACATCTGTATTACGTATCAGAACATATTTCAAATTTCATTTAAAGAAATTATCCTGAATTATTAAAATATTAGACCGTATAATATATATCTTTTAGAGGCATGCGGGAAACTTACTACCTTTCTAGTTTTATTCTTGTTGATTTGCACTGCTGCAATGGAGTATATTTTCCAGAGGTACAGATTATAATCATAAAGACCTCCAGGAAGTCAGGAACTCATCGATGGAGGCCATATATCACTCACACCACCTATCATAATCTTCTTTTGAATTTATGCACTCTATCTGTATTTATCCCCCCCCAAAGGCAAACCATTCCAATAACACACCGCTCTGTGAGAGAAAAATATAGCTCTTCCCCTTTCTTTACTGCATTCAACTTCCATGGATGCTCTCTCTTCCACTTCCAACTTACTATAAAGTGAAAAATTTCATCTACGGACATCCTGGATTACCTTTTCCAAAAGCTTGTAAGTAAATCATATCACCCCTCTTTCTCCTATTGGCTAGCATCAGCATAATCCAAATTATTTTTAAAGGTCTCCTTTCCGCTGTACCTACATCACCTCGATAATCAGGAGACCAAATATGTGCACAGTAGCCAGATACGATCGCATCGAAGCCTTGCCAAGACAAAATGATTTCCTTATCCTTATACGTTAATATTCGTTTCAGCATTCCTCTGAGTTGTATTCGTAATTTTTGCTTTATGGTCCTGAATTTCAAATTCCTACATCTACTAAAACTCCATGATCCATAGCCTGGCCAGTTTCTTCCCGCAAAAACTCGCCAATATAATACGCCACTAGTTATCACACCACACAAAAGTGCATAAATTTACACTAATATTTTGTGTTCATGACTACATGTAATATGTGACGTAAAGAAGGTTTATGAGCTGATTGGTTAACGTAAACGTACCTTCACGCTTTTTAAATGTGTAACTTCAAAGATCGAGACTTTCGAAATTCTAAAGAGAAGTAATTGTTTTATGTTTCTGGTTTCGGTTGATACTGTTGGCCGTTTAATCTGCACTGCTGCAGATTAAACAGTTTGATAGACTAGGTGCGGATGATCACAGTTCGCACCTGGGATATCGTTAAGGAGGAACATCTTGTTTTAGGCATTTGATTTTGGTTTATCTTCAGTTTTACTCACCAGGTAAAACTGAAGGGTAGAGTAATTTCACAATGGCATACCTTGCACTTTCATAGCTGTTATATCTGCTATGAAATTATTTCATATCTGCTCATCTGTCCATAATCTGTCTTTTCAAATCCTCTTCCTGCAAGATATGATCATTATTCTATATTCCCATCTCAGCTTTGCAAGCAAAACAACTGAATGAATATCATTCAAGCCATTAACAACATTATATCATTAATACAAAGCCAATCCACTGAATCAAAATATAAAACCTGTAGCACCCCACAAATTAAACTTAGCAGTATTCAAGTCAGTGATACTTATCACACAAATAATCTTATATTCAAACCACTAATTAGCATCCATCTTCATTCCGTTAAATAATAAACAGTCAATTGCGATGTTGTAATCTGTTAAATGCTTCTGTAAACTAGGGGGGGGGGAATCAGCTGATGTGCATCTCCGTCATTCAATGTAGTCACCGTAATAATAATATTATTATTATTGTGATAAATTTTGAAATTTCGGGTGTATTACTCTACTCTTCTGTTTTACCAGAGTAGACAACATGGTATTTAGGTGATACAGTGTGAAGGTAATGGCAAAACAAGATTTTTGCAACAAGTAATGACATGAAAGTAGGTACTCCTTTGTTTTGAGACCTTGACCAGTTCTACATTTGGACTGCTGTGCAAAGATATCAGTATCTGTATCCACAAGAGAAAGGATCTGAAAACGGGCTCCAGTGAAGTCAGTACTAATATAATAAATATTTTAGAGTTTCCTAATTTGCATGTCTGTCTGATTGAAAACTAGATAGCAAGGTTTAAAAGAACCATTAAACTTGGTGCTCTCTCTCTCTCTCTCCTATGGTTTCTTCTTATGCAGCTATCCCATAGTTTTAGAAATCTCTCTGAGCTTCAAAATTGAGAGCTAGTTTCCCTGACTTTTTTCATTAATTTATTTATATATCAATTGTATCATAACACAATTTATTAGACATTTAATTTCATTGGTATGTAACATTTTTTCTTATGTTGGCATCTGTTTAAAGAAGGTTCGGTAATAATAGCACTCTAAAGTGAGTCCCTCTCACAGAAAAGCTTCAGGTTAGCATAATATAAATTTGAGTTCATGAAATCACATTATAGGTTTCTCGTGATGGTAGTACTTCATAACATAAGAATGTAAACAGAAACTGATTACTGCTTCTTATTGTAACATAAAACTGAGTAAGAGTTTCATTGAAACTTTTTGAGTTCTAGGAGAGACATGTTGTAAGGTTTGCTTTAAGATAAGTAGCACCAAATGGTAAGAGTTGGGACTACAAAAATCTGCATACTGGTCATAATTTAAGTTATGACCAGTATACAGATTCATATCAGTTAATGGATTTTGCCCTTTTAATTATTATTTTCAACCTCTTTTTAATTTAATTTTGTGATGGAAATTGGTTTTAACTTATTCATTTTTAAGCTTCTAGAAGTTCACCTTTAGTGCTCTTTCATTTTTTCCTGTTTCTTCACTGAGATTTTGCCTATAATTTTGACCTAAAATAATAATCTGAATCAAAAGCTACTCTACACAATTTCATGTCCATAATACTTGATGAAAATCTTTTATCTGTAAACACATGATCAGTCATTAAATGTTGTATACCATCTGGGGATATCCATATTCCTGTATAGCTGTCTTGAAGGAAAACACGTAAAGGGTTATTATTCCAAGATCCCATGGAGTCAGACTCATCTAGGAGGTCCTTTTGTCATACACACACAGCTCATCATACCGTGCCTTATACACTCAAATTCTCTGCAGACACCACACTCTGAAGCAAAGCATTGCAATCATTCACAACTCTGCATGAAAAAAACCTGCTTCTCACATCCTCTATATACAGTTTCCAGGGATGACCTCTGATTCTCCCCAGATTTCCCACTGTTTTCTGTAGAACCTCTCCAACATTGATCTTATAACAACCCCTTACTAACTTGTAGGTCTCTATCATATCTCCTCTCTTCCTCCTATCCACTAGACTCTGTAAATTGCATCTTCTCAATCTCCTCATATTTGACATTCAGAAACTTCAGAGGTCAGAAACTTCCTTGGTCAGTCGCCTCTGGACCCTTTCATCTTTCTGAAAACCAGGTGACCAAATCTGGGCACAGTAGTCCATGTGTGGCCTAATCAAAGCCTTACACAATGGAACAATAACCTCCCTACTTCTACATGTCAGTCCGCATCATTCCCAGAAGCCTTTGTGTTGTCTTCACAATTTTGGCTATGTGTCCCCTAAATTTCAGATTCTTATCCACTATCACCACCAGATCTCTTATTTCCTCTGCCTCCAACAATATATCTCCACCAAGCATAAACTCTACATCCCATCTTTCTTTCCCAAGTTTTAAAACCTTACATTTTGCAACACTGAACTCGCATTTCCATGCCCACCTTAATATATGGATATAACCATATTTTTACTTACAGCAAAATCAGTGTCAGTCCATTATCATTAGAGTGGATGAGCAGACTGTTTTCTGGTGTTTTTATATATTTCCTATTCAACCTTGGCACTGAAATCTCCAGTAATCATGCTTATGTCATTAGACTGAGCTAAATGAGACAGCATCTCCATTTTACAGAAAATATCTTTCCCCCTCCCCATATCAGCCTTTTCTTCTGATAGTACACGAACGTTTCGAATCCATAAATTAAAAATTCATGTTGGTTCTTATTGTGTACAATATTTCACTCACAGGTCTAAAATATAAAACATTCTCTTTATTGTCCATAACTGTTATAAACTACTTCAGTTTCATGCTTCCTTGATTCTTTCCTGCATGCAAAAATGGTAAATTTTCCAAAATTTTGGATTTCTTTTCTAATTCATCTGGTTTTTTGTACTGCCACTAATTTTATTTTATATCAATTTATTTCTGGAAAAGGCCTAAGTTTGATTCTTGCCGTTACAAGAAGAATCTTAATTTATCTATATCATCATCATCAAAGACATGTACCCTCCAGGGGGGGGGGGGAGGTGTACAGGATATGATAGTACTACATGAAAAAAATTACATCATTACTAACTTCCTATCTACAATTTTCCTCCAAATCAGTCTATTACTTGTCAAGACGCCAACATTATCATTACCAGATATTATATTTCTATCGTGTAAGGCACAATGTATACCGTATCTATCCACCTATATCTTGGTCTTCCCCTGTGTCGTTTTCCTGCCAACCTGGCAGAGAACACTTGTTTTGCTAATCTTTCCTCGCCCATTCTGTTTAAGTGATCATACCACCTGAGATTAGCTCTGCTAATGCACTCCTGGATACCGACAATGTCAAGTTCTTTCCTAATATCCTTGTTTTTAATATAATATTGCCATTGATGCCATCTGTTTACGCCTATAATCGTTCTCAGGACTCTCATATCTGCGGTCTATAGTCTTTGGTCAAGTGTTTTACTTCTGACCCAGCTCTCAGATCCATAAGTTAAAACTGGTTTGAACACTGTCTTGTATACAGCTAATTTAGTGTTCAGACTAATTTCTCTCTTATTCCATATGAATTTATTCAGTTGACTGCCTACCATACCAGCTTTGTTGAATCTGTTGTCTATTTCCATATTTAATTTACCATCTTCACTAAAAATCCTGCCTAAGTAGCTGAAATGTTTTACTTGTTTCACAGGTTCTCCGTTCACAACGCAGTTGACATTTTCAACAATTCTACCTATTTTCGTTGTCTTTGTTTTTTTAATGCTGACTGTCATACCATATCTATTACAACAGTTATTCAATTTGGTCAGGGAATCTTGTAAACTTGTAGCGGATTTATTCAAAAGTATAACATCGTCCGCATAAAGCAAAGAGCTGACATTAACGTCTCCAATTCTGATATCATGTTTAATACCACTTTCCTTCATAATGTGATCCATATAGATAATAAATAATAATAGAGGGGATAATGTACATCCTTGTCTCACACCAGATTTAACATTAAAATATCTTCCTGCACATCCTTCAATTCTGACTGCCAACTTACAACTCAAATGCAGACTAAGTATTGCTTGATATAATACCCCATTGGCTTCTCTCCTGGCACCTTGTCATATGCCTTTTCCAGATCAACAAAACATAAATACAGATCTTTGTTATATTCCCATGCTTTCTCAAGTATTTGTCGTAAATAGAAGATCTGATCCTGACAGCATCTATTCTTGGTGAAGAACAAGCTGAATCCAGCTTGTTCTTCACCAAGCTGGATTCAGCTTGGTGAAGAACACCAACTAGTACAGTTGGTGTTCTTCACCAACTAGTACAGTGACAGACAATAAAGCACGTGATTTCACATGTTGGCGAACAATTCATACATCCTTCATTTCTTTCTCCCCTTCAGCATGAATCGACTATTCTTGACAAAATGCCAAGGAGGGATCTACAAATGGTGGGTGAACTATACACATCAACATTTAAGATATAAAAAGCTACGCTAGTGGCCAAAATTGTGGAAACCTTTTGGAAAAAGTGTATTTCTGAGGTTTGATGGCTCATAACACCACTTTTTTTTTTTTTTTGAGTAATACCATAAAATTATATATCAATGAAAAGAATAATTTAATCAAGAATGTAATGCAATAACTTTTATGAAGGATTTTTTATTAGAACAGCAGTTATAAAGAAGAAAAGTGAAACATGGAAAAAATGAGATATTCAAATGTGAGTTAATACTTAGTTGGGCAACCTTTAGTGTTAATTACAGCCTTACAATGCCTTCCCATGGAGTGAACCAAGTTTTTTAGTTCTGCAGCTGTTATAATGTGAAACGAATATTGAATTATTGCTTCTATTAATTGGGTTTTATTGGTGGGTTGCTTCTGACTAACAAGTTTCTTTAGTCGGCTTCATAGATTTTCGATTGGGTTAAGGTCTGGGCTATTCCCAGGCTATTCCAGCAGTGGAATATGATTATCTTTCATTTTTTCTTCAATAATCTTTGTGTATGTTAGTCTACAGTTCACATCTGAGAGCTGCTCAAATTTTATTCGCTTTAAAACTTTCTTAAATGTTATTCTTTTCAATATGAAATTCAATTTTATCCTGCTCAAGACTAAATAGTTATCGCTTCCAATTTCAAATCCTCTGTACACTCTGGTGTCCTGCACCAGGGAGAAAACATCACTATCAACAATAACATAGTCACTGAGACTTTTCTTATTCCTTGCCTCTTCTCTCCATGTGAATTTGTGCACATTTTTATGTTGGAGCATGGTGTTAGTAATAACCAGTCCATGTACTGAGCAGAAATCCAACAGATATTTGCCATTATTATTAGCTTTGCTCTTTTCTTCAAATTTTCCCAAAATATTTTTGTATATCTCACAATCATTTCCTACTCTGCTTATTTAGATCCTCAACAAGGACAAACTTTTCCTTTTTCATTGTGTCAGTTGCTTTTTCTAAAGCCTGAAAAAATTCCTCCCCTTCTACCTTAGTAGAACCTTCTGTGGGACCATAGGCACAAATAAGTCTCATTGTCCAGTTCCCCATTCTGATATTTGCCCAAATCACTCTACTTGAGACTGCCTGCCATTCAAGAAGATTAGCCTCGTATTTTGTGTTGAATACTCTGGCTACTCCTTCTTTTCCTTGATTGTCATTGCCTGAATATAACATTTTGTATTTATTGCTCAGAAAGATCTCACCAGTTTTTGTTTTTTTTTTTGTTTCAGTCACCCCTATTATGTCGATCTGGTACTTATCTAATTCCTCAGCTAGCTCCATTTCTTTTCCATTCAGGCTTCTTGTGTTGATAGTACCAATCTTTAACTCTGGTGATGTTGAGTTGGGGTGTGTTTTCAGATTTGTTGAAGTGACTGACTTTTCGCTGTTCGCCCTGGTTACCTGGCGAAAACAACGGGGGCCCTTGTTTAACCAGGCGACGCCCCAGCTGGCATGAAATTTTGTCATGTTGTACCATCATTTTTTATTTTGGTTTAACCAATAAGAATACAATTTGGTCGGCTAAATTCCAAATTGCCAGCCCATCCTCGTTCATTCAGTATTCAGGTAGATACCCAACAGGGTGCACCACGGGAAGGTGAGGATTGGACATTAGGTCAGAAGCCCTGGTCAGTTCTCCGCATTTCTTTAAAGGCCTACGTGAAGGTATCCTCTCAGTTCTACAGCTTTGACCCTTAAGCATCCCTATTTATCTATATCCATATTATATATATATATATATATATATATATATATATATATATATTTTTTTTTTTTTTTTCATTTAAAGGTAAGTTAGCCAATCTGATACAGGCAGCAGAAGTTTTTCTCCCAGAAACTCGGGTTTTTTCATCCCAAATGCAGACAAATCAGCCTTCAGAAGTA